>NC_136946.1:4657674-4774964 GCF_949987615.1 Pollachius pollachius | reverse complement strand
TCTCCCTCTCTCTCTCTCCTCTCTCTCTCTCTCTCCCTCCCTCCCTCTCCCTCTCCCTCTCCCTCTCTCTCTCTCACAGTGATGATCCGCTAGGACAACGCTCCGGAAACAAGGGGAATTTGAGTTAATAGGCAAAAGATAGTACACACACACACACACACACTCAGACACTATTATACACACACACACACACACAGACACACACACACACACACACACACACACACACACACAGGGCTCTCTGCTCTGAATTATGTGGCCAGCACATGGTCCTCCAGGAGCCCCAGGGCCCGTCTCTACTGACCCAACTAGTAGCCCTCCACCCTGGGCTCTGGGTTCTCTGTTAGTGTCACTCGGTTCTATGTTCTTGGCCCTTGGTTCTGTGATAGTGGCCCTGTGTTCTGTGTTAGGGGCCCTTGGTTCTGTGTTAGTGGCCCTTGGTTCTGTCTTAGGGGCCGTTGGTTCTGTGTGAGTGGCCCTAGGTTCTGTGTTGGTGGCCCTTGGTTCTGTGTTAGTGGCCCTTGGTTCTGTGTTAGTGGCCCTAGGTTCTGTGTTGGTGGCCCTTGGTTCTGTGTTAGTGGCCCTTGGTTCTGTGTTAGTGGCCCTTGGTTCTGTGTTAGTGGCCCTGGGTTCTGTGTTAGTGGCCCTTGGTTCTGTGTTAGTGGCCCTGGGTTCTGTGTTAGTGGCCCTTGGTTCTGTGTTAGTGGCCCTTGGTTCTGTGTTAGTGGCCCTAGGTTCTATGTTCTTGGCCCTTGGCTCTGTGATAGTGGCCCTTGGTTCTGTGTGAGTGGCCCTAGGTTCTGTGTTGGTGGCCCTAGGTTCTGTGATAGTGGCCCTGTGTTCTGTGTTAGTGGCCCTGGGTTCTGTGTTAGTGGCCCTTGGTTCTGTGTTAGTGGCCCTAGGTTCTGTGTTGGTGGCCCTTGGTTCTGTGTTGGTGGCCCTTGGTTCTGTGTTAGTGGCCCTAGGTTTTGTGTTAGTGACCCTTGGTTCTGTGTTAGTGGCTCTGTGTTCTGTGTTAATGGCCCTTGGTTCTGTGTTAGTGGCCCTTGGTTCTGTGTTAGTGGTCCTGTGTTCTGTGTTAATGGCCCTTGGTTCTGTGTTAGTGGCCCTGGGTTCTGTGTTAGCGGCCCTTGGTTCTGTGTTAGTGGCCCTTGGTTCTGTGTTAGGGGCCCTAGGTTCTGTGTTAGTGGCCCTCGGTTTATGCTTAGTGTCCTTATATAAACCTCAGCAGGGAAGAGACGGTACAGATTAGAGAACTGGGAAAGGGACGTCAACATCAGAACAAGAGAGACAGACAGATCTAGAAGAGACAGATAGTGAGACGGCACGACAGAGAGGAGGGAGAGACAGAAAGAAAGAGATCACAAGACAGAAGAGATGGATCTTGTCTTCCTTTTTGTGCTTCGGGCAATGGAAATGCATGTTTTTCCAAGGCAATGAATCCCTTTGAATCTTGAGAGACGGGGAAGAGAGGAGAGTTCAAAATCAAGTCAAGGTCCTATTGAGAAACAGACAAAGAGACAGACAGACAGAGAGAGAGAGGGAGAGCGGGGGATAGGAAGAGAGAGAGAGAAGAAAGAGTGCGGGGCGCGATCCTGCAGAGATCCATTTAAAGGTTACGAGTGACTAAGCAACACCCGGACCAAGGCAGTCTGCCACCGTGCCCTTGGGCCAGGGGGGGACTTAAGCTATAGCTGGCGCCCACGCCGGGACCCCCAACACCCCAGCGCTCGTGGCCATCGGCCCCTAATGATGTGTAATATGGGGGGGCCCCTACTGTGCCCCGATACGTCACCCCAGGACCCGCTTCTAATCACCGGGGCCACTAATGAGATGGAGCCAAAGATGAAAGGTCTCGTTAGAAGTGGCTCTCCTAACGAGGCCCTATTATTAACCGCTTATCAATTCATTAGCCTCTAAACTGCAATTAAGTTTCGACCAGGATGGAGAGTGAGGCGAACTCCGGAGATGTCCGCTCGGAGAGGTTCTGAGACAGTTCCTGAGGAGATGAGCTGTCGTCGACTATCGTAATGTCGGGCAATTAGGTGAACATTTAGCGCCAATTTCATCCAGTGACTTTCAAGTGCAGGCAAATCAGACTGTGCTGCTCTACATCTCTGAAGACTAGACATGGGACAAATGTAAGTCGACACAATAATGGGAAGACATTAAATTTTTATTTTTTTGTTGAATTCAGTAATTCACATTTTATAGTTTCTCATGTTATATCGTATCACGTCTTGTTCATTGATTGATCCATTCCGGCTTTGCCTTACTGACTACAGAAATGTTATCTTCCATTATTGTGCATGTATATTGTCATTACAGTCAATAAATTGACTATATATATATATATATGTATATATATAGTAATATACTGCCTAGCACCTAGTCGAAGCAATTGTTAATTATTCAGTTTTGGATGAAGTACTATGGTCCCTCTGCAGAAAGTCTGGACGTGCCAGTAAGTGAATCTTTGCGGCGATGTCATTTGATTAACGACCCTTTATAAAAGCTTTAGTTACTCCTTAAGAGCAAACACAATCTCTTGTTTCTCTGTGAATTAGTTTCACCTCTTATCTGTAGACCAACGCAAAACAAATGTCCCATTTCTTAAAATACAATTTTATTTACATCGTAAAACAATTACATAAAATCTTACAAGCTCCAGGATATTAGAAAAATCATACACAAAAAGTTACGAAAGTCCTTTATACATTTTTAAAAAAAACTTCATTCGGGTTCCATTCTGAATGGCCCCCTTGACTCTAACACACGCACACACACACACACACACACACACACACACACACACACACACACACACACACACACACACACACACACACACACACACACACACACACACTTTAAATAGAGCTAGTTTGTTGTCCGTGAGATAAGTAGGAACTTTGTTTTTCCCGTTGCTCGTGTAATCTTCATGGCCGTCAGTAATCTGCTGAGGAGTGCGGTACAAAGAGTGGTATGTGTTTGCGGTTCTGATGGCCGTCTCCCGGCAACACACAAGTAAACACAACACTTTAGAGTCCCAAGACGAATGAGGAAATTCCTGCAGATGCTATAAAAACTCCCCAGAAAAGTTATAGCGGGACAAATTGTGCTCAAAGTTGACCAATTTCTGAAAATATCCCCTGATCTGGCAAATCCCCAAGCAAGACCACCAGCTTTTAGACCGGCTCCCCTCTACCTACCCTCTCTGCCTCCCCATCTACACCCTCACCCAGGTAGTGGTGTTGGTTCGTTATAATTAAGCCTCACTTCATGTGCATGATGATGACGTGGCGCAATTGAAAGCTAGCAGTTAGCCGCTAGCATTTAGCCGCTAGAGGCCAATCAGCAGCTAGCAGCCAATCAGAAGCCGAGACCCCAACCCAGTGGCGGCAGGTCCAGACTGGGAGGAGATGATTTACGGTTGTGGGTTCTCAGCGCTCCAGGAAGTTGAAGATGCTCCGCGGGGCCCCGGAGGACGAGTTGGGGGCCGCAGGCTGGCTGGGTCGGCACACCCTCTTGGAGGCTGGGTTAGTGGTCTCTGTGGACCCCCGCTTCACCTGGAAAACACCCCCAGAAAAACAGAAGAAGACTGCCGTCAGACAGGTGCTGGATCGCCTCTAGGTGGACGTCAGTATGGTGCTGGAGGACGGGAGGCTGAGGCCATTCTACACCACATCATTAGGGAAGTTACATCGGTTTTGCTATTGCTATGCAAAGCCTATACACTATGGACAAAACCTTTTCTTTTTTGGACAAATATGATTAGAATAGCTTTTCATCGTTCTCAAGTCAAGATTGATGAAACACAATTCCTAAGATGTATTGAAATATTTTTCTATAGCGTAAAGGTTTTGCAGAGCAATAGCAAAACCTATGGGAATGTCATTACCAGTAATCGCAGACCAGAAAAACTGAAATCCTTTAATTGAACTGTTAGGATACATTATCTGCTATCATTTAGTTGACAAATTAATTACATATTTCTGTATCCATTTTGATTGACAGTCGTGACGGGTTTCATTGTGACTGGCACAGAAAAAGGTTGCTCTGTGACAGTACTTCATAGTGCAGTTCACAGCCATTAGTGGCGCGTCCGTTGGGTTTGTTGGGCTTTGTCTCCCCCTAGTGTCATGCCCTCCACATTACACCCGTCCCCATAAAACCAATGGTGGGAATATTTCCACCATGGGAGATGGGGGTCCTCTCTGACTCGGGGCCTCACCTGTTTCTTGGGGGCGCTGGAGGGGTCCTTCTCGGGGGACAGGGTCTGGAAGAGGAAGCCCCGGGTGCTTCGGGGGGCCAGGGGGTTCCCGTCGGAGATGGAGGCCAGCTTCTGGAGCACCGAGCGGGGCTGGCTCAGCAGGGAGCCTCGCCTCACCTGCTGGGGGGGGGGGGGCACAGGGGTCAAAGGGTCAGAGAGAGAGACAGACAGAGAGACGGAGAGAACCAGGTCCGGTCAGAGCCAGGAGAGGCTGGACTAGATCATCTCAGAGTCTGACTTGTACCTTGATTTCATTGGTCATTTGGCCATCGGTTGTGATTTTAGTCATCTTTTTTGAAATCCCCACCGATGGCCAGTGACTATAGACGGGGCGGATACAGGTTATGAAGCGCTACATGGTAGGGGTGGAGATCTCTTGGCACCTCACGGTTCCGATTATGAGGTCAACGATTCGATTCTAAAACGATTATCGATGCAACACATTTTGTTATGTACATTTCCATGCGTGGTTTTCAAAAATGTATATATACCCATCCGAGTTTGCTAATCACTTCCTACTTTTGTCATGATCATTAAAGACATCAACAGATGAATTAACTTATCTATTATTTTATTAGAGAAAAAGCTTTGGTCACAAATATGACTTTCTATGAACAATGCAATAATCAATGCAGCTTGCATTACAAAACAATATGGAAGTATGGAAAAAATAGGGTTCAGTTTCCTTTTCTTTCCAATCTTTCTTTTCTATGTCATTAAAGAAAAAGCTGCTCTTGATTAGAAGGAGTTCTTGTGTCTGGCTGTGAGTTTGCGTGCATGCTATGAGGCTGAATCGCAAATCGTGTCCAGACAAATCAGATTGGCCAATACACACTGAAGATGAATTAAATAATTTTAAAATGACTAAAATCATCCCTCTCTGGTGAGCAGAATGTTGCAGCAGGCGAACAATTATTTTTTTCCAAATAAAAATTCAGATTATTAATTCTCTATCTATTCTTAATCTGCATCGAGACGGAATCGTTCTAGAGAGAATCGCGATGCATCGAAGAATCGATTATTTTTCCCACCCCTACTACGTGATGACTGTTAGTGGGGTCTCTCACCTGGCCGGGCTGGGAGGGCTTCTGGAAAGGGTTCATACAAGACGAGGTCTTGTTCTCCGCGGCAGGTACCACGGGCATTTCTGCAGAGACAGATCGATCATGGATTAATACTCGGTTAGAAAACACTTGGAGGAGAGAGCAGACATGACCCTTGTTTGATCAAAAGAAAAAGTAACACAGATAATGGAAGCATCTCTATGCATATACGTCAAGCATTTCCTAGACCGTGAATGGACTTGGCATAGTAAAATATTTTTTTCTTAGAATTTCCATAAAGGAAAAGGTAATTAACCTTTTAACTAAATTAAAGTCGATGGTAAAAGGGTTGATTCCCATGCGTAAAATAAAACACTACTCATAATAATGAACTTCACTCATAAAGCACTCGTCATTCAAGCAATCTGAAGCACTAATCCAAGATCAGTGGGGAATGAAGGCTTCGGTACCGAGGACTCAGACACCTGCCCTTTCACGGTAGACCCCACCCCGGATCTCAACGCCAATCAAATCATGATCACTATGCAAACGAGCCGGTGGGGGAGCGGGCCAATCAGAGGGGGATTAAGCGGCGCTGACCTTTCCTCTGCAGCGTCTTGGCGGTGACCTTCTTGGCCAGCTTCATGAACTGACTGTCCTCCTGCCCCAGGTTCTCCTCGTCCTCGTCCTCCTCCTCAGCGTCCCGCTCCGAGGGGCCCTTCTGCTCAGACTGACCACAACCACGGAGGGTTAATGCACATCGTCAGTGCTTCATGCTACAGCCGCACGGCTGGGTTAGCATGATGCTACAGCCACATGGATGTGCTGGCAGTGACATCCTTCCTTCACTGCTCGCATGCCATGGCTACGCGTATGCATTAATGCCATGCTACGGCTACAGACATGCTACAGCCACATGCCTGTGTTAGCATCAAGCTACAGCCATAAGTATGCATTAGCATCATGCTACAGCCAAATGCAGGCCTTAGCGTCATGCTACAACCGCATGGATGTGTTAGCATCATGTGACAGCCACATGTGTGTTAGCATCATGCTACAGCCACATGTGTGTGTTAGCATCATGTGACAGCCACGTGTGTTAGCATCATGCTACAGCCACATTTGTGTGTTAGCATCATGCTACAGCCACATGTGTGTGTTAGCATCATGCTACAGCCACATGTGTGTGTTAGCATCATGCTACAGCCACATGTGTGTGTTAGCATCATGCTACAGCCACATGTGTGTGTTAGCATCATGCTACAGCCACATGCATGCAGTAGCATCACGCTACATCCACAAGAATGTTAACAGTCCCTGTTCCAACCACATGCTACGGCTAGATGGATGCATTAGCGTTGGGGTAACCAATAATCATCAAAGGACGATAGAAAATGCTTACATTTCAACAAAAGACTGAATCAATATATGTAACAGTGGGGCATCACTGAGACGTAACGATCCAGGGGTTCAGTCACAATTTAATGCATTAGCGGGACTAGCACAAACATGCACACACACACACACACACACAAACACACACACACACACACACACACACACACACACCTGCTCCCTGAGCCACTGGTCCCTCTCCATTCGCTCCTTCCGTCGCTGCAGCTCAGAGAGGTCCACGTCTTCGTCCTCCTCCTCTTCCTCCCCGTCTCCACCCATCCGGTCCAGGTCGAAGCCGTCCTCTGTGGGGAGCAGAGAGAACCAGATGTGTGCTTAGAGGGAAGGCGCTCTTGGCCCATGGATGACCCGTGGGCCAACTCCATGCCGAAGCCCCCCACCGTGTCCGTCTGGAAGGTCTCGGTGAGAGGGGCTGATCGTTCAACATCTCCCCGTTCGTTTTAGCTCCTTGGGCGTCACTCATGAGTCGATTCAACATCTGGAGAAGTTTCCAATGAAACCGATGGAATTAACACTAAAGGCCTGAAGTAAAGGGTTTTTGGAACCTGCTATCGATTTAGTCCTTGAAGAAAGGAATTAGGAACAACGATTCTTACAAGATCCCTTTTTCTCTTACACCTAGTTTTCTTTTATGTAAAAAGACCTGACGGGTTGTTTTCTAAACTACTAAATGCAAAAAGCGTGATCCTCCAAGAGCAGAGTATGAGGGCGTAACAAAGGCCATGACACCACCCCTTTAACAAAGTAACCCAGGATGAAACCATAGCATCTCGTGCACGTCTCCGCGCTGACCAGTGGAACCATCCGAGCGGCGCGTCATACCGGTGTTCTTCCAGCGGAAGCGGCGTTCCCGCCCGGGCCCGTCGGAGTGCAGGTCCCCGTCGGCCAGGTAGCGCTCCTGGTACAGACGCAGGCGCCGCTTGTCGTCGTCCATCACCTGCTTCCTGTGGGGGGGCAAGGGGGGACCGGGTTACAAGGGCAACCCAACAACTAGGCACGGTGGTCCATTTGGGGGGGATTTTAAATTGGGGAAAAGTGACATTTGAAATACTAAAATCCAAAAAATACATAAAATGTAAAGTTTTAAAACGAGGGCTTTTCTTTTTTTTGGGGATCACACTGGACTTAATAATCACATTTATTTTTACACTTACAAAAATGATTGTGCAGAATTAAAAAAAATAAATAAATAAACTATATATATATATATATATATATATATATATATATATATATATATATATATATATATATATATATATATCTCGGACGCAGGACTTGATTCGTTTGCCTAGAGCACCCGAACACAGACAGCTGATCCCAGTCCAACACGTGGACCAGGTCCTCAACACGTGGACCCACCACCCGTACTCACATGTGGATCTTGTTGACCTGGTCCTGCAGCTCTTCGTCGGAGGGCAGCTCGTCCAGCAGCTCCTCCTCTTCGTACTCGCTGTCCCCGCCACCGTCCTCGTCGTCGCTGCCCACGTCGCTCCCCGACAGCTCCGCCTCCGAGTCCACGTACTGGGCCAGGCGCCTGGACCACAGAGGGGGCGTGGTCAACAAGGGTTAACAATAAGGACATTGGTCAGGAGAAAGAGAAACCAACCATGCAGCCTCTACTTACATTTTCTTCTTCTTCTTCTTCCTCGGCGCCTCCCGATTAGACGGAAACAGAGCCTGCATCTCTTCCTCCTCCACCTCCTTATCCTCCTCATCCTCACCGTTGTCCTCTTTGTCTTCGTCCTCCTGGAAAGACGCAGGACAACAATTTGAGACGAGGTCTACTCGTCGTTGCGTAACCGACGGAAACAAAATCCCAGAGGCGACCAACAGCACAAAGACAAATAACTGACAAAAAAACACTGCTCTAAAAATAAACTTTCTTAATATTAATATGAAGAAAAAGATTAATAAATATGTGAACATTAAGGGCTTTTATTCCAGTGGACTGGATTCTCATCGAAGTAAACAGATCACATTGAATCGTGGGTGACTCACATCTTCACTCTGGCTGCCAACATCAGAGAGGAGTCTGAATTCACAGTCTTCCTCATCCTCCTCCTCCTCCTCCTCCTCCTCTTCTTCCACTACAGGCTTCTTCTTACTGAAGAGGGGAGATTCATCACATTGTGACACATTAAGGACAGTGGAATCAATAACGTTCACCTCAAAGTACTGTTAATGTAGTGACTAAATACACTCATAAAAAATATAACCAATGGAATAAGGAGTAAAGAAAGGCAACAGCAATGTGTGTACATACCTGCTGTCAGATGCTGAATGCATCTTGGGACTGGGCAGAGACGGCATAGAGTCCTCTGAACAAGGTGGGAAGAGGCGGACACAAAGATTAATATTTAGATACACCAAAACAATCCACCTCCAAGCAGGGGTAAAACGTTGGACTAACTAAACAAACTTAAGTTGCAAGCATACTATGACTTGTTAACTACATTAGAGGAAGTAAGACTCACACAACCTCCAATTGCATTAGGAAGAATTTGTCAAACACCCAAAAGTCCTAGAAGAGTCCAGCCTTCCTCACCTTGATCAGGGAACTTCCTAGACCCGAAGCCCATCAGCTGGTCCATGGTTTCCAGCTCTGCCTCTCCATCCCTCTCCTCCTCCCCCCCCTGAGACTGTGTGGAGGGGAAGGCCCCGGAGCACAGCCCCAGCAGCTCATCCTCCTGGCTCTGCCCCCCACCTCGGCTGTCCCTGGTGGAGGCGGCGCCGCCCCCGCTGGCCTCCATGCCTCCACCGCCAGCCCCCCGCCCCCCAGTGAAGGCCCCGGAGCACAGCCCCAGCAGCTCCCCCATGTTGGCGTCCATGGCGTTCTCGTCCAGGCTGTCCAGGATCAGCTGCCTCTTGTGGTGCACGGGGCCCCCCGTGCGGGGCCCCACGTTCAGGTAGCCGTCGGCGTCCAGGAGCTGGGAGTGGGTGTCGTCCTCCAGGCTGAAGCGGCCCCGCGGGGCCCCCAGGGGCCCGGAGTCCCCCCCGGGGGAGGAGGGGGCGTACAGGTCCTGGGAGTCCTCCACGGGCAGCGAGAGGGACGGCTCGGACATCTTCCCTGAGCTCTGTCGGGGTACATGGACGCGTTTAGGTGGATGCCTCCGTGTGAAGACGTTAGACCGATGAAGGATTTTCAAGGCCGATACCGATACAAATATTTGGTGATTTAAAAATCCGATATATATTTAAAAAAGAAATTCCAGAAACGCGTAACAAAACATAGACATATTTCCCCAACATTGGTTATTTGTAGTTATTTATGAGTCCTCACTAAAATAATAAGGTAGTGCAGTTTAAAATTAAACTTTATTTTATTGTTTTGTCACAACAGAAGAGCCCAAATCAAAAATTATTAAAGTTCTGATAAATAAAATGTATAAAAATACAAACTTAAGATATGAAACTCAAAGTCCTTTGAACAAAAACACAATAACCCCCCCCCAAAAAAAGTATATATTTTTAATATTAATTAATCGGCCGATACCGATAGTTTGGAAAATGCCTAATATCGGCCGATAATATCGGCCCGCCGATATATCGGTCGGGCTCTAGAAGACATGACTGCAGCTGGATGTCATTTAGGGTCAGGTCGTCGCACATTGGGGATTGAACCCAGAACCTTTTGGTAGGGGAATCAGCCACCATAACCACTAGAATAACTTTAACGTAAAAATATATACAAGCCATCTAATGCTTCTTACAATACCCTGAGCATACATTCCTTGCTTGGTTGACCCTGTTGGGAATCGAACCCCTAACCCTGGCAGTGCTGACGCCCGGCTCATCGCTGGCCCTTACCTTGGAGGCGGAGCCTAGGAAGTTTGGCCTGAAGAAGCAGGGAGAGGGGGAGCGGAAGAGGGCGGAGTTGACCCCGCCCCTTCCTGTGGATCGCTGGTGACTGACAGGCTGGTAGGAGGGGATCATGGAGCCCAGCAGCTCGAAGCTGCTGTTGTGACTGTTGTCCTTGGCCAGGGATAGAGAGTCCTCCTCTTCTGATGCAGAGAGAGAGAGGGAATACAAAACAGACACATGGGATTCATTAGGCTTCAGAACTGAATTACAGCTCTCGAGGGACTGCTGAAGAACGGGCCCCTTGTTTTAATTAGCCAGACACGGACTGAGCTGAAAACATGTCGGACGTTGAAAGGCAAAACTCTTAACGAGGGAATAAAAACTAAAAGACATTGAACTAATTATTGTCCTGACAGAGAGAACGACAACATTAAGGGATGGAAGTTATGACTCTCCGGATGAGATGTACTGACCCATTTTAGCATCGCCGTCTGGGCCTGAAGGAGCCGTCTTCCTGACCCCGTCCCTGGATCAAATCAAAACCAGACAACCAATCGGTGTTCAGTACCGTATTCCAGCTTACATGTGAAATGAAATACCATCTGGTACACAAACACACAAGCACACATCCTATACACGGTTATACAGCTGTAACACAACTTCCATTTTGTAAAAAAAAACTATTCAAAGCTCTTGAAACATCAGTTAACGACAAACCTTTTCATGCAGATGCATCTTAACGGACTAGTTGACTAGCGCGTTGTAAAACCATTACAAGTTTTGTTTGGTCAAGTAAATACTGTACAACTCTTTGCCAATTTTATAACTTTCGACCTCGAGTTGTGCTGAATCTCTCTATACACCCACGCCTCTTGGCGAGTTCAAAGCCCAGACAGAGTGGGACGTACATGCGAGAGCAGGAGTTGCCAGCGAACAGCATGAGGGACCCGTCTCCATTCATGAGCTCCCTGATGGAGGAAGAGGGCTTGAACGCCGCGGGCGACGGGCTTCTGATGCTGGGGGCCACACTGCCATCATCCTCGTCCTCTTCCTCATCTCCTCCTCCTCCTCCGAGAAGGTCGTCCACCCCCTGGGGAGGTACAGGTGGTTCAACACACCGGGGAGAGTAGCGGTCATACAGAAGGATGGGGGAGCTTACCAACATTGACACTGAAGCTACTGTGGTAATATAATTGACATTTGATTACATTACATCCGCACTCAATCACTTTCTGCCAGTGCTGTCAGTGGCCGTTTTTAAATGGGAAGACTTCCCATGCCTCGATCCCTGGTGTATCCTACAATTATCTGCACGTACGTACATCGATAAATTGCCATCTTATGGCGGTCAGATCTTATGTTGTCGTATTGCTGACACCAAACTGAGCTTGAGCATTCTGTACAAGGTTATTTATTCGATTTTTGAATTTTAGTTAAAAAGCCGAAATGCAGCCTTCCAACTAACAAAGAATTAAAACAATGCATTAATACATACATGGTATTTCCTCTACGCTTCCCATTTAAGGAGAGGGGGATATCGCAAAATATAATAATTGTAAATGTCAATATCATAATAACAGTACATTGAACCTCGACCTATGAAAAGGATCCCACTCAACACTCCTGTCACACACACACACCTCTGCCTCTGAGTCGTCAGTCATCTCCTCCTCCTCCTCCTCCTCCTCCTCGTCTCCCTCTTCACACTCCTCGTTGTCAAGGCGATGGAGGGCGGCCTTGCGGACCCTCTCCTCCTGTCGGCGCAGCGCCATGGCCTGCTGCAGTCGCTGCTTCAGACCGCTCAGCCTCTCTCCTGCAGGGTGGGGGGGGGACAGCACCAACATGTTACTACTTATAACAGTAACATGTAGCCGCTTCAAAGAGTCACATGTTACCGTCTGCTTCTCACTGTCACATGTTGCTGCTTCATACACTAACATAGTACTTCTTAATAGCACCGTGTGATTGCTTACCACAGCAACATGTGAGTGCTTACCACAGCAACATCTGTTGCTACCCAACAGAAAAACATGTTGCTACTCAGCATAGTAACATGTTGCTACTCAACATAGTAACATGTTGCTAATCAATAGAAGCGTTGGGAGTCACTACACCATTCCCTTCTGCCCACAGACATAGAATAGTGTTGCTAAATGAGTCACTGGAAAATGAATGTAATTACACAAGAGGTGGAAAGCGAAACCCAGTGTTTCCCCAAGAAAATGTCCTAGTCAAGGAGAGAGCAGGGGGGGGGCTATTGTTAAGGCTTAACGATACAGGGGGAAGCACCGAAACCACATTACTCAAAACACCCTCAGTGTGTTTCAAGATCAGCCAACCACCACTACGGTTGTTTTCCGACGTCGCTAGCCTGCGAATAAATCACGAAACCAAACACAATCTAACATCTTCGTCATGGTCACCGTGGACACTATCTACGTTTATCAACAAAGTTCTCTGATAGCATCCTTAGTGGTCAACTGTATTTATCGACCTATGGATACTTACAGAAACACAATACATGTCGTATTGCCCCTCAAAAAAAACCTAGTGTACCGTTGGGTCCCTGTCGATTCCCGTCCCAAACAGCTACAGAAAACACATGACATTATGCCTGTGGCTGGGGTTAGCTTACATGTTAGCGAGCTAATAGGTTAGCGAGCTAACAGGTTAGCTCTGCTTACCGGGTTTAGCCGCCTTGGGCTCCTCGGCCCCCTCCTTGAGGGTGACGGTGATGGACTCGGCCTGTAGCTCCTCCTGGCCAGAGGGGGTGCTACCCTTGCGGACGATGTTGAGCTGCACGCTGCTCTCGCACTTTGGCCGCAGCACAGGCGTCATGTGGCGGAGGTAGCGCTCCTTCAGGGCCTCCACACCTGATGGAGGAGGACCACGGGTTTGTTGAAAACACTTTCACAAGCGCTAGTCCCCGCCCACTACCGACTAATATAGCCCCACCGTTCAGAGGCGGGGCTATATTAGTCAAAGCTGAACGATTGAATGACATTTACCCGATAACCCCAACTATTGGCCGGTAACCATGCATTTGTAAAATGTAGGATAATAATAATAATAATAATATGGCCTCAAATAGCCCTCTACAGTTGAAGCGCATTCTATTGCATGATGACGATGGCCGGTAACAGCGCAATTCATGTGACCGTCATCAGTTCATCAAGATTTGGATCGTTCCACATCACTGATAATGTATCCCGCTTACATTGCCATTCAAAAGGGTCTTAGGGTTTGGTTTTCCTTTGCAGTAAAGAGTCAGGCCTTCCAGGAAGCTTCACTTCTAAGTGATGAATTAAAAACGTACCCCTAACCCAACTATTTTGTCTTTATGGTAATGGAAATCTTTCCAGCGTCTTGGAGTCTTGCCCCATGCAGCCGTTGACTGGAATATAATACAAACCGACCAAGCTTCTGCTCTGAGTTATGGCTCGCTAAGTTATAAATAACTCCATGCATAGAGCCATTTGGTTTAAAGTGAAGATCGCTACGTATTGATTAAACTGTTTAAGAATGAGTCATCAACTGCACATAACTGTAAAGAAATGATGGATCTGTGTTTAGCAATGTGGAGTGCTCAGACATTCCTTCACCAAGCGGCGAAATCATAAAATAAATATTTGATCACAAATATTGCAAGGCTCGCCAAATTGTAACTTTAACGACAGCATCATTATAGCCAGTGCTGCACTACAGCATTAGCATAGCCCTGCGGCCGTGGGCGTTAGTCGGGGTCTCCTTACCAGGGTTGGGTGCAGGGGGCTCCAGGTCCACAAACAGCCCATTGTCCGCACACAGTTTGGGGACAGGAGGGGGGTCCATCCCCAGCTCTCTCAGCCGAGCCAGCCTGTCCTTCTTGGGCTTCAGCTTGACGCCGGGTGCCTGAGACCCTGAGAGGACTCCAGCACCTTCACCAACACCCACGCACGCATCCGACCGGGGCGCTATAGCCGGCTCATTGGCCCCAGGGAGAGCCTCTGCTCGCTGGGGTTGAGAAGCAGGCGAGGCCGGGGTCTGGTGCGGCCCTATCTGAGCGCCACGTCCACCCTCTCCCCCGTCCAGCTCTGAGAGCAGAGCTTCTGGGTCTTGGCTGTCTGTGGCCGGGGACTCCTGGAGGCTCTCCGAGAGGAAGAGCATGGGCCCAGAGTCCTGGTCCTGAGGTAGGGTGGACGGCGCCTCGGCGGGTCCCTGGCTGAGGCTCTCCTGCTGGGGGAAGGAGGTGGCGGCGGGATGAGGTAGGGCCTGGAGATGGCTGGAGCCCAGATCCGGAGCAGGGAGGGAGTCCTGGTCTGAAGACGGGTTCTGGGGCTCGCTGGCTTGGATACGAGGCGGGGCTGGGGTCGCCTCGGATATCATCTTCTGATACTTGGAAGATCTAACCGGGAAACATAGACGGAAGGTTAGAGTGCGGTTCATGAAATGGTCATAAGGTCCTGCTCGCTTTGACCAGGTGTATTCCAGGACATCCTCCTTAACCTTTCCCCGGTCACACAGGTCTACGTTACACAACATGAACCGTCAGTAGCAGCCACTACGCCTCACACAGCCAGCCTGAAGCAAGCCAGAGAAGAATGCTAAACCTCATCGCTCGATGGGAGACTTCATTGACAGATTCAACACCGCCATTGAATAGTTTCAGTTGATGGTGCCAGAGAAACTACCACAGAAGAAAATCCACATTTCTGCATACATCAAGTAGCGCTATTAATGACAACGACAACTTTTTACAATGTGTCTAGGAACCCTGTGTTGACATGTCTTAATGAGGAGTAAAAAGACGCTGAATGAATGGATTACTTGAGCAGGGCCATGGCGGGCCCCTCGGGTCGGGCCCTCCTCTTGAAGAAGTCGTTGATGCTCTTGGGCTGGGGGATGTGGTAGGGAAGACCCAGAGAGGACTCTGTGGGTGGCAGGGTGACACCTCACAGGGTGGGTGGGGGCATCAACAAAATGTGCACTAAGAACTAAAACTTCTAGGTCTCTTGACACACCTAACAGTTGGATAAAAATCGAACTCACCTCTGACCAGCCTCTGAGTCTCACTGTGGATCTGCTTCATAGCTTCCTTGCTAGCGCGGGCAGCCTTCCTTTCCTACCAACACAGAGAAGGGGTTAGCAGAACGCTAACAATACCCTGCATCAAACAACACATGGGACAGTACCCATAACAGAGAAGGGTTGGCCAAATGCTAACAGCACACTGCATTCAAGTAACACATGGGGCCGCACCAAAGTAAGAAAGGTTAGCACGATGCTAATACGAGTGCCTTTACATCCACAACACATGCACGGCCAGCTCTTAAGGAGCTGTTAAGATTGAACTGTTTTTTGGCTCCAGGGGGGCACTTCAATACAGGACGAGGCTTGGAACCAGCAACTCTCCTGTGGCTGTGGCCTTTTGACACTTTGAATTTCGAATACTTTTGTCTCCAGTTTTGTAAGCTGGGTGTTGCCAACCACACAACGTATCAAATGATGTGATTCACACAGGAGGGGCGGTACCCCCGCCCACCACACTGGAAGGTGTCACACACCACACGCTGGGGCTTCTCCGACGGCTCTTCCTCCTCGTCTTCCTCCCCCTCGTCTTCAGCGTTGAAGAGCGGTTCCTGAAAGAGAAACCACACAGCTTACTGACAAGGCCTAATGGAGATCAACCTGATGCCACGTGACATGGTGAACTAAATATCTAGAAGAGTACATCAGCATCTACCTCCTGTTTAAACATCCAAGACTCTTGTTTACACAAAAGTAGGCCTTTTTATACTACCCATCTAAATTAAATGTACCAATACAAGGAAAAAGTGAAAAAGAACTTAGGGTAATATAATAATCTCAATGGATCATACATTTACCATTTTGTCCACTGCCATTTAGTAATTTAGCAGATGATTTTATCAAACGCTACTTTAGTTCACACAGGTTCACGTCTTCATTGATCAGGGAGGGTTGGATTCGCCTACAGGTGGAAATTGTTGATTTTATCCAAGAAGCCCTGTACCGGGAGACATACGCAGCAGACCTTCCCAAGATATATTGACATGCATCTGTTGCATCATATCCCATCGGTTACCTGGTGTTTTTTGAACTTGTGTTTAGCAGCTGCCCTGATGGCATCCAGAGATTCCTCCTCACTGTCTCCGTCCAATCCGGTGTCAAACAGGTCTGTGTCTCCAAGGAGACAACCGCTGTCATTCAACGGGACAGGGGGAGGTGCATCCTGGGAAACGGAACAGATTCAGAGGGGAGAGTTGTTGATAGAACTTTGATTGGCAGGAGAGACGATTGTGTGGTGTACATTGAAGTGTGTCCTTGAACAATCGGTAAATTCGCTTTCTATGGCCGTATGAGGCAACACAATGGTGATTGGGCCACTGGTGAAGGCCCTGGTATTTATAATAGGACGAATGTTACAAACTGGGTGGCGATGGTGACACTCCCGCCATAGTTCAAATCACAAGTGGTGCACAGTTAGTGAAGCATTACACCCTGCCTTGGTTGCTCCTCCAGAATAACCAGAGCTAGCGCAACAGACCCGCTATTCAACTCACTTCTGTGTGTAGCGGCGTACTGTTTTTTTTTTTTTAAGTGTAAACACAAACCTCCTCAACTTCAAGGAACCTCTCCTTCTTGTTCTTCTTTGTCGTCTTCGACTTCTCCACGGCTTTAGTGCGCTTCTCCCTCTTCTCCTTGTGCCTTTTGCTCTTCTCTCGCTTCTCTTCCTTTGCTCCCACGTCCTTCTTCACCTCCTCCAACTTCTCCTTCCCAGCGCCTCCTTCCCCAAGGTCGCTCTCTTCACTGTCGACAGGCGCACGTGATATCCTCCTGCCTTTCTTCTTCCTGCTCTCCTCTTTGATGTTCTTGGACTCGGCCTCCTCCTCCATGTGCTGCTCGCCATCTGACTCAGACAGGACCAGAGCCTCCGCCATGTTCACACTGGTCTCCATCTCCTCCTCTTCTTCGTCACTGTCCTGGATGGCCTTGTGGCAGCGGGGTTTCCTGTGAACCACGATCTCGTCATCTTCATCACCGTCAGAATCTGGAAAAACATCAACATGGACGATGGATATTCAGCGGCACCTTGCCGTTAAATGACAGAGCCTGCCTTCCTTTACTGGGGTAAACAGTTTTGAAAAAGACAGCGGTGAATAGCAGAATGGTAGGAGGGGGTTGTTGACATACCAAAGCACTTTAGATTATCAATAGGACATGCCTGCTGACTGCCGTTGAGCGTTTACACTACACAAGCAGCTCTACCTGCTTGTTGTGTAACATAATTAACATTGTAACATAACAATGAATGATCTGGCAACACCATTGTTTATATTTGCACAAAAGGCATCAAGTGCCATCCATTTAAAAAAATATCCCCTTGTTAAGTAATCTATAAGCCAAGGGCAGGATAGACTAGTGATTAGGGTGTTTGGCTGCAAGACAGAAGGTCCTGGGTTCAAAACCTCAATACCTGAAGGGATGCTTCAGCAAGATGCATAACATTAGCACAGCACATTGGTGCTCATTAATGACATCTAAAGAAACTTACACCAAGTTGTTTTGCATGGAACAACATATTTTTTTGGATGAATTACGAAATAGTAACAATAGCCGGAACAAACTCCACAGCATCTCTCCCTGAGTTTTATCCAATATTTCCTAGAACTGTGGTTTACCTTGACATTGTTCTCCCTTGCTGCTCGTCAGGGTCAACATCTCCTCTGCTGGAGAGCCCATCCCGCTGTCTGAGTCACTTTCCCCAGGCGCCTGGAGCACTGCAGAGACCACTTCTGCCTGGTGGAGAAAACAAAACAGACCGTTAATATTTAACTAGAAGTACTAAGCTCTTTCACACCATGTACCTTACTAGAGTTTTTGCCCAGGGCTCCAAATGAGACTTGTTGATCCTGTGAAGTTACCAGGTAGTATGAAAAAAATGTTCTACCTAAAAAATCCAAATAAAATGTTTATTGCTAACTGAGTGGTTAGGATGAATTTGGCATTTGTGGGCAACTGTAGAGACAACCAATGATTCATGGAAAACGCTTTGATTATATCAGAGGCTGAAATATTTTAAACAAGATCTTAACCATAATAGCCATTTTATTAAATTCAAAGTAATCCTGCCTTTCCTTCAGTTATGGTGGACGCTGTGTCAAACCATACTTTGTTGTGATTTACATGTAGGTGGCGTGGCGTTACACCACGTAGTTTAACGTTGTGGCAGGTTACTAGAATAACGTTTCACTAAATAATGTCAAGTTTTGAGTAGTTGTAGCATTAAACACTTTGTTGAAAGTCTAGCTAGGTGGCCAAATGGTGGCTCTAGTAGCGCCAACTTCACACAATGAATCGGCGCAGGCGCAAACTCAGCTAGCGAGTACCTTGTAGCGAGCAAGTTGCGATTAGTCTTGTAATACAATCATTAACCAGGATAAAACGTCCCTGTAGATCACATCCATCCATGTACGGAGCTTAAATCACTCGTTAATAAAGTTAAAACGGACTAAGAGAGCTCTGTAAACTCAAGACATAGGGGTTGTATGTGTGCAGCTGTAGCTGTAGCCGTGGCCTCCTCGCCGACCTCAACACAACCAGACATCCAACATAACATCACCAACTAACTCTAAATGCAGTAGTTTGGTAAATACACCGATGCTCAAACCCATTCCTACCGGATACATTCACTTATTTCGCATGAATGACCTCGGTTTTTGGCTTAGCATGTTAGCATGTCCTCACCTGCGAGGAGTGGACGAGGCTCATCTTTGTCCGCCTCTATCCGGGCTCACTGTTAGGGTAAACGAAAGCCTGGCACGACGGAGAAGACACTTCATGGACCTCAGCAGCGGACAAACTAAGTTGTCAGAGTAACTATGAAACAAAAAGTACTACTTTGTGTTGATAAATTGTCGTTTAGAGTAGTGCATGAGCCCCGGACGGTTAGTTCCTTCCTCCCGCCTGTTAGCCACTGAATAGAATTTTCAATGTTTCGCGCGCTGTGACAGCTGGGGTAACCCTCGCGCTGCCAATGTGTCACTCGACTGCGTCCCGCGTTCCTATTGGCTGGGGGTCAGCTTGGTTCGGCCCATATTTATGACGTTTTTTGTGGCG
Organism: Pollachius pollachius; assembly: GCF_949987615.1. Taxonomy (NCBI): domain Eukaryota; kingdom Metazoa; phylum Chordata; class Actinopteri; order Gadiformes; family Gadidae; genus Pollachius; species Pollachius pollachius. The sequence continues at coordinate 4,755,314 of NC_136946.1, read as the reverse complement.
GATAATTTATGCAAGGGGAACGGCCGGTGGTTCGATGGAAAAGGCGGAAATGATATATTATGAATTAATAATTGATAAATTGATTAATATATCCCATGAGCGGTATTGGTAAGTATTCTTACAGATAGATTTGGTTGTGGCATTTTTCCTTGTTGTTTAATGTTATAGGAGACGCTATTTTTTCCGAGGGCTTCTTACATGTCCTATTTTCATTATGCTTGGTAAATAGTACATTTGGAGAATCTATATGATGAGGCATAGAAAATACACACTCAGTATATCTGATGTATGTATTCTTTATGTCTGATCAATATAGTATTTTTATTTCAGTTATTTTCCTGTTACTGATACTGGATACTTAGACCTTATGATTCACAAATCAAATCATGTATCTACTTTATTGTTTAAGAGTGGGGGATCAAATTACACACATTATTGACTGATCCCTGGCTGAAAAATACCTGAATCATGCAACACAAATAAAATAATCATGTCTATACGCTCAAATTGAGGACAGAGTTACGACAAAGACGTTATTACCATCCAGCATTTTCACATAAATACAACTGTTGGACCCATCTCCCCCAATTTAAAACGCCAGCGAATTGCGCAGGCGCACTGACGTCTCCCAAGCTCTCTCGCTTGGCGCATGCTCACATTAGAAATCCCCCCCGCCCCCCCCTGACAAACTCAGTCAGTAGACAACACATCCGAGAGAGCTCGCTGGTCAACTACGCATCTATATTCCTCTTTCTTAAATTAGCCACGTTAAGCTTCGCGATACCGCCCCCAATTTCAGTGTCGGTACGGAGCCGCCAGGCCGGGACAGAGACGGAGAGAGAGCCCTCGGCCATGGAAGCGCTCGGACCCGGTAAGAGAGGACACCTCAGACCGCAGGCGCCCCGTGTTTGGAGCGTGTGCGCACACACATCGCTTCACTGGGGGCCGTGGCTGCAGCGAGGCCTTGAACGACAAGACAAGCAACCTAGAAGGGGGTGGTGGTGGTGGTGGGGAGGTGGAGGGGAAAGACAAACGAAAGCTTTAGATTAGGCCCTAGCCCCGTGTGTGACACATTATTTACATCGAGCACATGCTTAGTGTTCGTCTTGAATAGCACATTGTACAGCGAGCGGTGTAGATAATTGATTTCGTGCGGCGGATATAGCTGCCCACTCGGCTGTTGATGGTTCTGAAGCACGTAGCGCTGGGGCTGGCATTGTGTGTGTGTGTGGGGGGATTTAACTAGGACCTTCCTTCCTTCCGCGTCGTACGACGTGTTTACATTCATATATGTGAACGCCGTTCGCCCCTGAAACCAACGAATTGTGACAGTGAAACACACCGATCTTGATCAGGTATTTTCCGTGGATAAATCAGCGCCCGGGTGTGTGACTAGTGTGTGCTACAGCGCATTTCAACGTTCGTCATCGGGAGCGGTGTCTCGGTCGTGTTGTGCTGCTCCTGGAGGGATGGTGGTGGGCGACCCAACACGGGTTTCCTGCACGGCACAACCCCCCCACTTATCACGGAACACGCGAAGGCGACACATTTTTTTGCAATCTACTCATCGCGTGTGCTTGCATAATTCATGTTTCTGTCATCGTTTTACGCGCAATCCTCGCTTCTCCCCGGGAAGCCATCCCGAGCCTCTCTTCTCTCCCCCCTCCCGGTGTACACGGGACTGAGGGCTCCGGTAGGGATGGCGCTCTAATCGATCGGAATCGTGGTGGGGGGATTCTGATCTGTGCTCCGTTAATGTAACAAAGGCACCTATAAGCTAAGCGGTAGCCCCCTTAGGTATGTCTAAGGATGTCCAAGGAATAGCGGATGCACAACAAATACACGTTGCATGCATTGTTCACAACGACTTAACCGTTTATTTTTATTTAACGATTTTTATTAGATGTAAGCTTCGTTTGGTATGGCCTTATGTAATGCATGCAATAGCATGCTGGCACAAAAATATTTATAGAGGTTAGGGCTTTATTACAGTAATTGTGCATGTCAATCTGAACGCCGCACAAATAAAAACGGTCAATTGTACATACGCCAACAGAAATGTGTCTTGTAGACCTAAACTTAAATATTTTTCACAAAATATATTGCATTGTTCTCCACGTGTGTGTGTGAGTGAGAGTGAGAGTGAGAAAGAGATGTTGGTGAGAGGCCTATATGTGGTGGTTATACTAATTGTGTCTCTTTCGTCATTGGTTGACATACACCTACTCCAGTTGTATTCACTGCTTCATTTCATTCTCAGTTGTGGTTGGGTCTAAGTACCCCACCCTTTAGCCAATAGTTCCTAAACTGCTGAATGCTTTAAACTGTAGTTGACCTCCTCTCCCAGCGGTTGGCTTACGCTCAGCGTTTCTCAATAAGGTATTACACCCAGTTTCAAGCTGAGTAGTCAAGTTTTTGTTTTGGCATTTATGTTTCATAGCTGCCGAAATCGTTTTGCTGGTTCTGAACAGGTGGCTGTTCTGTCATGTTGTGAAGATATGATGTAATGCCACAGTACTGAGGAATCCTCCTAGTTTCCTCTGGCAGCTCTGTGTGTGTGTGTGTGTGTGTGTGTGTGTGTGTGCATGGCTGGCATGGCTTGGGCTCAGGCCAGGAGAGTTCTAGATGTGTGAACCGTAACGTAAACACACTGAGGTTCGCTGAATCTGAATCTCCTTGTTGTTGAGCTGCATCGTGTATTTGTGTACTATGAGAAGTGGTTTGGCTGAAACTGGCTTCTTATTATACCATTTTAATTACCTTAGGCAGGTCATTCAACATTATGCCTTATTACCTGTATGTGTTAACAATGGGACACGTCAAGATGTGTACTAATGACATCTGTGCATTGGAAAAGGCTCTAACTCACTGATTCTCCTCAGTACTCTGGTCATTCAAGGGAAAAGGTTGCGGTGTATCCACACTCAAAGCCTTTTTTGTTATGGCCGACCCCCCCCCCACTGAAATGATAAATTCTTCCCCCCTGCTGTATTGTCCGTCTGGCAATTGGCATTTATACGTTAACCTTCTGTGACGAGCACTTCCTTTGTTGTTAAAGTCACAGACCAGCGCTACGCACACCATGCAGGTTCTCCTGAACCCAGGAAAGCTGTTGTCTCCCCTTTTTGATCGTTTTGTCATTGGGGATTTCTGATTGTTGTTGTTGGGCGCTTTGCTGTTGTGCTATTAATACAGCCACTTAGCACCTTTTGCTGTAATGATAACTACGGACTCAGACCCCTTGAGTCAGAGTAGCTGTCGGTGCTGCTGGGAAAAAGACCAGCCACAAACTGGAGGCTGGACAGGAACCAGAAGATGGTTTCCAGGAGCTGTCCGCTCCACCGCGGTGGTGATGGGAGGTGCTCTGGGAGGAGAATACTGAGGTGTTTATGTGGGCTGCTTCTACACCCACTCCTCCCCCCGCAAGATTGAACCTACCATGACAGAAGTGTGTTTCTCTAGAAAGATGATGTAAAGGATTTGATAAGGGTTGATAACTTGAGGAATAATAAGGAATACTTCCCCTTTTTGACGATGAGGCACAACAAAGTTTCCTTGGATCGGTATGGATTACTTTGCATGTGTTGTGTATTTCTTTGAAAGTCAAATTAAGTGTAGTTTGTTTATTATTGTCCACCTGCTGGCTGCATCATGTGTGGAGCCTTCAATACCGTGTTGACATCACATCATCTCCAGGGCCCTGAGGAATGAGATGCATGAGACCAAGCATGTGCAAGATGCCTATGATGGAAATCTAGGTCTCTGCCAGCAACACTTTTCCCCACAGATGGACCCGTCTATGCATTCGTCCTTGTCCTTACCCTAAACCCAAACTTCTGCATCATGAAGGGGCCCTCTTAAGTCCTGGGGCCCCTGGGCAAGAAAACACCAAAGCCATTCCCTGTGTAGAAGTATTGCATGCTCCCCCTTATTTGCATTATATGTATGCGCGTATAGGACGCCGCTTCCATCCCACCTTAAAGTTTCTATGAGGTGGGGGACCAGCTTTGAGGATTTCGTCATGAAGGCCCCCCTCTGATGTTTGGGGCCCGGGGTCTGAGTGACGGAGCCTTTCATGGCTCCTTGCTGCTTTCCATGTGAGCTGCAGCCTATTTTGTAACGTTGGGTGACTGACAATGTTTATGTTGCTGTGGTGCTTTGTTCGTCTGTGTCTTGTTGACAAAATGGATTTTTATAAAGTAATGATTTAAGGCAAACCAAGTGTTTGTTGTTTGTTTTGGTCGTACAGTTTGGCTACCATGTTGTTGTTTACCTTCCGATCGTGCGCTGCGAGCATGGGAGTTCTGTCTGTCGTAATTGGTAGAACATGCAAGGATATCACAGCACTTTATTAATAATAAAAATGATGACCGTTAATTTATTAACCTCCCGTCTGGGCCCAAATTTCTTTGGCATCGGTCCATTTGTTTAATGCCTGTACTTAATGCTTTGCCTCCTGGCGAGTTTTGTATTCGTCCCATTTTATATTTTAGAACCATTTGTCAAAGTTCATGAAGCAAATCTCCGTGGGTAAAGGCAGAGAGCCACCACCAAGAAGCATGCACCGAATGATTCAGGATATCTGGTTGCACTGAAAGGTGCAGGTAGTCCAAGCCCCGGTTTGTGTCAAGACATGTGGGGCGATAGTGGGTAGGAGACACACACACACGCGCACACACGCGCACACACACACACACACACACACACACACACACACACACACACACACACACACACACACACACACACACACACACACACACACACACACACGGGGAGATCTGGTGGTGGTGCTGTGGCAGCTGTAGAGGATATATTTAGGCAGCGCTCTGTTTTTGGTGAAAGTGGAGAACGGGACGATAGGAATCTCTGCGCTGTACGTTTTGTATGCAACACTTCCTGAACGCCAGGAAGTTGTGCATGCACTAAGACCAAAAAGTCGCTGCTTTCATGTGAAAGGACTAGAGGCGTCGGGTGACAGTGTTTGTCGTCAAAGGGCCAGTCATCTAATGGTTTTGTGTGAACTAGAGGTTGATTCTTTTGAATCGTGATGTGCACGTTTCGTTGTGATGAGTCAACCTTGTGTGCGTGAAATAGATTATGCATCCCATGGAGATGGTACGAATCCATGAATGAAATAACGCAACGTGTGTAAACCACAAGATCGGTCCCATAAATTGATGCACTCCCCCTCGCAACCGGTTAAAAAAACTCGACTGCAAACGCCGAGGGAGACTTGTGACTGAAGCATAAGGGGGAGGTGGCCTCCACACGCACCAAAAGTGCTCACTTCGACAGCTTGTCATCATTTGCAAACAGTTGCAAAAGTTGCTTACACTACAGTGTGCGTGTGTGTGTGTGTGTGTGTGTGTGTCGTCGACGTCGTGTGTCCAAGGAACAGCAGTGTTTTCCTCTGGGAGGCGGTGGGTGGGCGGGGGGCTCCTGATTGTCTGTGGTTCATGCGCTTCACTTGATAACTGGAGCGTGCTCATGCACCACGGCCCTCTAGCTGTCAGTTGACAATAGCATTAAACGGCTTGACCCCTCCCGGACCTCCCCCCCCCCCCCCCCCCCCTCGCTCTCTAGACCCTTGAAGACGAAGGCAGCGTATGGATTCACCACAATCCCGGTTTGATCGATTCGGTTCCTACTTTGCTCGACTTGCCCTTAGGAACCTCATGCATATTCATAGCGCGATTACTGCGATAGGCAAATGTTTAGCTTTGGAAAATTGAGTTCTTTATTCATTTTTTTAGTAGTAGTGGTAGTGAACGTGAATGGACATCTCTTTGGATGCGGTGCTTCCCTGCTGTGTGTGTGCGTGTGTGTGTGTGCGCGCGTGCGTGCGTGCGTGTGTGTGTGCGTGCCGTTGCTCGAGGACCTGCATGCCATGTTGCTTCATGATGCATGCATGCTGGCGCTCAGGTGCGCACGAGGCTCCTCAGGTGGCTGTGTAAATAACCGCGATTACGACCCAGCCGTGCTACTGGCTGTTTGTGTTAAGGAGGGGACGGGCGGGCATTGCTATTTCCTCGGCTCAAGTCGGCCCGATGAGGTCATCTGTCCGGGGTTCTTCTGGGTCTACGTTAGTCAGAGGAAAATGTAAAATTGGCGTCGCGCACGAGAACGTGAACGGAATTGTCGTTGCAGAACGCTCGTATGAAGCTGTATTCTCTCGTACCACAAAGGGGTGCGTGTGTGCGTGTGCGTGTGTGTGTGTGTGTGTGTGTGTGTGTGTGTGTGTGTGTGTGTGTGTGTGTTTCCCCTTTTAACCGTCTGAACACACTCGTGTCGTTACACACTTTGATCCCCGAGACGGACAATAAAGTTTAACGACATGAGGGCTTTTTTTTTTTTTTTTTTGCAATCCAAAATAACACCAGTCCCTTGGCCTGCGAGCCGTTGGCTCCAAAGCGTACGCACGGGCCCAACGCCACAGTGCATAGGTTGCCTCTGTGCGCGTGGGGGGTGGGACGTTTATGTACACTCGTAACGGAAATCCCAAGTTGTTTGCATTGTGTGTTCATCACCCACCCCCAGCCCTGTCTTTGGGAGCAGACCCCAGCCTTTGTCTGGGTGTGGTGGGCGGGTTGCCCCTGTGTGTCTGGGTGAAGCTGGGGGGGGGGGGCCCTGGGTAATTGGGGGGCCATTGTCTGGTGGGGGCCCTTGTTGACCCATCTAGGTCAGGGGCCAGGGCCCCGGATCAATCACGTTTTGGCTCGGCAGACTGGGTCTTGGACTGGGAGGGTGCATGTGTTGATGTTGGGAGGAGGGACTGGGAGGAGGGAGACGAAATGGCCGCGGTGGGAGGAGAGGGAGTTGGGCAACAAGTGGTGGGAAACCGTGTTCTGCTTTTGGCGAGATTCGTCGTCAAGCGGCAATCTGTTTGTTTACTTTGGACTTTTAAATGTACTTGATATTAGCCAGGTCTGTCTGGAGCCTGTGTGGCTGTGCTGTATAAACACATTTTAGTGTTATCGTGGAAAGCGTGAATTGAATCAGTGTACTAAGTGTACATGATGTTGAGTACAGGGTTCATTTATAGGAGAAGGTTTGGCCCTAGCATGACATTAATGTGTCAACATACAGTGTACATAACTTAACTTACACTTAATGTACGCACTTATTGTATGTTGTACGTCCTGGCACTTAATGTACGCACTTATTGTATGTTGTACGTCCTGGCACTTAATGTACGCACTTATTGTATGTTGTACGTCCTGGCACTTAATGTACGCACTTATTGTATGCTGTACGCCCTGGCACTTTAAAATAGTACTAAGCATTGTGCAGCATTACCTTAGCTGTCTTTGTTGTACGGAATGGGTTAACCTTACAATTATTATTGCGTGGCACCTGTTTCTATGATCACCCTTACTGTTTCTCTCTCTTCTGGTAAATGTACTTTATTGTAAGACGCTTTGGTTAAAAGCGTTTGCTAAACGGCCTAAATGATTATGTTAAGAAACGACATTGTTGATGGTCTATACTATTATTATAGGCTATTCATTTAATGAGTGCTAACACCCTGAACAAAACGTTCTCCACTAGCACTCTTCACGCGTTGGCGGGGGTTTGTCACACTATATATACTTCAGCGCAGGCGGCCGGGCTAACGAGCTAACCCTGCTACCAGTCATCAATTCTGCCCACCTGTTGTAGCGCTCCCTAATGTATTGCAGCGGCCTCTGCCAGAAGCATTAGCTAGGCTTTTGATCCAGGCCCTGTGTGTGTGTCGGTGTGTGTGTGTGTGTGCTTGTGTGTGTGTGTGTGTGTGTGAGATGGAGTTAATGTTTTATTGAAGGTGAGCATATAGGGTGTTTCTCATTGATTTGTTGGCCTTAAGTTTGTCCTGTACTCTTCAATCCAACAAGTTGTTATTCCTGCTTATATATCCTGTACCTGACAGCCTACGGGCATCAGTTAGCTGTCCCCTAACTATTCCTGGTAGTTAGCCTTACCTTGAACGGGGGGGGGGGGGGGCGGGTAGTGGCAGGTGGGCCTGACTCCCAGCCGAAAGGCTCTGGGTTCGATCCCCGCCGTGGCGGATAGGGGCAGGTCAGGGTAGTGTAGTTGCAGGTGGGCCTGACTCCCAGCCGAAAGGTTCTGGGTTCGGGTCCCACCGCGGCGGCGGCCGGGCGTGCGGGCTTCTGCTAAATCACAGTGTAGTACCCTCTCCGCCCCCCCCTCCAGGCCCGCCGACTCCGGCTCCCTCTCTGTTCCAGCCCCCCCGGCGGCCCGGCCTGGGCACGGTGGGGAAGCCCATCCGCCTGCTGGCCAACCACTTCCAGGTGCAGATCCCCAAGATCGACGTGTACCACTATGACATCGACATCAAGCCCGAGAAGCGGCCGCGGAGGGTCAACAGGTAACGTGTGTGTGCGTGCGTGTGTGTGTGTGTGTGTGTTGTGATGTCAACACGGTATTGAAGGCTGCAGGATATATCGGCTATGTAAGATGTATCGCTATAATTTCCAAGGGGATACAAGATTTGACAATATCGTTTATATCGATATATGCGTTAAAATGAGTCAGTTTCCGCCTCAAGCGTCTGTGTTTGCCTTGGAGACTTTGTGAGCGTGACCCCTCCCACTCTGTCCTTCCGAACGTGCCGTGTGCAAAGACGCCTCATTCCCGCCCCCTCGCAAACACAACATGCATGGAGGATACCGGTAAAGAAAACGAGACTGCGGCGGCAGACGAAATTGTTTCAAAGAGGAGAAACAACGGCTCCATAATATGGAAATGGTTTGGGTTTAAAAAAACAGATGAGCAGCAGCTGCAGGTCAACCGTAGAGAGTGTAGCAAAACCGTTGCGGCTAAAAGTGGAAGCACGACAAATCTGTTCCACCGTTTACAGCAGCGGCACAAAGTGCAGTATGAGGAATGCGTAAAACTCCGTGGCTGTGCTGCTGCATCACCGGCCGCGACAGCTTCTTCTGCCCCGAAACCAGGGCCGGCGCTCGGCATAGGCGACCTAGGCGACTTAGGCGATCGCCTAGGTCGGCAAATGTGTTGGGGGCGCCCTCTGGTGGCGCCCTTAATTAATTAATTAAAAGATACGAAACAAGCGAAATTAAACCAAACGTGTTCCCAAATGGACCGGAGAAGGGAGGGGGCGGGGGATTAAAGTTAGGGCGCACTGAAACCCTCACCATAGTACGCAGGACAATGCGACGAAGCCATCTAACCCACTCTATAGAAAATATCGAGATGTATAACGCCATTCCGCCAAAAAATATCGGGATATCATATTTTGCCCATATCGTGCAGCCCTGGTGTGTGTGTTACTGTGTGTGTTACTGTGTGTGTCTGTCTTACTTTCGGTCTTTCCAACATAAAGATGGACATGCGTTGTAATACCCATTTATCCTTTGATTCATTATACATTTTACGTCTGTTTTAAAACCGGCCGTCTTCTAGTTGTTCTTCCAGAAACGTTTTGGGATGATACAATCAGAAACGATTGTCCCAGTTAAGATTGGTATAATACGGCCATCGGCTCTGCCCTAGTGTTGTCTGATTGCTCCACTCTCTGATCCACCAGGGAGGTGGTGGACACCATGGTCCGCCACTTCAAGATGCAGATCTTCGGTGACCGGCAGCCGGGCTACGACGGGAAGAGGAACATGTACACGGCCCACCCGCTGCCCATCGGGAGAGACCGGGTCAGTGCCCCCACACCACCCATCACTCACCAGCAAGTACTGTGGCTTAGCCCTGTGGTCCCCAAGCAGTGGTTCGAGAGACCACGTAGGGCCACCTGATGATCAATTGCGGTCAACGAAGATTGGTGACCTTTTAAGCTATAGATATTTACACACGAATCTCCGATTGAAGTTAAAATGATTATTTTCAAGGGTGAAAGATTTGAAGTGTATACAAGCTATCTCTCCCATGACGGTGCCTGACATTCCCAAAAAGAGATGTGGATATGCTGGGTTGTTCCCAGTTAAATAAGTATTAGATAGAATAGGTATATGGCCGTGTTCCCGTGGCTAGAAACTATACAAAAATGTTGTGCTTCTGCTGTGAAGGACCATAAACTTGACGAATATTACATTTAAACGCCAAATGACATCGTGAACCTTCAATCCAAATTGCTGCATGTTTAGCAGACGGTACATTATTAAAATGCTTGTCTGGGCCATGTCAGGGATAGGACACATCAAAGTAGATGACCGATGCATCTCTGTCTCCCTTACTCTCTCTTTCACTCTCTCCCTCTGCTATTTATTTCCCATCTCCCCTGTGCTCATCTATTATAAACACACACACACCTTACTCTCTCCGTCCGTTTGACCTTTGCTTTCCTCTATCGCTCACTCCTACCCGTCTCTCTATTAATTATATAATATCATCTGGTTTCCCTGCCTCCTTCACCTCCCCCCTCTCTCGTCCCGCTTTATTTCTCTCTCTCTCCCACTGTCTTTTCTTATGTCCTCTTGCCTCTCACTCCCTTTGTCCTTTCTCTCTCTTGTCTCATCCCACTCACGGTGCTATTTTTGTATTTTTCTTTCTCTCCCTCACTGTTACTCTCTTTACTATCTCTCTCACCCCACATCCGTCTCTCTCTCACTTCATCCGTCTCTCTCTGCATCCATCTTTCTCTCTCTACATCTGTTTCTTCCTCTAAATCTGTCTCTCTATCCGTTTCACCTCTGATCTTTCACCCTCTGTTATCCTCTTTCTCTCTCTCATCCTTCATCTCTCCTCCCTTATGTTTCCTTTTCCATACTCAAACACTGGGTCTCTCTCTCTCTACCCCTCTTTCTACCCCTCTTTCTCTCTCTCTCTCTCTCTCTCTCTCTCTCTCTCTCTCTCTCTCTCTCTCTCTCTCTCTCTCTCTCTCTCTCTCTCTCTCTCTCTCTACCCCTCTTTCTCTCTCTCTCTCTCTCTCTCTCTCTCTGTCTTTTTTTAATCTATTTCGGTCACTTGCCCACCCACTAACTTCCACTCTCCCCCCCTCCCCCTCTGCAGGTGGACCTGGAGGTGACCCTGCCCGGCGAGGGGAAGGACCAGACCTTCAAGGTGTCCCTGCAGTGGGTGTGCGTGGTGAGCCTCCAGATGCTGCTGGAGGCCCTGTCGGGGCACCTCAACGAGGTCCCGGAGGACTCGGTGCAGGCCCTGGACGTCATCACGCGACACCTGCCCTCCATGAGGTCAGCGTCCTCCCCCGTCCTCCCGTCCCTCATGTGGGAGAGTCCCATTCAGTTTTTATGATTTGAAATGATATTTAAAATCTATTTATCACACCACTTTTTGTTTAAGATTTGATGTCTTAATATCTAAAAACACTAAAGTAAATGTTTTTTTTCAGAAACATTTTGTTTTTACCAATATGCAAAACCGAACTCACATTCTTAAATGTGTCTTTATACACAAGATATGCTTGGTAGGAGTGTAAAGACAGAACGTGTGGAAGTGCCATATATATATTTTAAGGTATCTTCGTTGGGTTTGGGGCACTGGGTTAGAACCTGTGTTGGAGCTCATGGTCCGTTCTGCCTTCCCCTTACTCCCCGGCACTCCAGGTACACTCCTGTGGGGCGCTCGTTTTTCTCCCCCCCAGAAGGCTACTACCATCCCCTGGGCGGGGGGAGGGAGGTGTGGTTCGGTTTCCATCAGTCTGTCCGTCCTGCCATGTGGAACATGATGCTCAACATCGACGGTGAGACGCGCAAGGAAAACTTTATTTACATGTTGGCTGCCAGATTGGGTGGGAATATGGCCCAATCTGGCAACACTGGCCTTACATAGCAAGGTGGAGAAATAGTGATGTCCTAACAATAAAAAGAAGGGACGTAGAATAATGACTGCAATCACACTACAGTAAGTATTGAGCCAATGTTTAAATGAAGTGGGAAGTGATGAATATGTCAATTGATGGCTTGTCGTTTACATTTCAGGGCATTGAACTGATTTCACGGCGTGTGCCGCTAGCTCACTAATACGACTTTGGGATGGTGCTGATGAGCTGTTGAGTAGATGTTAATTGGGTAGGGAGGTCGTTAGTGACTGGAGTGATTGATCTTTTGCTCCCCCTAATCTGTGCTGCCGGCCAAAGCCCTCTGGACGAACACTTTAATTACAGCCTCTTTCGTCAGTACAATCAATATTAATTGGGAGATTGATTGCTGATCTCATTGAAGACCACCCACCAGTTTGGTCCTCTTTTAAGCTAACTGCGATGATTGCCTTTTACTGTGTCGCATGACTGGACCAACAGCAGCACACATATTTTTGCCTTTATTCAGTTGATAAAAAAACGATTTTCTTAGGATGTTGTCATTGGTAATCATCCAGGACATTGCAGCTATCTAATGTCAAGAGTGTCAATCTATTGATTGGTTAATGATCTTAATTGTCTTTCATCTTCGATCAGTCTCACGCTAATCCCACCTCCCGGCTGAGTGCACGTAAAGTGTTTCTAATCTCTCCCCCGGACCGATTGGTGTATTGACGACGCCTCTGTTCTCTCCCCAGTGTCGGCCACTGCGTTCTACCGGGCCCAGCCGGTCATAGAGTTCATGTGTGAGGTGCTGGACATCCAGAACATCAACGAGCAGACCAAGCCCCTCACAGACTCCCAGCGCGTCAAATTCACCAAGGAAATACGAGGTCTGCCTCACACACACACTCTCTCTCTCTCACTCACTCACTCACTCACTCACTCACTCACTCACTCACTCACACACACACACACACACACACACACACACACACACACACACACACACACACACACGCTCACACGCACTCTCTCACTAGGGGTGTAACGGTAAATGTACAAAGTAATTAAGGTGCAAAGTCAAACCGGAGAAGTGATTCCGGAAATGAATTAGTTAGAGGAGCACAGCCCTTACCGTCTCCGTTGCGTCGACCAATAGGTCCATGGCGTCGATGGATAGTTAAAAAATATTGAATGCTCTCCGGTTATGGAGAGGGCTCTCCGTGTCTACGTACAGCACTTTAACATGCACACGATAGGGATGGGCAACGATCTTCGAATAGTCGAATAGTCAGAGTCACGTAGAATATTGAATAATGAATGTGACTATCGTTATTTATTACACGGCTCTTCTCAATGCTGTTGAACGCTCCGTTGACTTGCATGGGCCTTCACAACTTCCGGTGGTGAATAGCGTCCTCGGTTGCTAAGCAACGTCAACGTCTTTGGCGGACTATTGTCACTCTGCTGATTAACACTACGAATGCTGGTAACAAATAAATTGTAAAAAGACACATCGTGTGAAGTTATTTTTTTGACGTGTCTAGTTCACCGTCATGCAGGCTGTGTTCAGTAAAATAAATAAATAGCGATCCGTTTTTCGGCGCATGCAGGTCTATCTGCCTAAGCCCACGTTGAAATAATGTTGATGTTGAATGTTGATGGTGCAGTTGTTGAAATAAACAGATTGATTTCATGCAAATCATAAAAGCCTCTCCCTGTCTCATTCTGTGTGCGTGTATCCGAGGTGCGTGCGTGCGTGGGGGGTTCTTCATTGACCGATCTTCGAATATTATTCAAATACTTCTCAGCGAATATCGAATAGTATTTTTGCCAGAAATGCACATCCCTAGGACACGCATTTGAATAGGCACCATCCAGGTGTTACTATCACTGTTGCTGTGGAAAAAAAAACGAGCTGTGCAAACGCAGCTCACGACACTGTTTCAACAACCCCTGTCTGGGAATTCAGAAATGCAAATGCCATAACCAACTTTATTGGTGTTTTCTTGCTGCTGATCTACGGCCTTTCTCCGTTGTTGACAAACAAGCAGTTTTTTTAAATTTTCCCCTTAACTAAGAAACGTACCGTACCGTGACTTAAAAACCAAGGTACGTACCGAACCGTGACTTGTGTGTACTGTTACACCCCTATCTCTCACACACTCTCTCTCACACACTCTCTTTCACACACATTGTCTCACACTCTCTAACTCACTCAATCACACACTCTACTCAAACCTGAAACGTGATTGGTTGGGTTTCCTCACCACATGGGCACAAATGCAAGGAGATTGGCTATTTGGCAGCTGGGGTCGTATTTCTATTTTTAACGTTTGTAAAATGTCCCATTTTAAACCTGGAAGTGTTTGCTAACAGGTCCACCCCACTTGTTAGGAATGGATGACATTTGTAGAAGGCCCGCTTTCAAAGTGGAAAGTGGTAAACTGGCTGTGGCTTCTTCCTAAGTGTGTGCGTGTGAACACGTGTGTGTGTGTGCAGGTCTTAAAGTGGAGGTCACACACTGCGGTCAGATGAAGAGGAAGTACCGTGTGTGCAACGTTACCCGCCGTCCTGCCAGCCACCAGACGTAAGCCCCGCCCCCCCCCCCCCCCATTAACCATACTTGCAACAGACAACATGCAACAAACAAACCCCCACCCCTACCCTCCCCCTCCCCCGTTTGGGAGCTTGACGTGCGTGTGACCCCCCGGTGATGCCCCCCAGGTTCCCCCTGCAGCTGGAGAACGGCCAAGCCATGGAGTGCACGGTGGCCCAGTACTTCAAGCAGAAGTACAGCCTGCAGCTCAAGTACCCCCACCTGCCCTGCCTGCAGGTGGGGCAGGAGCAGAAGCACACCTACCTGCCCCTGGAGGTGAGCAGAGCGGCCTCCAGTGCTCAGAGCTTTTATTGTGGAGTTTTTGTGATTCATGACGGGAAGTGTCTCGTTTTTTTTTTTTTTTTCGAACTTTGCATAAATACGTATTTTTTTTCTCTTTTCTCCACTTATCACGTCCCAGCAAGAACAAAAATTATGTTTTACTTAGAAAATAAAAAATACAAACTTTAAAGAAGGAGTTAATTTGAAAAGATATTCTCCTGAATCACTTCCTCCCCGTTTCACCACAGATATCACCTGAACTCGACTCGTTCTCCCCGAGCGTACAGTTGGAGGTTCCAGTTATTATAGTCTGATCCATTTGTCGTGCGTGTGTGTTAGGTGTGTAACATTGTGGCCGGCCAGCGCTGCATCAAGAAGCTGACCGACAACCAGACGTCCACCATGATCAAAGCCACCGCCCGCTCTGCCCCGGACAGACAGGAGGAGATCAGCCGACTGGTGAGTGACGGCGCCCTCCTCTGGACAGGGGTGGGTACTGCACTATATATTTCCATAAATAATAATTGTATTTACATGTCATGTATACATTTATATACTCGCCATTTTTTTTGCCAACAACCTATTAATTTGTATAAGAAATGTATTTTATTAGTTTAAATTCAATTTATTTAATCAGCGGAATGTGGCTCAGGAGGTAGAGCGGGTTGGCTGGTAACCGGAAGGTTGCTAGTTCGATCCCCGGCTCCTCCTAGCCTAATGTCGAGGTGTCCCTGAGCGAGACACCTCACCCTAACCGATCCCGACGAGCCGGCTGTCGCCTTGCGTGGCCGACGCCGCCGTCGGTGTGTGAATGTGTGCACGAACGGGTGAATGTCAGGCAGTATTGTGAAGCGTTCTGAGTGGCCGCTGGTTAAAACTGCGCTGTATAGATGCGGTCCATTTACCATTTAATCAAACGTAACAGACTGTGTGGCTACAAGACTTGACCTTTTTCAACATGTGCAATAACTCCCGTACGCCAACGGCATTCACGTGTAACTCCCTCCCACCCTTGTTCCGCCGATCCCCACGGCAACGAGCTACATGTCGACGCTCCGCCGCGTGCCAGCTCTAACGCCGTCCTCTCTCTATTCCCCGTTGTCCAGGTGAAGAGCAACAGCATGGTGGGGGGGCCCGACCCGTACCTGAAGGAGTTTGGCATCGTGGTGCACAACGACATGACGGAGGTGACGGGCCGCGTGCTGCCCGCCCCCATGCTGCAGTACGGGGGCCGCGTCAGCAGCGACTCGGGCCGAGACTGTGGCAGGGTGAGCGCCGGGGGTCAGGGCGGCCGCCACGCCGGGCGCAGACGGGTCGATTTAGTGACGTCACTAATGGGGGGTCGGGGTTTTGTGAGGCCGCTGACGGGTTGCTTTTGTGACGTCACTGTTGGGGGGGGGGGGGGGGGACGACAGCTTTTGTGAAGTCCCTAATTGGGTAAAGCGTTTGTGATGTCACTAACCGGGGGGGTTGGTCACTAATGGCTTGATTTTTGTGATGTCGCTAATGGCTAGATTTTCTGATGTCACAAATAGGTGGTTTCCGCGACGACATTAATTTGCTAGAGTTTTTCACATCACTAATAGCTAGGTCTTGGATTGGATAATGAACCTCACGCCTGATGGTGGGGGAACAGGGGGGCCTTTGGGGGTTTCTGTGGTACCACCTGCTGTGTCGACTCGCCCAACCGGGGGGATAACTAAGGGGTTAGGGACTCTCTCCGCAGAATAAGACGGTGGCCACGCCCAACCAGGGCGTGTGGGACATGAGAGGGAAGCAGTTCTACGCCGGCATCGAGATCAAAGTGTGGGCGGTGGCCTGCTTCGCGCCGCAGAAACAGTGCCGGGAGGACCTGCTGAAGTGAGTCCTGGACCCCCCCTGATGATCCTATGAACCTAGACCTCCTGTTGTCCTGGACCCCCTATATCCCCCTAGTCCTAGACCCCCTTCTGACCCAATTAACCTAGACCTCCTTGTGTCCTGATCCCCTGTATCCCAAGGTCTAAGACCAGTGATTCCCATCCTTCTTTGCCCTTTCAAACACATTTTTAGCTCTGAAAAGCCCAACTTTAACTTTAGTTCATCTGGATCCTTGCAAAAAAAGTTCTTACCCAAACCACATCTGCCGGTGATATCAATGTTTTCAAACCATAATCACATCGCTCTGCTAAACACCGAGGGATGAGCAGTAGTTTGCGCTTTACAGGACCCCTATCATTAGATGCATAATTGCTTACGTCAGCAATCTCCTGCGACATCAGCCGGGCCCATTAGCACCCCCGTGTAGTTCGACACTCTAGACCCGATGGGGCTGTGCGGATCTCTTAGGAAACGTTGTGATTGACTGGGTCAACACTCTCTGTACACCAAACATGCTGATTGGCCGTCCTCACCTCTGACAGGAGCTTCACGGACCAGCTGAGGAAGATCTCCAAGGACGCGGGGATGCCCATCCAGGGCCAGCCCTGCTTCTGTAAATACGCCCAGGGGGCCGACAGCGTGGAGCCCATGTTCAAACACCTAAAGATGTCCTACGTAGGCCTGCAGCTCATTGTGGTCATCCTGCCCGGCAAGACCCCCGTCTACGGTAGGGACAGGTCTTTTTTTTTAGCTGCTGGGATTTGTAGTTTTCTATTTTATTAACTAGAAGACCATGTGTGGGACTTGTAATTCTTTATCTATTGACTAAATGTCCATGTGTGGGATTTGTAGTTTTCTATTTTCTTGACTAAACGTCATGTGTGGAACTTGTAGTATTCTATCTATTGACTACAAGTCCATGTGTGTGAGACAGTGTTATGTGAGTACAAAGTTGCATAGCCCCATGAGTGTTGGTTTTAAACGCGTCCGATACGAGCGGCGTTTGGGGAGTTTGGATTTGACCACTTGGCATTGGATACCTCAACTAATGTGGAATAGATCGACCACAAGACTCATGCTCAGGTTACGAATGGATTGTGATGGCTCTGAGATATACTGTAATCAAAGAAGCTTCTTCCCCATTCACATTATCTGCCCCTTTGGGAGTCACGGAAACACCAATCCTATTTTCTTCACCAATAAACCACAGAAAAGTCATTTTCTGATCCTGGTTCTCAAATGACGTGATGTTCCTCCTCCCCAACAGCGGAGGTGAAGCGGGTGGGAGACACCCTGCTGGGCATGGCCACCCAGTGTGTCCAGGTGAAGAACGTGGTGAAGACCTCCCCCCAGACCCTGTCCAACCTCTGCCTGAAGATCAACGCCAAACTGGGGGGCATCAACAACGTCCTTGTGCCGCACCAGAGGTCAGCTTCCTCACGCTACGACCTTCAATGGCTTCCATGTTGTGCTAGTTGATAAACTATGTTCCTATAGCTACTCTGAAAGGGTATCCTTATGGACTTACATTGGGAGTAAATGTAATTTTTCCCCCTTTTAGCAACCTCTAGTAGCTTGACTTGTAGCCCAACTTAAAGTTATACAAATCCCGTGGATTGGTATGTTTTATTCTCGAGAAATAGTCTAGTTTGGATATTATTGTCGTGGAATACACTGCTGCAGTAGAAAAGCTACGGCTTATAATGGCACTAATCTGTGTTCCTCTAGCTACTCGGAAAGCCTCTCTTGAAGGACTTGACTCGTAAGATTAGACTAGTTAATATATTAAACCTGCATGCTTCAGCAAACTCTAGTAGCTTGACTCTAGACTCAGTTATAGTAAGAGAATTATAGTAATTCTCTGGGATGGTTGTTTTATTCTGGAGAAACAGTCTAGTTCGGATATATTTTGTCCTGGAATAAATAGCTGCAATTAAAAAAGTTACATAGTGCAGCTTCAACTCAATAAAAACAAGCTTAATAAATAAAACCACCTCATTGGCTCCCCCCTCGCTCTCCCCGCCCCCCAGGCCCTCTGTGTTCCAGCAGCCAGTCATCTTCCTGGGGGCGGACGTCACGCACCCGCCCGCGGGCGACGGGAAGAAGCCGTCCATCGCGGCGGTGGTGGGCAGTATGGACGGACACCCCAGCCGATACTGCGCCACCGTCCGCGTCCAGACGTCCCGGCAGGACCTGTCCCAAGTAAGGACCCCCCCCCCCTGTAGAGCCGGGGCCACGGGTGCTATGAACGCATGACTTTTTTTTTTTCCACTTTATTCTTTTAGGTCTGACTTTGAAAACGTTGCCTTTCAAAAAAAAAGAAGGCCACAACTTTTTTTTTTTTTCCAGCATGTGAGCGTGTTGCTTTCAAACTTTCCACAGCGAACAATGTAAACAAACTCTTAGAGTGCCCTCTATGTTGCCACCAGGTGTGGTGTTGAAAAGGCTTATCTGTCCATCATACATCTGGGTGGCTTCTCATGATACCACTAGAGGAGGGATTTGAATTGGCAATAAACACACTCACACCTGGTGGTAACAAAGGGCCCTTTCAACAGACGTGTGTGTGTGTGTGTTTGTCTTGTGATTCATACCGATCCGACAATTTATTGCGATCATTACCGGATGTATTTCCCAGCTGAAGATTTCGGATGGTATTCATATGCACTATGACCCTACGTTTTTTTTTTACAGTAGCTGTCGTTTTCGTTCACAACTGAACTGACGACCGGCACTGTTAGCATACATTCCGGGAATAACATCCATTTGTGTGGCCCGACACAAACCAAGAGTGTCATATTGGTTTTCCTCAACAAACGCACACAGAACTCCAGTACTCCGGTACTAATAATAATAATACTTTTTAAAAAAGCGCCTTTCAAGGTACCCAAGGGCAATGTACCAATAAGATACATAAAGTCAAGACAAAGTACATATAGTCAAGCAATCAGACACTGTATGACACTATACACTTGACACTATATGCATGATACACTCAGACAGAGACAGTCAGAGAGCAAGCGTACAGGACGGAGATTGACACAGGATGAACGGATGCAAGGTACAAAGGGAAGAACACGCATAGAGACACTCAGAGGGGGCAACAAACAACACATAGGGCATAGCGTGTACACCAGATGTAGGGATAAGAATAACAAGTAAAAACAGGGAAAATAAACGTGGCAGTGCAAGTCGAAATCAGGAGGCGGAAAGGAAAGCTCAACTAAAAATATGTGTTTTTAACTGTTTTAAAAGTGGATAAGGTTGTACTATGTCCCTCCTCCTAACCCCCTCTGCCCCCCCCCCCCCCCCCCCCCCAGGAGCAGCTGTTCAGCCAGGAGGTGATCCAGGACCTGACCAACATGGTGCGGGAGCTCCTCATCCAGTTCTACAAGTCCACGCGCTTCAAGCCCACGCGCATCATCTACTACCGGGGGGGCGTGTCCGAGGGCCAGATGAAGCAGGTGAGCCCCCGGCGACCCCTTGACCCCTTGACCTTTTGTACCTTGACCTTTTGAACCTTGACCTGACGATGGGAAGGGGCGTGCACACAGGCAGCCCGGGGCGAATGAGTGATGTCGGTCCTTTAACCGCAGGTCCCTTCTCCGTGGGGGATGTGCCACACTGTACCGACGGCGATATATATTGTTGTTTCTCCTACTTCTGAAAAGATGTACTGTTTGTAAGTCGCTTTGGATAGAAGCGTCTGCTAAATGTAAACGTGTTGTGCCCGTGTTGTACCGCGTCATCTTTGGCCCGAGCCTGGACGGTGTGTGTTTTAACCCGAGTCTAGTCGGGTCTATCTCTCATGTTCTGTTTGGTCTGCTGGTAACGGGTCTATACGCGAGCACCTCTAACAGTGTGTGTGTGTCTCCCAGGTGGCGTGGCCGGAGCTGATCGCCATCAGGAAGGCGTGCATCAGCCTGGAGGAGGACTACCGGCCGGGCATCACCTACATAGTGGTCCAGAAGCGCCATCACACCCGCCTCTTCTGCTCCGACAAGGCCGAGAGGGTCCGCACCGCCTACCTCTGCATTCCTATGGATTTTACGTTCATTATTCATGGCCTCGAGTCCTGGTGCCTCTTTACCAGTTCAGTTACACAGGGCCTGACATGTATAATTAACCAGAGCGTGACGTTAAAGACCGCCAGGGTCACGGGTTTGATACCCAATCGGGCAACCCGTACTAAAATATGTAATGACTGCAATAATGTACGTTAACGCACCTATTCCCGTTTACGTGAATAGGTAGAAAACTGGAGTGTTTCTATTATCCATAATTAAGCTATTTAAACCTAAGATCAAGTTAACCTTACTTTTTCTTGGCCTGGATCGGGGTATTGCAAATTCACGTCGAAAAATAACCAGGTTGATGTTACCACTTGATGTTGTTTTACGATTCACTGCTTATTTAAACTCAAACTCCCATGATGCCCTCTGGGCCCGTTTACGGTGGTGTGATCCATGTTCCTTTTTTTTGGCTTGTTGCCACAGGTTGGGAAGAGCGGGAACGTCCCAGCAGGAACCACGGTGGACAGCACCATCACACACCCGTCCGAGTTTGACTTCTACCTGTGCAGCCATGCAGGCATCCAGGTGGGGACTGGGCCTCGCTCTGCATCTCCTCTCTATAACGCCTTCTCTCTTTAGGTCTCTGGGGAGTGTGTGCTGTTGATGGTTGCCTTAAGTTTCCAACCAACAATCAATCACACACACCACTCAGAATCTCTCCCTCCAGCTCTATGTCTGACTCTCTCAGTGTACCTTGAAGTTCACCGGTTTAGCATCTCTGTTCCTCTCCCCCCGCCTCTGGGTCTCCGCCTCTCTTTCTGTATCCCTCAATCTGTATATCGGTCTAAAAACCAGACCAAGTGGATTTTAAATGTACACCAAACAAATATGCTTTATCCAAGAAAGTACTTTTTCTTTCACTGTATTTAAATTCAGGTCAAGCGTCTGGGCCATTTGCCAAGAATAGGACAGTAAAACCACAACACCGTAGTAAACCGTTGACAAGCTTTGTCTCAGCGTCTTGGATGCCCTTTAAAGTCCTAACCCCCCCCCCCCAGGGCACCAGCCGGCCTTCCCACTACCACGTCCTGTGGGACGACAACTGCTTCACGGCGGACGAGTTGCAGCTGCTCACCTACCAGCTGTGCCACACCTACGTGCGCTGCACCCGCTCGGTGTCCATCCCCGCGCCCGCCTACTACGCCCGGCTGGTGGCCTTCCGCGCACGCTACCACCTGGTGGACAAGGACCACGACAGGTAGGACCGCGGGATGGGTCTTTAATAGGCATGGGGCTCCGGAAGTGTGTTGGATATGTATAAAGCGAGGGGTCTGCTGCAAGTGTTATGTTCCTCATAATGCTAGTTCCCCCGTAATCGTGTTTGTGGTCCCGTAAGTGTGTCAGGTCCCCGTAAGTCTCTAGGGTCACCATAAGTGTGTCAGGTCCCCATAAGTGTGTCGGGTCCCCGTAAGTGTGTGTGTCAGGTCCCCGTGAGTGTGTGTGTCAGGTCCCCGTAAGTTTGTGTGTCAGGTCCCCGTTAGTGTGTGTGTGTGTGTGTGTGTCAGGTCCCCGTAAGTTTGTGTGTGTGTGTGCGTGTGTGTGTCAGGTCCTGTAGGTGTGTGTGTGTCAGGTCCCCGTAAGAGTGAGTGAGGTCCACGTAAGAGTGTGTGAGGTCCCCGTAAGACTGTGTAGGGTCTCCGTAAGTGTGTGTTGGGTCCCCGTAAGTGTGCGTCCGCTCCCCGTAAGTGTGTGTGTGGGGTCCCCATAAGTGTCTCAGGTCCCCAAAAGTGTGTCAGGTCCCCCGTAGGTGTGTATTTGTCAGGTCCTGTAGGTGTGTGTGTCAAGTCCCCGTTAGAGTGTTTGAGGTCCCCGTAAGAGTGTGTGAGGTCCCCGTAAGTGTGTGTCAGGTCCCCCCTAAGTGTACGTGCCAGGTCCCCTTAAGTCTGTGTCAGGTCCACGTGTGTGTGTGTGTGTGTGTGTGTGTGTGTGTGTGTGTGTGTGTGTGTGTGTGTGTGTGTGTGTGTGTGTGTGTGTGTGTGTGTGTGTGTGTGTGCGCGCGCGGTCCCCCATAATTGTGTGTCTGGTCCCTGTAAGCGGGTCTGGTCACCGTAAGTGGCGACACCATGTCAATTGTTCCTGTCTGATGACCGCAACCCCCCCTTGCTCTCTCTCTCTCCCCCTCTCTCCCTCCCTCCCCCACAGCGCGGAGGGCAGCCACGTGTCGGGCCAGAGCAACGGCCGGGACCCCCAGGCGCTGGCCAAGGCGGTGCAGATCCACTACGACACCCAGCACACCATGTACTTCGCCTGAACGCCACCAGACGCCAGCTCCCTTTTCCCCCCTTCCCCCGCCCCCTTTCTCTCCCCTCTCTTCCGTGTCTGTCCTCCCCCCGCTACCTTAAACCTCCCTTTTTATTGTTTCTCTTATCACTGTGTCTCTCTCCCTCCCCACCGTCTGTTATCTATGTCTCTCTCCCTTCTTTTTGTTGAGGATCCTCCCTGACCAGGCCTCAACTCTGCCATCTTTCTTCGCCCTCCTGGCACCTTTCTGTTCGAACTGGGGGTGGGGAGGGAGGGAGGGAGGGAGGGGACGGGGACGCAAACACCAACACCAACAAGAGTTCTGTACGGAGCCGCCTCTACCACCAGCAAACCGTGGCAACCGTGGAACCCGATGCACAATCGATTTTTAACAAGAC
Source organism: Pollachius pollachius (assembly GCF_949987615.1). NCBI lineage: Eukaryota > Metazoa > Chordata > Actinopteri > Gadiformes > Gadidae > Pollachius > Pollachius pollachius. The sequence continues at coordinate 4,732,130 of NC_136946.1, read as the reverse complement.
GACACACAACACACAGACCCCATTACGAGCCATTACTGTGACGGTTCCGTTGTTTCCTTTTTTTTTAAAACCCAAACCGAATGATCGTTCCTCAAACCTTGATTTGTTTTTAAACCGGGCGGGGGGGGGGGGGGGGGGTAAAAAAAAAAAAAAAACGAAAAAGAAAAAAAACACGAAACAACAACATGACCCGTCGTGTGCTGGGTGGGCTGGCTGGTGGGCGGCGCCGCGTTGCCATGGCAGCTCCCATCAGCCCACAGGACTCTGACTCTACCTTTACCTCAAAGCCCCGCACGGGCACAACTCTGTCACAAGGTCTCGGGTTGAGTTTTCCTTTAAGGGGAGGGGGGGAGGGGGGGAGGGAGGGAGGGGGGGAGGGCGGGGCTACAGGGGGGGTAAGGGGAGTTGAGTTTTTTTTTTTTTCCAGAATATGTCTATATATAAATATCTAAATATATGATGCATATATTTTTTGTTCCTTTTTATGCGCGTTCGGTTCGTTTCTTTACAGTCTTCTACAAAAGCGAGGTGACCTTGGTCAAATCCACTGCTCCCCCCTTCATTTAGCAACAAATAAGTGTGTGTGTGTTTGCTTTTGTGTATGGCAGTGCCTGTGTGTATACAAGGGGTCGGTAAGGAGTGTGTGTGTGTGTGTGTGTGTGTGTGTGTGTGTGTGTGTGTGTGCGTTTCATTGCAAGCCACTGCATTGTAAAGGGAAAACTGCTGTAAAAGCCTCAGATGTTGATGTTTTTATATTCACACATACAGGACATATATTACTTATATTTAAATCTATGAGAGCAACTTTTAAGCAGATTACGTATCTTTTCCCCCCTCCAGGGGGAGGTATTGGCAGTAGTCCCAGGTCTGTTATTCAGCGAAACCTCTTTGGTCACTCACACAAAACTGTGCGTTTTTCGGTCCTAACAAATACTACTTCACTGGTTTTTTGCGAACTCTGTATCCTACAAATGTTGGCTGTATGGCTGGTGAAATCAAACGTGACTTTCAATGTCACTTGCGACACCGTCCGCTTTTCTGTGTACAGTCGAAACTGTCTCAGAGCGGTTACCATAGCAGCAGCAGCAGTGTGGAGTGACCCGATTGGTTTCCAGGGGAAACAGGCTTGGGCCTTTTCATGTAGCAGCGGTTTAGTGTGCGTTTAGATTCATTCACCTGTGGCTCCGGATTTGGCCACCAGATGGCGCTGTCTGAGTGCGGTAGGGCTTCAAGCCACAGAGCCCGGATAATCACCCCATGGGAAGCGATGTTGATACACTGTCAAAAGAGGATTGGTTGTTTTATTTTAATCTCTTCCCCACAATAGAGGTGCTAGCCATCCTGTATTGTGTGTGTGTGTGTGTGTGTGTGTGTGTCCGGCCATCGCTGATACTGACCCAGGCGAAGGGGGACAGAAATGGAGCGCAGTCAAACAACTCACCTGACCTTTTATGCATTTATACATAAGAATCGACACAAAAACAGATTTGTAAAAGTTTAATATAAGACGTTTTAGTGGACATTCTCTTGAAAAAATATTGTTGTTTAGAAATCGGTAGATGACCGTCGGTGTTGTTATTGTTCTGTGTTGTTGTTCTTGTTGTTACTATGGTGATGACATTTTAAGGTTTGGTAGCAAAGCCACTTGTGTAGTTTTTATATAGTGACTTTTAGAGTGAGCCTGTGGGTGAGCGGAGTTTTGTGTTGGAAAACTTAATGGTAGCATTCTGGCCATGAGAAGGAGAGGGAAGACGAGGAGGAGGAGAGAGAGGCTGCAGGATGGTTGATTTTATACTCCTTTTTTGTAGCTACCGTTGTGAGTAAAGATTGGAGTCAGCCTCTGCTTGTTAGGGATAGGGTGTGGATGAGCAGGCAGCTGATTGGTTGATGCCCCTGCTCGTTAGTGAGGGTGTGGCTGAGCAGGACGCTGATTGGTGGTCGAGGCTTAACAAGGCGGTGGTGGTGTTGTGGAGACGGAGAACGTCTGAATGGTAAAGCGCAGGGGATTGGACTTTTAAAAAAGAATAACCGTGGGGCAGCGACGAATTGGATTTATTTTTTAACTTCAAACTTCTAAGAAAAACCAACGGTTCTTTTCTATTGTTGTTCGTCCTCTTCGAGCGACAACGCGGATATCTAGAAGGCTCTTAAAACGTGTTTTTTTTTGTTCAGTTTCTTTTGTACATTTATGCATTTTTACCCTTGTATTTAATAAATTGACAATAAGCATTAGCACTGACTCACCTATTTCCCCCCCCCCCCTTTCAACACAAACACTTAACCAACTGATTCTGGGAACACCAGTGGTAGCCATAGCGACAGCCACACTACGGTGGCCGGGGTTGCCAGATTGGGTGGGAATATTGTGCCCAATCTGGCAACCCTGACGGTGGCCCCCCCCCACGGCGTGCGACGGGAGGGCGGGAGAGAGTTTAGGGCGCCCAGGGGGAGTCGTCGACGCACACGCCTCGCCAGGAGGGCAGCTCGGCGGGAAACCATTTTGTAATAAACCACCCGTAAAGCAGCAGGTTTACTATGGATGAGTTTGAGCACCCGCCTGCCGGGCGCGTGGGCGTTCGGCCTCGGCCAATGGGAGGGCAGGAGTGGAATGTGGGAGGGGCCGGTGAGCCGTTTTTTTCGCTGGGTTCTGGAAGAAGAGGTGTGTTGCCCAGGCATTGCATGCAATAAATTAATCCAGACGGGGGCGGTTACACTTTGTTGATTTTGTTTAGAATTTTTTTTTAATGTGCACTAGTTTTCTCAGCCGAGTGAGACATGAAATGTTTTTCGAAAGGCTTCAGGATTCGTCTGTCGGCACAAGGTTTGTTTTTTTTCGAGCTCCCACGACGTTCTTATGATATAGGATCAGCAATCACTCCCCGTGTTTCAACTCGACATTGCAAAGCAATATTATTCCAATATGTAGTTTTTCAGACGCGAAGAAATCAAGCTATAATTATTCTCTCTTTGTGGCTCTCTCGGTCAGTTATTGTCGTTTGTTTGTGTGTACTTTTTATTTGTATCTTTTCTCTTGCTTGTATCAATCAGTGGGGACGTGCATTTCGTGAAATGGCTCTGTTGACTCCGTTTTATTTGATCACCCCGCCTGCATGCCATTAATTTTGTCCTTTTTAAAAAAAAATATATAAAAGTAAGAAAAAAAATTGATTATGATGACAAGGAGGAAAAGCATCGACAGTTTTTCTTAGGTAAAGCGTCGATTTTAAAAGTGAGACTGTTTTAAGGCTAGCAAAATCTGTCCAGTCTCCAACCGACCCGACGTATTTTAAAGATTCCTACAAACACACCTGCCGTCGGTTCTTCGGCTGGCGTTGCCCGGTTCTCCCCGGGGGGTGAGGGCCGGGCGGGGGCCGATCTCTGCCCGGCGTCCACATTCAAACGAGGTACCCCTTTCTTCAAAAAAAAAAAACACGGACCTGGAGAGATCTGCCCCTGCTCCTCACCTCCCCTCCTCAGGAAGGGGTCTCCTCTCCCTTCCTGGTTTTTGTGCCCCCACCCACCACACCCCCCCATCCTGTGTCCTTGGCACCTATGTACCATCCTCACACAAATGCACTTACTCTTTGTGTGGCGGTGGTGAGTTTTAGCGAAACCTAGCGGCACCTACGGAACAGGATTACCTCTTTATAACCTTTTTAAAAAGAACACGAAATGGATCCATACATTCTTTCGGGCCCTTATTGAAAGAGAGCATGGTTTATTTTGTAATTCCTATGACTTTGATATATATGATTATATCTTAATCGATTTGTAAGTTGACATTGTGTATTGTGTAATTTAATTTTGTTTTGTTTTTTTCTTATTTTTGGTTCCTTGTTCGGGGTGTGTTGTAGCTTACCGTTTTTTGTTTTCCAGCTAGTGGTCTCTTCGCTGTGTGATTGTCCAATAGCAATAGAACAATAGAATCAGAACGGTTTGGTCTGATTCTATATGAATGGAACCCTTTTTAAAAAGTTTGAAGGGGCGGGACTTCCTCTGGCCCCTGAAACAAGGGTGCCTAATCATTTGCTGTTATTGCTATTATGTGATGTTATATACTTTTTTTCCTTTTTTTAGCCTGCAGGGAATACTTGTGTTAATGTGCAAAGTAATAAATTGATATTTTATGCCCATATCAAAACCGACTTGATGAGCTTTTTCTTCTTTATGTCCTTTGCGTTTTCTCAATTAAAATCAAGAGCTTAGACATTGCAAATAAAGATTTACTTTGCAAAAGCAGTTACAGAAGTAAACAATTGTTGGCCTACTAAAATATAAACACACACACCTAAATGGTCAATGTATTCTGAGCCATTTACTTAGTGCATTACTTTACTCAAGACTAATATAAACCGAACCGCACCTAGACAAGAGAACTATAGTACAACATGAACATGCTTCAGTGAAGCAACGGCAGCCTCTAGTGGTAGTCCTGAGGTAAGACAAGTCATGTCATGCGACCCAAATTACACAAATGCATGGGTTTAAACGATAAATCGCATTGCCTAACACAATTATAATATTTGTTATTTAATTTTAATGAGATGTTATTAAAATATTTGCAATATGAAGATTTAGATATACAGGTAAACATATTACGAAGGTCAGTGAAGTCCTCGTTCATGAGAAGTGTAGAAGCAGTTAACCTGTCGCATGGAAAATGCGTGATAAAACCAAATATCCATACACCTCATCCTTATTTAAAGCTTGATGTAAAAACTACAAGGCCTATTAATAGAATATTTAATTAAGATTTTCTTCGCCCAACCAAATTAACAGGGAATAAACCATGCTTATTTGTTTACACGGCCGCCATCTTTGGTAAGAGACACTTCTCGATGTCCCCTTTATCTGTCACCCCTTCTCCTCTCCCATTTCCTGTGTCCCGGTCTGTTGTCATGACTACCGTTGCCAAGGAGAGGGGAGGCGATCTAAGAAGCGAAAGCTGAACCATGTATCTAGTGGCGGTAATATTTAATTCATCACCACGCCAAAGTGAGCAGGATCGCTGACACACACTGCAGAGTCTAGACTGAGAAATATCTAAATGTTATCAAAAATTAGGATCAAAATAATCCAGCTTGTAGAGTATATTTTAATTTAGTTTATAACAAATTTCTATACATTTAGAACCAAAACCTAGAAAGTTTAAAATGAATTATTTTAAATACATTTATAATGTGTTATCATTTTTATTTCTCAAGTGTAACTCAAACTGAAACAAGTAATTAAATCCAAACTTTATCCGTCAAACATCCGTCAAACCTCCCAGCCTCATTGCACTGTTTCTAAGACAATACATTTCTGTGGCATACAAAAGCTCTTGAAATGTGCATTTCTCTCCTAGCTTTCAACATGGTGCGACCAGTGTTTGTTGCAACCAAATCAAAGGAAAAAAGAACAACAAGCAAACACACACTTTCCACGTAACTTCTCCCTTTCAACCTTAGCACACAAAACAACGAACTGGGTGGCTGAAAGCTGATTTTTGCTTTCCATTTAGAGCGTGAGGCGGTATGGAATGGGGTGACTGCGTTTCAGCCTCATTGTTGGGGCCCTCTCGCAGGCGGTCTTTGTGGTAATAGATCTGAAACACTCCTCTCTACCTCCATCCCTCCCTCCTTTGTCTCTCTCCCTCCCTCCCTCCCTCTCTCCCTGGCCATAATGCACAGATTGACCACACACGCACACACACGTACGTGAGGGGTTCTGAAGGAGATACAACATACAACGTTGGTTCCATCTTCTCCACCTAGTCCATCAGAGCCACTCCAGTCCCCAGACTTTGGATCTCAGGGATCAGACGAAGGACTGACCTGCTTGGACCGAGTGTAGTGTCGTGTGGAGAGAGAGAGAGAGAGAGAGAGAAGGGGGGTGTTTTTGTGTGCGCCAACTGCTTGGCTAGAGCCTCACTCAAGTGGCCTTTCCCCAAGGCTGGGGCGCCATTCCTGTTTGTTGTTGTCGCCGCGAGGAGACACTTGAAGAGGCCGGGGAATCAGCAGCAGCAGCTGTGCGGACGCCGCTCATCATCCCTGGAAGACCGATTGTGTGGTTTTCTCATTTACACACGCCGAGAGCAAAGAACCGCTCGCCGGGATTATAGTGAACTGAAAGAAAAGCGACCGACAATGTTGATTTACGGCTTTAGTGCTCTTTCGACTGACGACGGATTCGGTGGCAAGGAATCCAGCAACAGGCTTTGTGTTTGAGGATGATTTTAGTGGCTCTTCGGGACACTTGTGTTTTGAGGCGCCTGCGTGTGTTATTTATTATTTAACAGATTTTATCTTTGGTTCGGACGGTCCAGCATCACTACTGTTAAACTCTGAGCGTGCCTGTCCCCTGGTGTGGCGCCTGAGTCCGGTATCAGGTGATACCAGCGCTGTGAGCTGTCCCCTTTGGTAAGACTACACCTCAGCAGGACCAGAGCGTGGCAGGTGACCACGCGGCAAAAGAATAATTTCAGCTGCAAACCCCAGCGGGCCTAGGGTAAACACCGAAGACACCTAGACCGAACCGATCCAGCGGGGACCGGCGCTGGACTGTGGCGGAACCGCTATTGCCTGATCAATAATTAACTTCAATCAATAATTCACTTCTGCGTTATTGTACAATCTGTCTCAACTGTTTTGAGGGGAACGGGGAAAGTGGGCGAGAGACCCCAGCCTCCAGAGGGAGAGGGGTGGTGATAAAAGGAGACAAGAGGGTTAAGACCTGTGGAGAGAAGAGCGGGGATACAAAGGAAAAGTACAGAATAGGAACACTGACCTCACATTGCTGACCCCCCCTGATGTAAAGACTACAGGGAAAGGTCAGCGCTGAAAACAACGCTAGTGCGGGTTGTAGTCTGGAAGAACTACAGCTTTAGACCACCGGGAACGGCATTCTACTGTGCTCAAAGGTAACCTGGAGGGAACCCCCAACCCCTTACCAGAACCACCCCTTAACAGTAGAAGAGGCGGAGCCGCGACCGTAGAACGCGTGTCAAAGGTCAAAGTGCCTCCGCCGGCCCCAGAGAGAGAAGGAGGGCCCTGCTCCGTCATGGTGAACACGGGCATGCAGCTGATCAGCTTCACCTGCGCCGTGACGGGCTGGATCATGGCCATCGCCGTGACGACGCTGCCCCAGTGGAAGGTGTCGGCCTTCATCGCCAGCAACATCCTCACCTCCGAGGTGAAGTGGGAGGGCATCTGGATGAACTGCGTGTACCAGACCACGGGCCACATGCAGTGCAAGACCTACGACTCCATGCTGGCCCTGCCGCCCGACATCCAGGCGGCGAGGGCCCTCATGTGCGTGGCCATCTTCATGGGCTGGCTGTCCTGTACCGTGTCCTGCTGCGGCATGAAGTGCACCACCTGCGCCGGCGACGACCGCCGCGCCAAGGCCGGCATCGCCCTGTCCGGGGGAGTGCTCTTCATCGTCACGGGCCTGTGCGTGCTGGTGCCCGTGTCCTGGATCGCCAACACGGTGATCCAGGACTTCTACAACCCGGCGGTGCCCACCATGCACAAGCGGGAGCTGGGCCAAGCCATCTACCTGGGCTGGGCCTCCGCCGTGCTGCTGATGATCAGTGGCGCCGTGCTGAGCTTCACGTGTCCGCACATGGAGCAGAGTGTCGGCTACCGCCGCGGCTACATGGGGCGGAGCTTCGCCAACACGCCCGCCACGGCGCCGGACCCCCCGAAGCCCATTGTCAACAACTACAGCCTGCCGATGAAGGAGTACGTTTAGACGCTTGGGGACTAGTGGGCGGGGGGGGGGAGGAGGGAGGAGGTAGTGGAGGAGGGAGGGATGGAAAAACGATGTGGGGAGGGAGGGAGAGGGGGGGCAATGGGACTGGACTTAAGGGTTCTTAGTTTAATAAAAAAAGGAAGGGGTTAGTGGTTTTCTGTATGTTGTGCTTCATAACTTTTATATATTTATTCGAATTGTTGCCTTTTTCTTCACTGTGCTATTCAGCGTTGTGCTCTGAACATTTGATGAGAAGAAAACGCTCATTTCCCTGATTAGCGTCTCTGGGCTCGGTTTTGAGGGTCTTCTGTTTGTCCCTTCACATTCAGTTAATTAAAAACTTTGGTTAAGATTGAATTACATTTAAATTACCTGAACGGGAATTACACTAACGGGATTCCCAGAGCATGCATCAATACTTGATTTGTTCCACTTCAATCCTGGTGTGTGTGGCGTGTGTGTGTTCTAGAATTTCCTCACATAAATACACAATGATGTTAAGTATCTATTTCCAACAGAACACAATAAAGCAACAATGAAATGAAACCGTTTTGCTGATAAAAACTTTATTCCAGCCATGGAATTATTAGAACAGTGTTTTAGAAATTGTAATTTCTTTCCTTTCACATCGCCCGGAAAACCCAATGACCTTTTACATTTTTGTCCATCCTTATACAAAATTCCAGCTTTGATAAGAATACAATTTCACATCAGATTTGGACCATTGTTAACGTGGGTAAACAATTGATTTTCATCCTAGGTGACACATTCTTCTTACTCTGCTTTGTTTGACTCCACAAAGAAAGAGACCCGGAAAAGGGTATCTGAAATAGGACAAACAATAAATGAATCCTTAATGTGCTGTATTTTCACCTCATAACTCTTCTGGTTCCAATAAAAGACTCACATCATTACCAACACTATGTGATACTGTTAACTGTGCATCAAGTCGTTTTTATATTTTACCTGTGATATATTCCTCAGCACTAGATGTCTCCAGAGAGTCCCATCTCTCGGGAGTTGACTCCAGTAGGGAGAGATCGTCGGGCATCAGGCTGTGTAACAAAGTCTTTCTTTTCAGAAATCTGAACACGGATTAGGAAATATGACTTGTTTTCATTTGAATAGGCCCTATCTGTTCCGATTAAATGTTAAACGAGAATGGAATGCGTTCAGCACCACTCTAAACATTCACCCATTCATACAGCCATTCAAACACAGACAGCGGTGTCAACCATGCAAGGCAACAGCCAGCTCCTCTGGGGTACTTAGGGTTAAGACACTCTTCTAGGCGCCGGGGATCAAACTAGCAACCTTTAAGCTAACAGTTAACTCGCTCTACGTCCTGAGCCAAATGCCCCCCCCCCCCCCCCCCCATTGCTCTTGCCACTAGGCCTTGTTCTTTTTCCTTCTGAAAGTTGTTTTAATATGTATGCATGTTTGGTGGTTCTAAGTCTACATTAAGAGTGTCTAATAGTATATTTAGGGATAACCATAAACGAAAATAAATATAACATTTAATAGTTCTCATAATAAAATAGAATCATAACAGCCGATGAATATGAACAAATCGCTATTGACCAATGAGTGAAATTGACATGTTATCATAACAAAACAAACAAGACACAGACACACATGCAGTATTCCTCAATAAAATGGCCTTCAATACAAGGATACTGTTGTTTGTAGTAAAGCTCTGCATTCTGCAGCCACTCTAGCATGTCAACGATGGACGGGGCGACAGGAGACCTCTGGGTGCAGGTGTACAGATCCAGAGTGTCTGCGTCCCTCTCATACAGCTGAAAGGCTGCCGTGAGCTGGTTACTGTGTGAGTCCCTCACGGACTGCAGCAAAACCCTAATACACAGAGAAACCATGTACACTTAGTTTAGCATATTGAGGTAGTAGAAAACGGTGACAATTACAAGAGAGGGAAGTAAATCACGATTTGCCTTTTAAGACAGGAAATTAACAGTTGTCTAGAAGGAATAAGAAAGAATATACACACTAGACAGTTGAGTTGGACATTTCGATATTCGGGCAACATTACTTTAAACTATGAAATCAATTAAAAACGTGTTTCGTTTATTATGTATATGTAACTATATATATATATATATATATATATATATATATATATATATATATATATATATATATATATATATATATAAAACTCTTACAGTTTTTCATTGAGTTTCTCCAGCACTATATCCAATGCCAGGACAAGCTTGAAATGCAGACGTTGCTGTAGGTCAGGGAAGGCTTGGAGTGGTGTGTTGGTTATGTTCACATTGGAGAGAGCTCGCAGCTGCTGAGCCAGATTTCCTACAGACCCTACCAAAGGGGTGCACTCGGCCAACACAGAGTGCCATGTTTTCTGATTGGTTTCCAAGTGCTGAAAGCTTTTCCTCAAAACTTGTTGGAGAGCAAAAGACGAAGGTATCGACATCTCACTGGACATTCACCCATGTGATAAGACACACTATTTAGACTACGGGAGTACGGTTATGCATTTTTAATTAAAAATAATACTAATCGATACTATGTACTGAATAATCCGTTAAGCAAAACACGTAGCTACTACCCTGATGTATAATAGGGATTTATCACAACGAGCTCACGTTGCTTCCTCCTGTCTAGTCCAGTTTCCGGGGTCTGGATGTCAACATCCTTCGCGATTGGTCCATCACAGGAAGCGGATATTACGTATCACAGCGGTCGCTTGTGATTGGCTGATCGCTTCTACGTCACTCCCTGGCTGTGCGCGGATATTTCAAATTGCTTTGTGGAGCGACAGTTGAGAGGTTCGCCGCAGCCAGTCGGATAGTCTTCACGCTATCGGCAAACATAGCTCGGTGAAGACTAACATTTCACCCCTTAGGGTTCATATATCTCGGCAGACATGGCTCCTCAGAAGAGGACCACGAAACAAGCCAAGCACAACCCTAGGCAGGCCAAACTCAACGCCTTCCTCGAAGACTTCGACGCAGAAGGTAACGTCGGCTTGTTGGTTTTTTGCGTGGCTATTCGGTCGGAACGTCAACGGGCGCAGTTACTTTAGCGCTGTCCTATTAAAGTATTGCAAAGAACGTGGGTATTTGGGTTTAAAATGGTGGACACAGTACTCTATCATAGAAGGCAAACGTAGGGGAAAAGGTCCAGAAATGGAAGCTATGATGACTTTGGGCTGCGTTAAGTAGGAGGTGTACCCTACCCAGGTATGGGCGTATACTCTGGGGAACATGCTCTACTGAACTAGTTAGTGCATGTTACTACTGAACTAGTTCAGTAGTGGATTTTCATACTTGAACTATCAAGTGTGAAAGTCCTGGCCTGTTTGGTTTTACACTTTGACTATGTTGCTATAACGTCCTGCTCCAAACAGGCGACTCTAATCGTTTTCCTATTTTTTTTCTCTCCAATTTCCACTACTCATATTGTGTGCATTCAAGGCATTTTCTGTATCAATTGTTTATTTTGTACTTTTTAAATTTTTACTATGGTTCTTGACTTTCGACTGTGGCACCCACATTTCAGGGCCGGGATTAATAAAGTACCATCCTGTCTCTTATACTTGATATAATAAGTGATAAGATAAGTGTGTGTCCGTACATAACCGAGCATTTGTGTTGCGTCTCCAGTGAAGGCCAGGGTTCTGCATCTGAAGGAGCAGCAGATGCAACTGCTGACGGAGATTGACAACAGATACAACATGGCCATCATCAAGCTTCCCAAGGCCGTCAGGCAGATGAACTGGCTGCTCTACTTCAGTAAGGACACTCTTGGTACCTGCTGACCTTTGGGGTCACGGTGAAGGGGTCAGGAGCTTGGTAAAGAGGGGGTTCGGTAGATGGTGTTATCGACGTCAGACTACTTTTTCCGTTGTAGTCTGACGTCACGTGTGGGGCAGATTTTATATACAACATCGCTTATTATATCACTGATAAGTTACACAACAAAGGTACTGAATAAGTATCCTAAAGGTGGCTTAGATCGTAACCATGGGGATAACCCTCTTTCCCGAAACTCTCACCCAAAACACATTTTTTCTAATCACTTAGTGTTCAAATGAGATCTGAAACAGTGGGTTCACTGGCTACCCCAAACCCTCCCCATTTTACTTACAGGTCTGATGTAGGCCTTTAAAAGCTTTATCAAATGTACCCTCTAGTGACATCGGGCGTGCCACCCAGATGAATGATGGGTAGATCAGCCCACCCAGTGCGGTGTTCTCTGTGAATGAGCTGTTATAATAGTTTGATGTTTCTACTCCTCTCCCTTCAGATCCAGAGAAACCTCAATCCCCAGAGGTGGACGACTCCAAGGTACGTTCACCCTCTGTATCAACATCACCACATCTTCAGTATGTACCACAGCTCAGGAAGCTACTGATGTTCTCGCCACCCGTAACTCTGTGATTGTTGTGTCTCTCTCTGGGTTAAGAGAGAAGAGGTTCCTGAACTGGAGAACGTTCTGGTTGAGAACCACTTGGCAGCTCCTAAAAAGCTCCAGAAGGGTAAATGGCCGCCTGCTACTCAATGACATACATCTGTACTCTTTGGATACAAGCATCTTCTAATTTACTGAATTGTAATCGCGTGTAAAAAAACTACAACAAGCGAGTTCAGAGGTCTGTGGAGCTCATGTCTGTACAAATGCTGATGACATCATCCCCCCCATCTGTCCAATAGCGTCAAAGGAGAGCAAAGCCAAGTCTAATCCAGAAGACGAGAACACGGCACCTCAGACAACGACCAAGAAGGTAAGGAGAGAGCTTCCCCTCAACCTGTACTATGCTCACGTTCCTAGTAGGGCTGGGCGATATATCGAATATATGCGATGTATCGCGAGATGTTCTCCAGGCGATGTATAAAATGCCCCTGTCGCGAACATCGAATACAAATTGGCACGTAATGTTTATTTTTGCCGCCGCCGGCATACTCGTTGTGTTCCCTTCTCTCGCTCTTTCCTGTGGCTCTCTGCCTCAGACTCATATGCATTAAACACACTCACTCCCCCCGCGAGATTCTAGGATTCTATGCGCGTGTGTGACGGTCGCGTGTGTGACGTCACACACGCGACCGGTGAGTGAGAACAGCGACCGGTCACTCATCTCCTACAGTTGAGTGAGAACAGCGAGAGAGAGAGAAAAGGTGATGGAAACAGAGGATTTGGTTTCAAAAAAAGAATAGTACAGGATCCGTTGTCTGGCAGTGGTTTGGCTACCGAAAGGAAGATGTGGAACAAAAAACGGCTTTGAGCTCTGTTTTTGCTCGAAAATAATTAACGGTTTGAATAAATGCTGTGTTGGTAAATCTAACTTGCTGTGATTTTCCTTTTCTTATGTGCAAGTTCTAAATTCTTCCAATAGAAAGCACTAATGAGTTTAAACAATATGTTGTTTCATGTAATCTACATGCAGACTTATGTTTCAGGAATACTCAAATTATTATAACATGTAACATTATGCCAGACATGGTTGAATCGAGCATTTATGATGTGCTCTAGAGGGGATTCAAAATATATCGAGATATATATATATCGTGTATCGAGATATATTTAAAAAATATCGAGATATTCATTTTGGCCCATATCGCCCAGCCCTAGTTCCTAGTAGGGGTGGGAATCTCTTGGCACCTTACGATTCGATTCTAAAACGATTATCGATGCATCTCGATGCAACAATTTTTTAATGTACATTTCCATGCGTGTTTTTCAAAAATATATATATATACATATGAGTTTGCTACTCAGAGTTTGCTAATCACTTCCTACTTTTGTGATGATCATAAAGACATCAACAGATGAATTTACTTATCTAATATTTTATTAGAGAAAAAGCTTCTGTCACAAATATGACTTTCTATGAACAATGCAATAATCAATGCGGCTTGCATTACAAAACAATATGGAAGTATGTAAAAAAAAAAAATAGGGTTCAGTTTGCTTTTCTTTCTAATCTTTCTTTTCTATGTCATTAAAGAAAAGGCTGCTCTTGAATTAGAAGGAGTTCTTGTGCCTGGCTGTGAGTTTGCTTGCATGCTATGCGTAGGCTGATTCGCAATCGTGTCACGACAAATCAGATTGGCCGATACACACTGAAGATAAATTAAATAATTTTAAAATTATCCCTCTCTGGTGAACAGAATGTTGCAGCAGGCGGAAAAAAACACAAACAACTTTTTTCTTTTTTTATTAAATTCAGATAATTAATTTATCTGCATCGAGACGGAATCGTTCTAGAGATAATCGCGATGCATCGAAGAATCGATTATTTTTCCCTACCCTAGTTCCTAGTGGACAGAGCGAGGGCACATCCAATCCTATTGAATAGCAAGAAGGCACCTCCATTCAACAGAAACCACAGTCTGGTTCAAACCACTTAATCCAAGGATCTGTAGTTCACTGGAAGGCTCGGGTCACTCCGCACAGGAAATGGGTGACCTTTTCAGGAAGGAAGGGTGTTAACGTGTCAGATCGATTTTGCAGGCTTATAAGTAGTATTGCTACAAAGTACCGTCACCCTTTTCTGACTACATTGTTTACCTTGTATTGTCTTGGTACAAGCAGCTTGTTTGTGTTTTTATAAATGATAAAAAAAACCAGATGCAGGTGGTTGGGGAATGGTCTGATCTCTGGTCCTTCTCTCCTCCAGGGCAAGTCCAAGAGGCCCCCCGTCACCTCCAAGAAGACCAGGGTCCAGTCTGTCATCAGGCAGACCGGCAGGAAGTAAGGCCATATTTGGTAGTTGCTGGCAACACAGAATTTAGGTGCAGCGATTTCTGTAGATATTAAAGTGTAATTCCGGCAAATTGCTTTGGCATGAAAACCCATCAAATAAGCCCTCCAGATACCTTTTTCATTGAAAGTCGAGGATTAGAGTTTGGCCGGCGCAATGTTTGGCTTGGGGCATAGAGTTTCGCTTCCAAATCGGCATTTTTGAACCACTAATATTGCTAAAAATTGCACCGAACCTCTGCAGTATCATGACTAGGGTCCCTCCACATAAAACGAAGCACCAGCAATTTAGTTTGCAAACCCGGAGTTTATTTAAAAAGACAGTTTAACAAGCATTACCGGTAGGTCCGTGTTTACAGGACGTCCACACAAGTCGATTACCGAATGCGCCGGAGTTCAGTTCAAGGAGGAAAGTTTTGGAATTTATATTTATAAATAATATATAGCAAGTGTTGACACGTAAATTAAAGGACCTGCATATGTAAGTTAGTTACAAAATATTAGTTCAGTACAATCAAGCATGGCACATTGTTGACGAAAGACGCACTGCACACGTGATTGATGCAAAGAGTGAAGGACAGCTCAAGCACCGGAGAAGACGCCCATCTACAGCTTGAAGTCAAGACAGAGAGATGTTTCGTGTTTGTGGGTTGTGTGCCCAGCTGCGGGAAAAAAATGGAAATTTACACCCCAGAAACTTTCCATAGACCATCGCAGTAAGATGACCAACCTCTGGTAGACCAGTGGCTTATTGTTTTGATTATGGACGTTGAGACGTCAATCGAGATGCTGATGCAGAAGGATCACCGTGTCTGCAGTGCTCATTTCGATAAGGACGACTTCATCATTCCTAAAAGTCCTAGAAGCCCTAACTTCATTCAAGAAAGTGAAAGATGATCTTCAGGGGCTGACACTAACGGTTGCCCGCTTGCCCGGGGCAACTAAAAGTAATATTTGGGCAAGTTGAGATTGATTTCTGGTTGCCCAAACGGGCAAGTGGATTTTGGGTGGATGTTAATATAAAGGCTATTTATTCAAGTGTTTTTAAAAACTGCAGAACAACCTTTTGTTCCGCAAATTCACACAAAATAGATGTATTTGCAATTGATCAGTGCGCTGTCTTCTCTTCTCTCGGACAGCGAGTTAACAGACACGCATCGCTTCAGCGCGAATATAGCCCCGCCTCCTGTCACTCACTCGCAGTGCGGTCTCTGGCAGTGATTTGACGTTGTTAACTAAAGGTTAGCCAACACAGCTGGCATCTCAAGTGCAGCGCCTCCGCAGCCGGTTTAGGTAGAGAAGGAAAATGGAGTAGTGATGGAGGAGTGTGGTTTGGAAGTACTTTGGATTGAGGCAAATTACCAAGGAAAGTCATATGCAAGAGCACGGTTTTGGGTTTCATAACTGTGCACATGCACAGCAATAGCGATCTTTTTCACGAAATTGGACCCTCACAAACTATATATTATATGAAAGCTGAGCCTCCACTTATTCCGACAGTCCAAACCATATAATTCGCAAATAACAACTTAAGAAGAAATGTCCCCTTTTCTATTAACAACCAAAAAGGAAGTTTTGCCTCTGTGATCTTTGTCCACAAAGTTGATTCTGATCGCATAAATCCACCATAAACAGATAGTGGGGCAAAAAAGTATTTAGTCAGCCACCAATTGTGCAAGTTCTCCCACTTAAAAAGATGAGAGAGGCCTGTAATTTTCATCATAGGTATACCTCAGCTATGAGAGATAAAATGAAAAAAAAAAAATCTAGAAAATCACTGTCTGATTTTTAAGGAATTTATTTGCAAATTATCGTGGAAAATAAGTATTTGGTCAATAACAAAAGGTCATCTCAATACTTTGTTACATTCCCTTTGTTGGCAATGACAGAGGTCAAACGTTTTCTGTAAGTCTTTACAAGGTTTTCACACACTGCTGCTGGAATTTTGGCCCATTCCTCCATGCAGATCTCATCTACAGCAGTGATGTTTTTGGGCCTTCGCTGGACAACACAGACTTTCAACTCCCTCCAAAGATTTTCTATGGGGTTGAGATCTGGAGACTGGCTAGGCCACTCCAGGAACTTGAAATGCTTCTTACGAAGCCACTCCTTCGTTGCCCGGCCGGTGTGTTTGTGGTCATTGTCATGCTGAAAGACCCAGCCACGTTTCATCTTCAGTGCCCTTGCTGATGGAAGGAGGTTTTCACTCAAAATCTCACGATACATGGCCCCATTCATTCTTTCCGTCACATGGATCAGACGTCGTGGTCCGTTCACACCAAGCTGCTTACCTATTGCAGATTCAGACTTCCCAGCCTGGTGCAGGTCTACAATTGTGTTTCTGGTGTCCTTTGACAGCTCTTTGGTCTTGGCCATAGTGGAGTTTGGAGTGTGACTGTTTGAGGTTGTGGACAGGTGTCTTTTATACTGATAAGGAGTTCAAACAGGTGCCATTAATACAGGTAACATGTGGAGGACAGAGGATCCTCTTAAAGAAGAAGTTACAGGTCTGTGACAGCCAGAAATCTTGCTGGTTTGTAGGTGACCAAATACTTATTTTCCACCATAATTTGCAAATAAATTCTTAAAAAATCTGACAATGTGATTTTCTGGATTTTTTTTTTCATTTTGTCTCTCATAGCTGAGGTATACCTATGATGAAAATTACAGGCCTCTCTCGTCTTTAAGTGGGAGAACTTGCACAATTGGTGGCTGACTAAATACTTTTTTGCCCCACTGTAATCCAGTGTCTGGGCCAAATTGTGCAACTAAACATGGTGTTTACAATCAATGACCAAGAGAAGGTTTCTTAGGAAAAAGGTAAATTGCCTTCAATCAGAACACATGTTCTTCAGGGCAATCTAGTGGCCATATGTGTATTTGCGAGTCTTTGGCTTGGTGTCATTCGATTATATTTGCCCTGAACTTGTAATAGAGGTGTCAAAATTGTAAGATATCTACCTTTTATTTGTGTCTCATGGTAAGATAGCGCTACCAACTGATAATTATTTCAGGTGGAAATGTTATCTTCCACTTATGCTGTGTTCCATAGCTTTATTAACTTTAAACAAGTATTGTCCACATTGAATATTTCACTTGCACAACAATCATTTTTTTGGCACCAAGATGACATTATCGCCCTTGCAGTTGTGGAGATATACTCTATTTACTTTGGGTACATTCTTTTCTGAAAAAATCTTTTCCCCTGATATCGAAAATGGTATAGAATATGGATATTTTTCCAGGTATAGTATCGAAGTTAGAAAATCCAGTATCGTGACTGACAACACTACTAGAAACGCGATTGTGATTATTCAGTTAGACCTACAAGAAACATGAAAGTTAAAAAAGACATATCTTTGCTACTACCTTGGACATTTGCACATTTGCATAAAATCATGCAGGTCTACATATAACTGGGCAATAGCTTTAATAGGTTCCAACGGTGAACTGAAATCACTTCATGGCACGATGTGACCGTTCGATAAATAAGTAAACAAAGAGAAGTTTGTTATTTTTTAAACACAACATGTGTGGAAGCTAACATTCAGCTTCAGTCTGAGCTAGGATGAGTTTTCTGAGCCCCCCAAAACCAGGCTGGGTGCCTGGCAAAAAGAGGCCCGTTCACGATTCTGATTTTAATTTGGGCAAGTGAACATCACATTTGGGCAAGTTGAACAAGTTTTGGGCAAGTTTTGAGTGCTTTTGAAACCTAAGTGTCAACCTCTGATCTTGTGAGTTGTCCAGGTGGGCTAACCTCGATTTATTGTGCATAAGGAGTTGTGGTGGGAATTTTCGGACCACGTCAATCGTTTTCTGTGTTAACCGTGTAGAATAAAGAGTCATCCGAACGTTTAACAATTGTTGTCATATATTTGTGTACAACCCCCCCTTTTTTTGACACCTTGAGGAGCTTCAATCGATAGATTACTATTTGGTTAACCAAATGCTTTAGTAGTATTGGGGGGCAATGCTGCCCTACAATGGCAATAAGAACTCCTGGGTTTAGCTAATGCATTGGACTTCTTCTTGCGACGTTTATTCTATTGTTTGTTATATGACCACAATTGTTAAACGTTCGGATGACTCTTATAACTCTTTATCTTTATATATATTTTTTGTTACTTTCCATTTTTTTCCCTGCAGCCGGGCAAAACAAACATTTCTCTGTCTTGACTTCAAGCTGTAGATGGGTCGTTTTCTCCGGTGCTTGAGCTGTCCTTCACTCTATGCGTCAATCACGTGTGCGTACAAATATTTTGTACCTGTGACCTACATATGCAAGTCCTTTAATTTACGTGTCATTGTCAACACTTGCTATATATTATTTATAAATTATATAAATTATAAATTCCAAAGCATTCCTTCTTGAACTGAACTCCGGCGCATTCGGTCGCTCTATGCGTCAATTAGTGATCGACCGATATGTTGGCCGGCCAATATTTACGTTTTTTATGTGTATCAGTATCGGCCGATTTAGTAAAAAAAAAAAAATATATTTACAGACAGTTGAGACATTGTAACATTTGTTATCATCATTGTGTCATTTTTATGATGTAAATTGAGGGAGGCTTAGACTACGTTTACGTGATGACCGTCTGAACAGAAGACGCAAAAGTGGCGTTGAGTCTTCACTTTTTATTCCGCGTTTAGACAAGTGTTTTCGGGAGGAAATCTGCGTGCATACGGTGACACAAGTGTGTGGAATCTGATTGGGTATGCATGTCAGGCGGCTAGGTAGTGCTGTGATACACTATCACACCGCCATGTCTGAGCGCATGCATAGAATCTTCCTTCTTCTCTTATCTGCTCCACGAAAACCAAAACATAATTACAGATCCTTCTCTGTTCAGTAATACTATCTCTATCTGTACATATCCTGTACATTTCGTGGAAAGACTCCTGTAAGTTTATTAGAGCTGCCAGTGCAGCTTGACGTTCCGATGCATGGAAATAATCCAACATGTTTGTTCATTTCCCTGTACTGGGGCATGTATGTGACGTAAACGCGTACGCGACGTGAGCAGATCTGAGCAGAGTTTTGCGTCTTGGCAGTGTAGACGGAAACGCTACGGCGGAGCGTATTCAAGTTTTCCACTCTGGAGGGTGGTTTCAGATTTTTGTGTTTTTAAGCCCCAAAATCACTGTCACCGTCTAAACGAAAGGCACTTCCGATAAAATATTTTATCGTTTTTACCTGCAAGCGTCCTCATGTAAACAGGGCCTTAGCCTCGAAATCCAGACCCACATCTAGAAAGCTGTAGGGTCTGGCAACGAGTAATGAAAATGGCCCAACTCAAGGGGCGGCACCAAGCATGCATTTGAAAATATCACTGGATAACACACATTGGATAACACTATGACCAATCAGAAGAATACAAGGGGTGACGTATCCAGACCAGTGGAGCTAACCAATAGATAAGTCTCTTGCCGTATCCGGTCGGTAAAACAGCAACGCTTTTGGCCCACCTATGTTGATCCGTCGATGTGATTGTTTAATGTTCTGGGCCAGGGGAGGCCCAGAATATACATGAGTATATTGCTCATTCCCAGAGTGACTCGCTGAGCAAATTCAAATTGTGTTCTCGCGAGAACTCTGGATTTCCAGGGTATTATCGGCTCAAGAAAATCGGTGTCAGCGTATCGGTTATTGGCTAAGGCCAATGAAAAAAAATTAGCATCGGTATCGGCCCTAAAAAATCCATATCGGTCGATCCCTAGCATCAATAATGTGTGCAGTGCGTCTTCTGTCAACAACGTTGTAGCGAACAGATATTTTGTAACTGTAACTTGCATATGCAAGTCTTTTAATTTATGTGTCAACACTTACTATATATTATTTATAAATATAAATTCCAAAACTTTCCTCCTTGAACTGAACTCCGGCGCATTCGGTAATCGACTTGTGTGGACTTCCTGTAAACACGGACCTACCTGTAATGCTTGTTAAACTGTCTTTTTAAATGAACTCCGGGTTTGCAAACTTAGTTATTCGTGCTTCGTTTTATGTGTAGGGACCCTAGTCATGCTACTGCAGAGGTTTAGCAGCGGTTCAAAAATGCAGATTTGGAAGCGAAACTCTATGCCCCAAGCCAATAACATGGATGCCAAACATTGCGCCGGTCAAACTCTAATGCTTGATTTTCAATGAAAAAGGTATCTGGAGGGCTTATTTGATGGGTTTTCATGCCAAAACTAAGACCCTGGGTTCAATTTTCACCGAGATTACACTTAAATGAATCTCGACTTCTGTCAGAACATTTTTTTCAGACAATTGACATAGCTGTAACTACTTCTCAAGCTACTGGAAGTTGTTAATGGGAAAACGTAGATTTAAATGTCGCCACTTTTACATTTGTCACTACAAGGAATGCCTATAGGTTGATCACTTTAGCAACTCTAGCATAATGCTCCATGTTTCCAGGTCTCAATTGGGATCCGTAACAGTAGGGGAACATCTGGGAACAGTAGCCTAATGCGGCCATGTTTCCTAACTTGCACTGTGGGAGCACATTGCCAACATATGTGTGTGTTTGTGTGTGTACCTCAGGTCTACCAGGAAGAATTTGGTCACTCCTGCCAGAAGCATGCTGGACTCTTCTATGTTGATGGGTGCCACTCCTCTCATCACACCCCGCTTCGACCCCAGGTGAGACGCAGCTTTTATAAACTTCACATGTTGTAGCGTGCTAACTGCTGCAGCTATAAATGACGAGACCCCACTGTTCAGATATTGCGTAGTTGTGTATACTGATGTGACGATTTGACGATACTTTACGATTAATCAAATTCGGTATGTAACAAATCGCAAAGGCTGCAGAAAATAAACAAAACTATTTTTTTTCTTTTCCATATATATTTTTTTGTGATTTGTTACCATTACTGACTTGATCAGTAAGATTTATATTTATTTTTCTTTTACAATCCAATAGTTAAATAAATATGTTATCAATTCATCTGAACACATTGGCCTGGCCTGAAGGAAAGAGCAGTTTTATATGTTGACTGCCTCAAATGTTGTTTTGGTCATACTAAAGAATGATTGATTGCCTTTTTAGTGAATAGTACAGAACATAAGGAACTTAATAAATTAAAAAAATCACATATTAAATCGTCATCTAAATATTTGTCAAAATAATCTCAATTAGGTTATATCCCCAAATCGTTCAGCCCTAGAAAGGTACTGGGTTCAGACCCAATGTCCTCAGTCTAACCCTACCTCGCCCTAAACCCTACCTGCTCCTTAATGACCAGTATTTGGATTCTGATGTTAAGTTTTATTATTGGTTGTCTTACTGACAGTAGATGTTAAAGTTTCTTATTTGTTGTCTAACTGACCAGTAGATGTGAAGGAGGTTTCTTATTGGTGGTTTAAGTGACCAGTAGATGTTAAGGTTTCTTATTGGTGGTCTGACCAGTAGATGCTATGTTTTATTTTTGTAGGTCTAACTGACCAGTAGATGTTATGGTTTCTTATTGGTGGGCTAACTGACCAGTAGATGTTAAGGTCTCTTATTGGCGGGCTAACTGACCAGTAGATGTTAAGAAGGTTTCTTATTGGTGGGCTAACTGACCAGTAGATGTTAAGAAGGTTTCTTATTGGTGGGCTAACTGACCAGTAGATGTCAAGAAGGTTTCTTATTGGTGGTCTAACTGACCAGTAGATGTTAAGGTCTCTTATTGGTGGGCTAACTGACCAGTAGATGTGATGGTTTCTTATTGGTGGGTTAACTGACCAGTAGTTATGATGGTTTCTTAGTGGCGGTCTAACTGACCAGTAGGTATGATGGTTTCTTAGTGGCGGTCTAACTGACCAGTAGATGTGGTGGTTTCTTAGTGGCGGTCTAACTGACCAGTAGATGTGGTGGTTTCTTAGTGGCGGTCTAACTGACCAGTAGATGTGGTGGTTTCTTAGTGGCGGTCTAACTGACCAGTAGGTATGATGGTTTCTTAGTGGCGGTCTAACTGACCAGTAGATGTGGTGGTTTCTTAGTGGTGGTCTGAGCTGGTGCCCTACCAAGCAGCAGCACCACAGCAGGAGGTCTGATGAGTGGTTGTGGTTGCAGGCTTCCCAAGACCCCCGGGGTGAGGGTCCCCCGCCACAAGGAGAGGATCTACAGCATCTCGGTCAACGGCTCTCCCGTACAGTCCAGCAACCATGACATCGTCATCAACGTTCCCGTCGGCAACGGAGAGGTGGGCTTCACATTAGAGCGCGGGACGGGACGCATTTTTTACGTGCACTTGTTGCGCAGAATCATAACCAATTGAAATTCAAATTTCGGCCAGAAAAATAACTGAAAGAAATCAAAATTACATGGATAATTTTCTGAGGTTCTGTAGGACGGGTAGCCTATGAAATTAAAATGAACACGAGTGTCCCCAGCGATGTAAAATTAACGTTTACACAAAAGCAACGTCAACTTCAACGCCTTATCGTGCAGATGTGACTGAGCCCGACCCGAAGTAAAACTAGTAGTGAGGTAGTAGTAGGGTGTCGCGAAATCCAGACAGAACAGCGCCTCCCAGAGTGCCCCCGAGGTAATGACCCCCCCCCCCATGTGTGAGAGGTTATTCTTCATGCTCAGTGTGTATTAGAGCTTAGATCGGGCCCAGAAAATCAAGCCCGACCCGGCCCGTGCACGTTTTGTCCGAGCCCAGCCCGGCCCGTCACATTAACTGTAATTATGAGCCCGAGCCCGATTTCAACCCCACATTATTTTTAATACAAGTGTAACTTTGTACACATTTGTTACTTAGGCCTACTCTGCTTAATACATATGTAAGGGATAATGTATAGAACGTCGCCGGTCATTATCAAAAGTAAACCCCGATAGGGCGAACAGGACACCGACTCGCAGCGGAGGTGTCTTGCTTCGCCCTGAAGGGCCTTATTTTTGATAATGACCGGCGACGTTCTATACATTATCCCGCTTATTACACGACTACTTGCCAAAACGAAAAAATAACTTCACATGGTGTGTCTTTTTACAATTTATTCGTTACCAGCATTCGTAGTGTTGTTCAGAAATGAAATAGTCCGCCAAAGACGTCACTTAGCAACCGAAGACGCTGTGGTTGACAAGTTACCGGACTACTACCCATGCAAGTGAACGGAGCGTTCCGCGGCATTGAGAAGACCCGTGTAATAAAGGCCTATGATATTTCTGTTTATTATTGCATAGATTTCTCCTCAGATTAGGCCAATAAAGCAATGATAAAAAAAAGAAAAGAAAAACGCTCGATCAAAGGCCCGAGGATAGTGGTGGGAAATATCGGACGGGGTCGGGCTCAGGCTCGGGCAGACAATATAAATTCTGGTGTGTATGATCATGGCAAGCTGCATATTTATAGAAATAAGGAATAGAGAACCATATATCAATAGTTTAATTTCTAAAGATGGAATGTGGAATCTACCTGAATTATCTCAATTATCAACCACATTGAGTGTGTGAGTAGACGGAAGAGTGTATTCTCTTAATGGTCCCAAATTATACCACCAGGTGTGAGTGTGATTGGCCGTTACAAGCCGTTTGGAAAATCTGCCTCTTCTGACACCACAACACATATCCTACATACAATAGATGTATTAAGGACAGATGAGGAACATTTGCTACAGTCCAGTGGGTAGGCTGGTAGGCTGATCTATCCAGCACACATCTAGGTGGACGCGCCCACTAGTGATGTCAGCAGAGGCTGATTTAATTAGTGTTAATCTTCGTAATGACTAACAAACTCAAACATCAAACCCCATTTTAATGCTGGATCTATATCAACAAACTACATTTTCCACTGAGAATATGTCAGCCATGTTTTTTTTGCAAACGGAAACTTGACAGTCAAGTGAGAAGAGAAATAGAAAAGAACTGGCCAAAAAAATTGCGATCTCACATTTTTTTAGCCGTTGTAAAGCTACCAAGTTTTTCGCTGTGGACCAACGTAGTTGTACTACATTTTGGTGTGAGGCTGGGTGGTTAAAGCGTGTTCCTAAATAGGACTGTTCCTAACTACATGGGTGTCATCCATCACCATCATCAGTGAGTCTAAAACATGTTAGACAAAGTATAGAATATTTAAAAGCTATGTGATTAAAAATACTTAACAACTTTAAACCATAAAATGCTTGTAATGTTTTAATGGTTTTATTGTATTTTAATGCTTGTATTTTTGTATGTTTACCCTGTTTTATTTTGTTGAAGAGAATGTTGGGTGGGTGGTTGGGTGGTTGGGTAAAGTACGAAAACTAGAAATGTTTTGGATACGGTAAAAGATGTGTACAAAGCGTATTCAATTTGAAAAGTTTTTTATTTTTGATTGGGAAAAAATTCAAATTTGGTTACTACAAACAGCCAAAACATGCGTGTATGTTCTGAATAACGGCAGCACCCACCAACACGGTGTTGGGCTGTGGGGTGTGTGTACTGTTGCTTCCGAGCTGCTTGACAGGCTTGACAGGTTAAAAGTGTAGATGAATATTACATTTACATTCAGGGCATTTAGCAGATTATTTTATTCAGAGCGACTTACAATAAGTACATTTGTCAGAAGAAAAGTGACCGTTTACTTTTCCTTCATCGTCTCGTCAATCTTAAGCCTTGGAAACTGATCTTCTAAGCCGGTGGTATTTGGATCGGAGGTAAAACGGATAACATGATGGTCAGAAAGCCCAGCAATTAATTCATTGGATGTAACTTTTACCTCAATACCCTTAGTAAAAATTAGATCCAGTACATTTCCACCCTTGTGGGTGGGAAAATTAACATTCTGAACAAATTCTTCAACATTAAAATGCTTCATGAAAGGTTCTGGTTGGTCAGGAAAATTAAAATCCCCAGTTATCATGATTCTACAATCTTTGAGACATATAGTGGACATCATTTTTCCAAACTCAGAATTGAAGAGTTCTACAGTAAATTTATTTTTTTTATTAGGGGGCGGCCGATAGACAATAACAAGAAGGAGGTCTGTTTTGTTCGGCTGATTGAGCCTCAGTGCTGAGTATTCAAACGCTGAATAAATACCCAAGTCTTCTTTTATGAGTATATAACTCCTTCTATAAATGATGGCGACTCCACCCCCTCTTCCTTCTGGTCTTGGGACATGTATTGCTGTGAAACCTTCAGGCAAAGACCATATAAACGGTTTGAGTTTCTGGTCTGTAAACCAGGTTTCAGTTAAAAACATGACGTCAAGAACATTAATCAAGTTCTTCAAAAGATACTTCTTTTTCGCAGTGAATGAACGAATATTCAAAAGTCCATAGTTAACTGGCTCTGGTGCGATCTTGGCCACTATCTTCTGTTCGTCTTCTATGTGTTGGTCTGCTTCCGGCCCCTTCCTCTTGGTGTCTTCCTTGCTCAGGCGGCCCTTGTCGTTGGTGATGGTGTTCGGTTGGGCCGCGCTGCCGTCCTCTCTCGTAGTCGGTTGGGTCTTGCTGCCGTCCTCTCTCGTAGTCGGTTGGGCCTTGCTGCCGTCCTTTCTCGTAGTCGGTTGGGCCTTGCTGCCGTCCTCTCTCGTAGTCGGTTGGGCCGCGCTGCCGTCCTCTCTCGTAGTCGGTTGGGCCGTGCTTGGAATCTGCTCAGATGAGGCCGTCTCGGTGGATTCTACGGCTCTCAGGCTACCATCTCCTGTATCGGGGTCTACAGTTAAAATATAAGCAAAGACAAGATAAGCCTTGGAAAGTTGAATTATGTTTTCATAATGGCAACACTTTGAATAGAAATTCAAATAATGTTGACAGTTCCAATAGTAATGACATTTCAATAATAATTTAATCTGCAAAGAAGTGTTAAAATCTATGGGACCATTCGTAGTCGGTTGGGCCGTGCTGCCGTCCTCTCCCGTATTGGGTTGGGCCGTGCTGCCGTCCTCTCCCGTATTGGGTTGGGCCTTGCTGCCGTCCTCTCCCCTAGTCGGTTGGGCCATGCTTGGAATCTGCTCAGATGAGGCCGTCTCGGTGCATTCTACGGCTCTCAGGTTACCATCCCCTGTATCGGAGTCTACAGTTAAAAGATAAGCAAAGATAAGATAAGCCCTGGAAAGTTTAATTATGTTTTCATAATATAGCAACAAAAATTAATTTTCTTGAAAAAAATCTTCACGTAACTTATCAATGTCCTTGTCCGGACATTCTCAACTTCCGTGCCAGACACGTCACTCACATATCTCACTTGTGTGTCATCTCTTTCCTGACCATAATTTTCCTCAATTTCCTGAAAATAGCAATTGCTTAGCTCCAGTCTCAAGTGAATCTATGGAAATAAGCTTGTTTAACGAAAAATCGAATATCAAAATCAGGGTGTACTTACAGTTTTCACCGCCCGCCTTCTTATTCTGGTCTTTCTTTTCTGGTCATTCTTTGTTCCTCTTCATGTTTGTCAACTGACTGGACTGTTGGTTATTTTATACTAAACCGTGTTCGTCTAGGTCGTTCTCGAACATTCAAATCAACGCCCACATTATGGTCACGTGGGCCACATGGCATAACCGTCTTTTAATGCTGCGTCATCCAGTGTGAGAAACTAAATAGGTACCTTGCTGTTATTTATCCATTTTTTAAATATATAATAGACTAGAATAGTATGATATTTCTATAATGAGGGATTTGGCTTCACAGACATAAACAGGATATCCTTTATCAAATCAAAGGGTAAAAAATCAAACTGTCAGAGAGAAAGGACTGTAAACCAGCAGAACAGGTTCACCGCCCGCCGTTGGGCAGCAAAGAAGACAAGCTCATTTACATATTTAAAGGACTTATTTTTGTGTGTGTGTGTAGAACATCCAGCTGCTGGCCAGCCAGATGGACAGTGTGGACCTGTCGTCCCTGGATGAGGCGGCCCTCGAGAGAATCAGATGCCTGCAGGTAGACTGGTGGAGACTGTTGATACAGCTGACTCCAGCTGAACCACGGAGAACTAACACCGGCCTCCCTCTCTTCCTTCCTTCTGCAGAGTCGCCTGGCAACCCTGTTGTGAGCAGGGAGCTTGAATGGACCTCGACAGACGCAGACTTGTAAATAGTGTATCTGCTGTACTTTATTTTGGAAAACTTTGGAGCAACTTTCCTTGTGCATTGAAGTCTGCAGAGCTGAAAATATTGATAATCTGTTCACTTATACCTTGTAAAGATTATCTGGTCATCTGGATTCATTGATGTGAATGTATGTACCTTTTCTTTTTCAGTTTTTTTTAGAAATGTTATGTGGTTTCTGTATGGAGTGCGTTATGGGTATCCTGTGATACTTTTGACCACCAGCAGAAGGCAGCCCTGTATTAAAAGTTTAAAAAGGGTAAACTGTCTGTTCTTACCGCACAATCTGTATAAAAAGCGACATGCACCTTTAGGGCTGCTTTAAGTAGCCATATAGATATTGGAAAGAAGGGATGTTTGTTGCACTGTAAGGTTTCCATGCTCAAATCAAGAATGGTGTCGGGAAGTCCAGACAGAACAGCACAAAACTCAAACCTCAGAATCCCATTTAAATGCTGGATCTATATCAACAAATTACATTTTCCACTGAATGTCAGCCATGCTTGTTTATGCAAACAGAAACTTGACAGTCACATGACGTGGACACAGGCCTATAGAAAAGAAAGGGCCAAAAAAATGGTGATCTCACATTTCTACAGCCGTTATTGTAACGAGACTACGTTTTCAGCTGTGACCCAACATAATGGTACTACATTTTGGTGTGAGGCTGGGTTGTTAAAGCATGTTCCTAACTAGGACTTCCTAACTACATGGGCATCATCCATCACCATTGTCAGGAAGTGAGTCTAAAACATGTTACACAAAGTATAGAATATTTAAAACGTATGATTTAAAATACTTTCAAGTTTAAAACATAAAATGCTTGTTTTATTGTATTTTAATGCTTGTTTTTTTGGACGTTTACCCTGGTTAATTTTGGTGAAGAGAATGTGCTTCAAAGAACAATGCTTGGGTAAAGTATGAAAACTAGAAATGTTGAGTTATGGTAAAAGATGTGTAGAAAACATTCAACTTTTTTATTTTTTATTCTTGATTGGAAAAAAAACTAGTTGGTTACTACCAGGGGTGTAGGAATGAGTTTAACATTGGGGGGGACACATCGGAAACCTGACAGATCTGTTAATGGTTTGAACAGAAATGTCATAAATTAACTACACTGAAAAAATTCACAAATATTTTATTCTACTAAAAAGATACATTTGTAAATGTAAAGGAAAACACATTTTGAATGGCAGTAATGAACTGACAAATATCAAATCAATTATTTAATTGCACGCTCAATCATCCAGTTTTTTAGAATAAGAAGCGGTGACAAGACGCTGTGTTGTGCTTTCAAAATAAAGTTTTATTTTGATATAATTTTATATAATTTTTAGGTGGGACAAATGCGCCTGTCTCCACGGAGGGGACATGTCCCCTCCGTACCCCCCGGTTCCTACGCCCTTGGTTACTACAAACGATCATTTGCATGGTTGAACATATTTTCGAAAAATAAAATCGCAGCTATAATGAATTTCCGTTGTTTGCGACATATAGTGGACAACATTTCTCCAAACTGAGAATGAAAAACTATTTCAGAACTACAGCGCGGCCTATAGAAAACAGTAATAAGGAGGTCTGTTTTGTTCGGCTGTTTGATCGTCATTTTTAAGTATTCAAACACAGAGTCATGTTGAGTCATGTCAACTATATATCTCTCAGAATTAATAATGGCGTTTACCCCATTTATTTTTAATGTATTGACATAATTTCCGTTACAACCTATAGGGCAAGACCTGATCAAATCATATACAATTTGGCGTTCAAGCCTGATATTAGTTAAATATATACAGCCCATTCTCCCTTCCTCTGCCGTATCCGGTGGGCCTGCTCTCTCGTCCTCTGCCGTATCCGGTGGGCCTGCTCTCTCGTCCTCTGCCGTATCCGGTTTGGCCATGCTTATAATGCAGTCTACAGTTAAAAGATAAGCAAAGACAAGATGAGCCTTGGAAAGTTGAATTATGTTTTCATAATGGCAACACTTTGAATAGAAATTCAAATAATGTTGACGTTCCAATAGTAACGACATTTCAATCATTTAATCTGCAAAGAAGTGTTAAAATCTATAGGACCATTCATAGTCGGTTGGGCCGTGCTGCCGTCCTCTCCCGTATTGGGTTGGGCCGTGCTGCCGTCCTCTCCCGTATTGGGTTGGGCCGTGCTGCCATCCTCTCCCGTATTGGGTTGGGCCGTGCTGCCGTCCTCTCCCGTATTGGGTTGGGCCGTGCTGCCGTCCTCTCCCGTATTGGGTTGGGCCTTGCTGCCGTCCTCTCCCCTAGTCGGTTGGGCCATGCTTGGAATCTGCTCAGATGAGGCCGTCTCGGTGGATTCTACGGCTCTCAGGCTATTATCCCCTGTATCGGAGTCTACAGTTAAAAGATAAGCAAAGATAAGACAAGCCCTGGAAAGTTTAATTATGTTTTCATAATAGCAACACTTATTAAGAAATTCAAATAATGTTTACAGTTCCAATAGTAACGACATTTCAATAATAATGTAATCTACAAAGAAGTATGTTAAAATCTATAGGGCCAATCTTACATCTTTTATATATGTTTAATATATTAGGTATTATATTGTTTGTATATGCTTACCATGGAAACGTTTATGATTGACTTTATTTACGGACTTATTTAATATTTGACATATTTTATTAAAGCACATTTTGAGGTAAGTTTAACAAACATCTTCATGTAACTTATTAATGTCCTTGTCCGGACATTCTCAACTACTGTACCGGACACGTCACTTTCATATCTCTCTTATGTGTCATCTCTTTCAAGACAGTGTGTGCTAGTATATTTGTGCTCTTCTGAGTACCTAGTGCATGACGTGTGGATGCAGAAATACTCTCGTTTTTCTAGAATTGTTAGCATTGTAGCATCATAAGCGAGAGGTCTGAGCGAGCACAGTCGCATTGTTTACCGACCACGGAAGTATAATTTACTAACCCCCCGATGTTCTTTAAATAACACTCCTCCTGCCACCTGGGCAACAATAATTCTTTAACAATTATTATCTATATTATTATTTTAGATTAGGTCAAAAAGGGACAAACTAATCCAAAATAATAATATAAATAATAATTTTTAAATAACAATTGTTGCCCAGATGGCATGAGGCGTGTTATTTATAGAGAATCATGGGGGGAGGGGTTAGTAACTTATACTTCCGTGTTCGGTAAACGATGCGACTGTACTCGCTCAGACCTCTCGCTCATGATGCTACAATGCTAACAATAGCCCGACACTTCTTTGGTAGTATAATAAGGGTCTTAACATATAAAACGAGGCATTGATAACTTTGTAAGTGTAGAGATTGTTTATTAAAAAGGACATTTTATACACACAATACCATCAGTAGGTCACATCGACGCCATCTTGCCTTTAAGACTCGATAAGTCAATTGGCGAACACAGCTTGCGTGTACAGCCAACACGCAAGCTCTGTTTGCGCCAATAGACTTATCGAGTCTTAAAGACAAGATGGCGTCGACGGGTGAACTCCTGATGGTATTGTGTTACGGTATTAAAAAACAATCTGTACACTTAAACAAAGTTATCAATGTCTCGTTTTATATGTTAAGCCCCTTATTATAGTACCAAAGAAGTGTTGGGCTACTTCTATTCTTGTTGGTGGTTTAAAATAGCGATGCATTTTTTACCCTGAGTCATGCTAGCATTTTAGCCCGTATCGGCTAAAAACGGCCAACTTAAGAATGCGTCTATATGCGCTTTTTTGCTCCCAAACGGATATTCAAACAGGTTATCATACTAAACATATCCCAGATCAGATCAGAAGAGTATAAGAGGCGGGCTATAGCAAAATACTAAATTAAGTCTTAAGTTTAGTCAATGTTATCAAAATCGCATAGCTCCAGTCTTAAGTGACTGAATAACTGATGGAAATAGGCTTGTTTAACGAAACATGGAATTTTGAAATATAGGTTAGAGGTACTTGCCGTTGTCGGTCTTGTTCTTGCTGTTCTTCGTCATGTTTAGGTCAACTGACAGGACTGTTCGTCCTTTTATACTGAACCTTACTCTAGTCTAACCGAGATCATTCTGGAACATCCAAATACTTTGTTTCGGCGCAGGCGCAGACAGACGCAGACGCAACATCCAGCAGAACAGGTTCACAACATCAACTCACCCTCCCGAGAGACGGCGATCGTCAGTCTTGTTACGTATTTTAAACACATAAAGCTACCCATACATAGCCACTAGGAAGTAGGATCGAACACATAAGCCGTAATTACCATACATAGCCATTAGGAAGTAGGACCCGACATATAAGCTGCAATAACTATTTCAGCCACAGATTGCAGCAAATTTAGACAGGTGAGGAGGGCGAAGCCAATACGTCACATAGGCCACGCCTACTCGGTATTAAACCAGGGCCTGAAGCCAACGAGGGTAGAAACATCCGGCAATCCATACTAGGGAGTTAGGTACAGAGTACTGCTGTTTGTGTACTGCTGGCTCACACGCGTGTCCATACAATTCCCCTCCTTTTGCTTCATAGTTACCATACCAAAATACTTCAACAAATAAAGTGAGTTCAAAGTGATCCGAATTAGACTACTTTCTTCAAGAACACAACACAATCATATGGATGTGGTGTTGTGTGCGATCTGACACTGAGCCTACCATTTCGGGCTTTGTGGTGTTTGTGATATGGTGCTCATACCTCCTCCTTGGACCTGGACTGCTCCTGCGTCCCATCAATATGAAGGCCCCCATCCACCTCTGCCTCTTGGATAATTCACAATCACTTCGCGGAAAGGTACATACTGTCAGCCGGCCATTCCATTGTTTCTGTCCATTCTGTCGGGACAATCTTTGTACCAATGATCCATGGCGCCACAACGAAAGCAGACCTGCCTCTGTGCTTCACCACTTTCCTGTGGTCATCCTTGCCATCTGGCGCCTCCATGAGATATGTTCCTCCCTTTTGACCTGTCGCCTCCCTGGTCTTTGATGGGACGGATGGGCCTTGGATTCTCCAGGGCCTTCAGTTGAGCGAGTCGAAGCATATGGGCTGTCTTTGCCTTATCTTTGGCACTCTTTTTTTCCTTCCTTTTTCCTGAGCTCTTCTTCTTCATGAGGCCTTCTGCATGGTTGGCATAGCTTACAATCACGGTAAGTCAGGCGTACGCCATCCAATGCAGTGTGTCTATGAATTCTGATATTTCGTGATCCAACGCATCCAGGAAGCCGGCGGTGATGTTGTCTTCGTAGGAAGTCTGAACTTGTCTGTTGGTCACCTTCTCGCCTTCTTGTGGTTTGACCTTACGACTAGCGGTCCAGTCCCTAATCATGGGGAACGCCTCCCTGGCCCGATCGCAGAGTCTCCACCAGCAGGCGGTATACAGATCCTTGGTCCCAATTTAACTTCATATCAGCCTGGTCTCACCCTGGAATGTCGCCTTGAATGCGACCCCACCGTAGGCCAAGTTTGGACATACAGACTTGGCGCACCTCGTCGATGGCTGACCTTTGTTGTTGGGCAATCTCAAGGATGGCTGTGGCAAGGGCTACCCCTCCGGTTGCAGATGGGTCCGGGAGGCAAGGGCGTAGGGCGCCTGTCTCCAATAGGGCGCCCTACGCCCTCCAATAGGGCGCCCTACGCCTGTCTCCAATATTGGAGACAGGCGCATTTGTCCCACCTAAAAATTATAACGGGGGGAGAAAAATATTTTATTTTATTTTGAAAGCGCAACACAGCGTCTTGTCACCGCTGCTTATGGCCTGGGCGATGTCATGCGACGGAGGTGGAGGGGGATTTGCACGCGGTCCGCCGGTGCAGCCCAAATCTGGGCCTACATCTCGGCTGAAATTGAGATTAAAAATCCATACACTCTCTCTGTCCCTAGCTAATTTTCTATTCTATCCTGGCCCTCTCTTTTCCCACATTTGAAATGCACCCTAACATGTATTAACACTTTTCTTTTTCTTTTCTGACTAACGACCTTCCCTCTAACTCTTAACCGTTTTAAACTAAAACTCCCCATTTCAGGAAAGCCCAGTTTATGACAGTATTTTAAACCCTCCAGAGCCGTTTCACCATGTTTCTCCAACATTACCTTTGCAGGCCCCGTTATTTCCATTTTTGCCGATTTATTACCCACTTTTAGACCCGTACACACTATTGGTTATTATATTACTATTATCTAATATTACCGTAAACTCCTTGTTACTAATAAATATATTTATATATATCAGTGCTGTCATGCGATTCAAATATTTAATCGCATTAATGCCATAGTTAACTCGCGATTAATCACACATTTTTTTCTATTCTAAATATCCCTTGATTTCGTGCTGCTAGCCTTTTAGTGAGATCAGAGAGTGTTGAGAAGGACAGTAAGAAGAGAGACCCAGTGAATTCAACCCGGTCCACTTGACATCGGGTAGGTGCATGACAGTGGTAGGCCTACCGTAAAACTTCAATAGCCCAGGCTTCTATTTGTTTCAAATCACTGAACTTTCGAACAAAACTCTTGCTCTGCAAAGATGGGAAATGCTATAATATTTATTATTTAAACCAGAAAGGATATTCCTACCGTACGTAGGCCTATACACATTACAAGGCTATCGAATAACGCCTACGTATACACACACACACACACACACACACACACACAATTCTCTAGCCATCCCGTCATCATGCTTCCCTGCAATAAAACTTACTGCATTTCTCTCTCTCTCTGTTACGGGCCAAGACGGGGTGAACCCAAACGCACGGCACGAATGACAACAGGACGAGATTGGTAGCAATCAACCAGTTTATTGCTACACAGGAGAATGTTCGTGGGGATCCGGAGTCCGCTGACCGGGTTGTCTGAACCGGAGTTGGTGGGTCAGGTAGACTGCCGAACAGGTAGTCACCCTCGATGGTTCGGAGGAACTGGTATTCCGGCAGGAGATCAGAGTCGAATGACGGACGTGATTAAGATGACTGAGGAGGAAGACAGCTGGATCAGGAATGGAGACTCGAATAAGGATAACTGGAACAGGCAAGAGAGGTCGGAGGATACTTCACCAGGTAAATATAGCTGACGATCTGGCGACGAATGGTTGAATGACTGGGGAAGATATGCAGGTGGATGTGATTGGTGATGATGGTCAGGTGCGGGTGATCAGCGTGGCTGGGTCGGGGAGTTGAGCAGGCCACGCCCCCGTACCTGAAACAGAACATGACGACAGAGACAGACAAGACTAACAGAAAACCAGTGGCAGCTAGGATCCGGTAGGAGAGACCGTGACACTCTCTCTCTCTCACACACACACACTTCTTACTTTTATCACTATTTCCATATCAATATTATCAGCAACCTTGTTTCAAGTGATTAAACCGTTAAAAAACACTAAATAGCCTACAGCATCTTCATTTTAATAATCAGTGTTTATCATAGGAACAGACAGCTGCTGCTAACGGATTGGGCCTCACAAGCTGCGTTTCCATCCCCCTGATTTTTTGCGAATTTTGAAGTATCGAATCAGTAAATGGTGGTGGAAACACCAAAATCCGCCTAAAAATCCTCCAATTCGCAAAAAAGTTTATCCG
Organism: Pollachius pollachius; assembly: GCF_949987615.1. NCBI lineage: Eukaryota > Metazoa > Chordata > Actinopteri > Gadiformes > Gadidae > Pollachius > Pollachius pollachius. The sequence goes on along the minus strand of NC_136946.1, from coordinate 4,697,055 downwards.
CTCGCTTGAGGTGGTTTTTGAGAAATGCGAAAGAGAGTAAATGCACAAAATGGGAGATGGAAACACACTTTTCGAAACAGCTGTGACGTAGCGAACATTGAACACACAGGACTGACAACGTCCTTCCGATTTCCGCATAACGACCGGCCATAGCAACCCTGCCGACATCAACTTGTAGCGTCAATATATATATATATTTTTTTAAGCGTTTGTATACATAGACATCCTATATCATATATGATATAGGATGTCTATGTTTGCATATCCTTTAATTATACCGTGTCCATTAATCCCTGATATATGGACACCTACTAAGTAATTCCAGTCAAATTGTCTGTTCAGCCTTCAAAACGAGAGCTGGTACATTGTGGAAAATGCATTAAACTGTAATCAGAAAACGCAGTTATATGCTATAGACCCTAGAGTATCTGTGGTATAAAGGCTGCGAAGAATTTCGAATTATATATATGTACAATGTATCCTTTAAATACGTCCATGGAACAGATGGCCAATGTGAATAATAGATACGTGTGGACCGCTGAAGAGGTAAAACTTTTCCTTGCTCTCATCGAAGAAAAAAACATTACAGCTATTTTAGATGGAAAACAACGCAATTCCACTATACAGTGGGGCAAAAAAGTATGTAGTCAGCCTCCAATTGTGCAAGTTCTCCCACTTAAAAAGATGAGAGAGGCCTGTAATTTTCATCATAGGTATACCTCAGCTATGAGAGACAAAATGAAAAAAAAAATCTAGAAAATCACATTGTCTGATTTTTAAAGAATTTATTTGCACATTATGGTGGAAAATAAGTATTTGGTCAATAACAAAAGGTCATCTCAATACTTTGTTACATGCCCTTTGTTGGCAATGACAGAGGTCAAACGTTTTCTGTAAGTCTTTACAAGGTTTTCACACACTGCTGCTGGTATTTTGGCCCATTCCTCCATGCAGATCTCCTCTAGAGCAGTGATGTTTTTGGGCCACACGGACTTTCAACTCCCTCCAAAGATTTTCTATGGGGTTGAGATCTGGAAACTGGCTAGGCCACTCCAGGACCTTGAAATGCTTCTTACGAAGCCACTCCTTCGTCGCCCGGGCGGTGTGTTTGGGGTCATTGTCATGCTGAAAGACCCAACCACGTTTCATCTTCAGTGCCCTTGCTGATGGAAGGAGGTTTTCACTCAAAATCTCACGATACATGGCCCCATTCATTCTTTCCGTCACACGGATCAGACGTCCTGGTCCCATGGCAGATAAACAGCCCCAAAGCATGATGTTTCCACCCCCATGCTTCACTGTAGGTATGGTGTTCTTTGGATGCAACTCAGCATTCTTTCTCCTCCAAACACGACGAGTTGAGTTTTTACCAAAAAGTTATATTTTGGTTTCATCTGACCATATGACATTCTCCCAATCCTGTTCTGGATCATCCAAATGCTCTCTAGCAAACTTCAAACGGGCCCGGACATGCACTGGCTTTAGCAGGGGGACACGTCTGGCACTGCAGGATTTGAGTCCCTGGCGGCGTAGTGTGTTAGTGATGGTAGCCTTTGATACTTTGGTCCCAGCTCTCTGGAGGTCATTCACTAGGTCCCCCTGTGTGGTTCTGGGATTTTTGTTCACCGTTCTTGTGATCATTTTGACCCCACAGGGTGAGATCTTGCACTCTGATCTTGAAATATTTAACCCTAACTTTTAAGATTTATGTAATTTAATTAATAACAAAGTTCCATTTGATTTTTTAAATATTTTGAACATAAACCTACCTAATAAACTTTAGATGATCCATATGAATCAGTGTAATAAAGCCTATTCATTTGAAATGCATATTCCTCAGGTTTATGTATTCAGTATTAATATAATTTATTGAATTTAAATGCATATTATTCAGGTTATACATTTAGAATACATTAAGTATATTTGTTTGAATTACATAGTAATTAGGTTACCTATTCAAGATGAATAAAGTGTATGTGTTTAAGATACATAACAATTAAGCTTAAATTCAATCAAAATGCATTAGATTTATGTATTTTTATGATTAATATCCATTAATATTTTTCTATTAGGGTACCTATTCAAGATGATTAATGTGTATGTTTTTGAAATACATAACAATTAAGCTTAAATTTAATCATAATGCATTATTTTTATGATTGATATTCAATGCATTTTTTCTATTATGATACCTATTCAAGATGATTGTGTATTTGTTTGAAATTCAACAATATCTCAATGATGCATACAATCAGACCACCTTGTTGATTCAACTAATTTATTAACGCTTCTCTTCACACAGACACTGTACTCAGCAGGTAGTGTAGCTCTTCAACCAAGTCATCTACTGCTATAGATGGAACATGAAACATGTTTTGTAATTTCAATAGAACAGAGGCAAGTTAGTATCTGCTCCAACAATGGCAGTAAAGGACCTGCTCTTTTTTCTAGATCTAGAACAAACAAACAAACTACAGGCTCAACAACATTCCTCACATCTGTATCTGCTGGAACGATCGCAGTAATGGGATATATTGAAAGGACAGAACAAACTCTACAGGCTCAACAACATTAAACACATAGTAGTAGAACATAGTTAACTGAGCACCTTCCGTTTTTAGCTTTCTTTGTGTTCGATGTGTGAATCTTCAAGGTTGTGAACGTAATGGAACACTATAAAACACATGGTTATCAGCATGTACGGGTGGTCTCTTCCTGTACTTCCTCCTCCCATCACCACCCCACCCCAAAAAAAGAGTCACCTGAGCAATTTGAGTTTCAGTGCTCGTACTTTGGGGGAAGGCTTGGACGATTCCAGGTCCATCAGGATCTTCTGGTAAGCTTCGAATGTATACTTCAAGTTTTTTGGATAGCTTAAATTAAGAGCATAGATCAACCCATAAAGCATTACGCATGCATGGTTGATACTTTTGAGGTTGTTGAGAACTTTGACCCCTTCCAGGACCATACCGACATCTGCAAAGAGTCCACCAGGACCATCATGATCATCACCCTCAGCTTGAACGGTGTAGATTGCCATGGTTGTCCCTGCGACATCTGCCTCGGCCTCACTGCATTCGATGTCCTGAAAGATGGAGGGAACAGAGAGCAATGAGCTGCGTCACCCTCACCTTTGACCACCAAATTCTAAGCAGTTCATCATTGAGGCCAAGTGCGTGTTAATTTGAAAAAATTCCCTTAAGGCAGTGTAGATATAGCGTTCATGAGAATGGGATGGAGTTCAAGGTTACAATGACCTCAAGATCTTTGACTCCCTAAAAGCCTGGAAAACAAAACAAAAAGTCACGTCATGTATAAATGGGAGTTGTACATTCAATGATCAACTATTTAAATGTAACATATGGGACGCTAGGACCCAGGTCACCAGGTGGGGAACCTAGCAACAGCAGCCTCACAGTACATGAGACTAGGATCTCGCGGGACTTTGCAAGTCCACGTGTTCTCGTAGCTCACCCTCGTCCATGCTCCTGTTGCCGGCGTCGCAGGTCTGAGAAGAAAAGAGTGTGTCGGTTGGTGCCATGAGGGTTAAACTGCATTGTACCTCGTACCTGTAGGCCTTACCTCGTAGCAGTTTAAGATATTAATCATCAGCACTTTATGACAAGCAGCATTAGCTGTCCCAGTCAATCTACTGTATTACCTGGATGCGCTACAGCTTAGCTCAAAGCAGGCTGAACTGGCGACACACGTCGGCAGGGCAGCCACTGTTCTCTCCTCCCAGAAATCCTTATAATTAGTGTCTCCATTTTTGTTTTGTTGCGCTTACCTTGATAGTTGTGACCATCCACCTTTCCATGGTGTCGTAGAATTTAATGTTTGCTCTGGAAGTGTGCAGTGCCTTCGAACCTTTAAGTATACAGTGTTTTGAGCTGTTTAAGTGTGCAGTGCCTTTGAACCTTTAAGTGTGCAGTGTCTTTGAAGTGTGCAGTGCCTTCGAACCTTTAAATACATAACAGTATTCACCTGGTTATGTGTGTGTCCAACTCTAGGTATCAGCCTTATCAAATACAAAAGTATTGATTTTATTGTTGAGGGGATATTGTTAAAATAAACTTTATTTTTGTACAACTTCAAGAGCCTCTGCTTGTCCTTGCCCTAATAGGTATTAACCTGAGTGGGGAGTGGTTGCTGTAAATTAGTCACACTGCGTGTAGTCCAGGGTCTCTCCCCTTTAAAGAGAGTGGCGTTGTCATACACAAGTAATCCTAGTGCCGGTCACATTTGGCGTTGTCGGCAGGATTAGCGGAGGCTTTTTTTTTTTTGTGTGTGTTTTGTTTTTGTTTTTTTTATTTATTTGGAGGCACTAAGGTAGCAAAGGTTGGGGGTGGAGGAGGAGGACAGTGGTTGCCCAAGAGGACATCCACCGCACTCTAGCTGCAACACCGCCCTCTAGCTGCAACGCCGAACCACCAGCGTTTTACAAACACAGTGGACAAAGACATTATTCTTGGGGGGGGTTCGCTTACCCATGTCCAAGAATTGATTGTTGGGTGTGTTTTTTTTTGTTTTTTTTGAGAAAGTCAATTAAAATGTCTGAATCAGAGGAACAAATCAGAGCCTTGACTGAACTTGTTCAGCAACTAAAAGCAGAAAATAATAGACTCAAAGATGGGGGAAACGGAACAGTAAATGTAGAGGCCCCTGGGCCATCTAGCCGTGTAGTAACTAATAATGTCAGTAGTGATACAACGGGGCGGGTGTACATGTATGCACCAAGAGAGAGGAAATGTCCACGGTTTTCAGGAGATATAGCTCAGGATGGGTTAACTGTAGAAGACTGGGTAGAAGAAGCAAAAAAGTCACTGTCTGTGCAGCACACACAGGTTGAACAAGCAACATTTCTTTGTGATCTGCTAGATGGGGAAGCTAAGCGGGAGGTAAAATTTAGCTCTCCAACTGATAGAGCCACACCAGAGGCTATTTTCACAATACTGTTTGATAATTTTGGGTGTGATCAAACATATGTGAGCTTACAGAGACAATTTTTTCAACGCCGGCAACAGGATAATGAGTCCATACGTGAGTTTTCCCATGCTTTGTTGCATTTGATGGAACTACTTGAAAGTAAAGATCCAAGGGGGGGTTCAAATTCAGATTTGGTGATTTGCGACACATTCATTGAAAACGTACGTGACACCAAATTACAGCGTGAATTGGCCCACTTGGTTCGGCAACATCCTAACTATTCCTTCAAAGATGTACGTAATGCAGCTATCAAATGGGAAAAGCGAGGGCCCCCTGCTTGTGGACAAAGAGCACGAGCATACTCCTGTGATTCAAATGCTTCAGGATTAGGTCAAGGTGATGTCGACACCAACGCAATTGCTGCTAGGCCCAGTGATGAGCTGGCAGAATTGAAGGAGTGTTTACGTAAACAGCAAGTACAGCTAGATGCCATTCTTAAACACTTAGGCTCTTCGTCCACTGCCCCTAATTATACAAGCCCCCAGGATCCCCCCAGCAGCAACAGGCCAAAACAATACCAGTTCCAGCCAGATGGAAAACCAATATGCATGCGGTGTCACAAGGCAGGTCATATTGCTAGATTTTGTCGGGTTGAAATGGGTGGTCTCCCTGGGGGGGTGGGATCACGGGGACGGGGCCAATGGGTGGGAGCAAGAGTGAATGCAGTGGAGCAGCAGGAAAACTAGCGCCCTCTGGTGTTGGGAACCCGATACCAGAAGGGGGATTTGTGGGTTCTAAACAGGCAAGTCTGGCATCCCGGCTAATTGGACGCTGCCCAGTAGTAAAGATCAGAGTAGGGGGGGTGGAGGTGCCGTCCTTACTTGATACTGGATCAATGGTAACTACTGTAACACAGGCTTTCTTTGAACAGTATCTGATGCCACAAACAAATGAGCAACTGAAATCTTGTACCTGGCTCAAATTAACAGCAGCTAATGGATTAGATATTCCATATTTGGGGTATGTGGAGTTAGATGTTGAAGTCCTCGGCACCACCCTTCCACAGATGGGCATCCTGGTGGTAAAAGACCCTCCTGATCCAGCTTCCCAACAAAGGAAAACTGTAGTACCTGGTCTGTTGGGAATGAACATTATCAGTGGCGGTTACTCTGTATTATTCAGGGAACATGGTGACAATCTCTTTTCTTCTCCTCTAGTAAAACAAGCTGAGAGGGAATGGGGGCGTGCATTGTCAGAGTACCAACAGATGGACCGCCTCTTGCAGACCGGCCATGTAGGGGAGGCTGTGACACCACCGGGACCGGCAATCCGGATACCAGCGGGCTCCCTACAGTTTGTCCAGGCCACCTGCAACCAAGGCCCAGGCCCAGCCCTTGGTACTGTATTGCTGGAGCCTCTGCCCTATGGAAAAGGTCGGTTACCCATGAACCTGCTCATATCTAGCGCCCTCCTCACTGTTTCCAGAGGAACTGTCAACATCCCTGTTGTTAATGTTGGTGAGGAAGACCAGTGGCTGAGGTCAAAAACAGTGTTGGGGACGTTACATTTGGCCGATCTACATTCCTCTTCCCAGGCTGTACAGGTGGAGGAGCAGACACAGGACGAAGGCCGACAGTAGGTATTCATCCAGTCTACGGCAGTAGAGGCCTCTTCCCCCCACCCCCTCCCTGGCCTGAGTGAACTGAATTGGCCCGATCTCCCTGTTAATGATGCACAAGCAGCCAAGAGTTTGCTGACAAAGTACCGAGACGCATTCAGCCTGGATGATGGGGATTTGGGCTGTACTGACCTGATCTACCACGAGATCCCACTGATGGATGACGTCCCTGTTCGCCAGCGGTACCGCCGTCTCCCCCCATCTCAATTTTCACTGGTCAAGTCCCACATACAAGAACTGTTACAGCGAGGGATTGTGAGAGTGAGCTCCAGCCCTTACTCCTCCCCCATCGTAGTTGTCCAGAAAAAGTGTGGTGACATCCGGCTGTGTGTCGATTATCGACAACTCAACGCCAAGACGAGGAAAGACGCATATCCGCTGCCGCGCATTGAAGAACCTTTGGATGCTCTTACTGGTGCCAAATGGTTCTCAACGCTCGACTTGGCAAGTGGATACAACCAGGTGCCAATGTCAGAGAGAGACAAAGAGAAGACGGCATTCTGCACCCCGTTTGGCCTCTTCGAGTTCAACAGAATGCCATTTGGACTTTGTAATGCGCCAGGAACTTTCCAGCGCCTAATGGAACGTATCTTCGGGGATCAGAGTTTTCAGTCATTGCTGCTGTATTTGGACGATATCATAATTTTCTCCACATCCTTCAGTCAACACCTGCAGCGGTTGGAGATGGTCCTGAGTCGGCTCCAGCAGCATAACCTGAAACTGAAGATGTCTAAATGCCATTTTTTTCAGCGGGAGGTGCGATACCTTGGTCATATCATCTCCCCTGCCGGTGTGGCAACCGACCCAGAGAAGACCAGGGCAGTGGCAGAGTGGAAGCGCCCATCCACCGTCACTGAATTACGCGGCTTCTTGGGTTTTGCCTCCTTCTACAGGCGTTTTGTAGAAGGGTTCGCAAAGCATGCAGCCCCGCTTCATCGACTGGTTGGAGAGCTAGAAGGAAGCAAGAAAAAACCAAGGTCAAAGGTCAGTGCCAAGTTGGAAGGACAGTGGAGTGAGTCATGTGAAAAAGCATTTCAGACACTTAAAAACAAGCTTGTCACTACTCCTGTCCTTGGCTACGCGGACTTCAAGAAGCCCTTTATCCTAGAAGTGGATGCCAGCCACCAGGGCCTGGGTGCAGTACTTGCTCAAGAACAGGATGGAGCCCGTCGGCCAATCGCATTTGCCAGCCGGGGGCTTAGACCAAGTGAACGAAACATGTCAAACTACAGCTCCATGAAATTAGAATTCCTTGCTTTGAAGTGGGCCATCACAGAAAAGTTCAGGGAATACCTTCTGGGGACGGCTTTCACCGTGTACACAGACAACAACCCCCTGAGCTACCTCCAGACGGCCAAGCTAGCAGCTGTAGAGCAACGGTGGGCATCCGAACTGGCCAGTTTCAACTTTGACATGAAATACCGCCCCGGAGCAGCCAACCGTAATGCTGATGCCCTTTCCCGTCAACCGAACACCCCAGCCGTACATTCCATTTCTGACATCGTGCCTGGTTTTAACATTCCATCACAAACGACTGGCTCCAAAAAGTACTCTCCCACACAACCACAGCTCACTGGTAACGTCATGGCAGTGGACGCAGCTCCGGTGCGGGAGAAGGCTGATCTGCAGGCCCTGCAAGCCACAGACCCAGTGGTCAAAGCATTTCTCCCCTACTGGAGGAGAGGACGCCCCCCAGACAGAGCAGAACGGTCTAGAGAACCCAACCAGGTTTGGAGCTTGTCCGACAATGGAGGAGAATCAAGGAAAAGGGCAATGTGCTTTACAGAGAGGTACAGATGCCCCCAAGCCGACAGACAGTTCACCAGCTGCTATTACCAAAAGCACTACAAGCAGAAGTACTGACCAGTTTACATGACAATCACGGCCACCAGGGGGCAGAAAGGACGACAGCCTTGGTCAGAGAAAGATACTACTGGCCAAATATGCGTTCAGACATTGACCAGTGGTGCAAAGAGTGTGAACGTTGCATCATTGCCAAAGCAGTGCGGCCCTCAGTCCGGACATTCATGGGACATCTGACGGCCTCCAAACCTTTAGAGGTTGTTGCCATTGACTTTACCACCTTGGAAAGAGCCAGTGATGGGAGAGAGCATGTCTTGGTCGTGACCGACGTTTTCTCCAAATTCACTCAAGCATATCCAACATCGGACCAGAAGGCCCATACTGTTGTTAAAATCCTCACGGAAAAATGGTTTTACACCTATGGAGTGCCTAAAAGAATTCATTCGGACCAAGGCCGCAACTTTGAAGGTGAACTACTCAAACGCCTTTGCCAGCTGTATGGGATTGCAAAAAGCAGGACGACCCCTTACCACCCAGAGGGAAATGGACAATGCGAGAGGTTTAATCAAACCCTTTTTGATCTTTTGCGCTGCCTCCCAGGAGAGAAATGTGTCCAGGTCTTCACAGAGGTAGATGCTGAGACATCTCAAAACGCAATCACGCCTCACGTTGATGTCTTGATTCTGAAACAAACATTGCATGATTCCATGCTGGTCAGTGTCAGATACACACTAACACGCATGTCAAGCCACTAACATTTCCCTCCTTGACCATCCTGAACTCAACTGGTTTCACTACACTCCATTAAAGCAAAATGTAATTTCAATAAGTTCTCAATAAACAACCAGTCCGGCCCTTGACTTGTACACATTTTTTAATTTTGGCCCATGGCATATGAGGTTGACACCCCTGGGTTAGACCAAAAAAATACTTACATTCTCCATCTTTGCCATCATGGCTCCGATTTTTTCCCCTGCAGCTCCCCCTTTAGTGTTGAAAACCCCGATCAGGTCGCCGGTCAGGCGGTCCAGTTCCCTCAAAAATGTTGAGGTCAGTGGTACAGTTGTCAGCCGCATAAACTCCAAGTTGATCTGTAAAAGACAACAGAGACAGGACACAGACTTAAACAGGGGCAGCTGTTGCTCAGTTGGTAAAGGGGTCAATCATAGACCGAAGGTCAGTGGTTCAAATCCCGGCTCTGACTGTCCACATGTCAAAGTGTCCTTGAGCAAGGCTAGAGCACTGCACAACAGCTGGCTGCCGCCATTGAATTGTTAACTGGGTGAAGCACTTAGGTTTGGGTTGGGCTCGACGCTAAGCTTTTTTCCAAGTAGCACTTGTGCTACCATGCTGAAAGATTTAGTAGCACACAACATTTTTTAGCAGCACAATGAAAATTAAGCAATTTTGGTAAAGATGTCATTTTGAAACAAATAAAGTACTTCAGCCTAATCCTAACCCTGCTAATTTTTTATGTTATAACTGGCTCTTTGCCTTAACAAAAATCAGGAAAGACAAACAATGCAAATGTGTGTGAGAAAATAGAATATTTATGTCACGGAAGAGCTGCATGTACTACAGTTTCTGTTGGAGTCGCACTGATGCGACTGAATGTAATTTGCTATTCGCACTGGAAATTATCAACTCGCAAATGCGAGCAAAACAGTCGCACTGTCGAGCCCTGTTGGGTGCACAAAAGCACTATTGAAGTGCAGACCAATTGAATACACAAGTTACTAATCTTCAGAGTCACACTTGCCTCAATGACGTCAAAGAGTGCTGGCCATTTATTGAAAAACTCTGGAATCTTTGGCTCCTGGAGAACCTCCTGTCTCCTGAGGGAGAATGTACGCTGCATCTTTTCCTTGATGAGGGCCTCATCCCTTTTCTTCTTTTTTACCTGAAATGGAATGAAACGTCATTGTCATTATACAGTAAAGATACTTGTATAACGAGATATGATGAGAAACTCTCAGCAATGGTACACAATACAATTGGAAACAGAAATATTAACAATATGATTAGGGAGTAAGAATATTTTCCAAACTGAGCGTAATAGATAAAGAAAAATGAACTGTGCAAAGTAACCACAAAACAGCTAAAGTGTCCAGTGCTGTGCAAAATGAACTGTTGGGCTGCTTGAGCTGAGCTGGACAGGAAGTATAGTGCAAAAAACATGACGGGTGAAAAGCTCTTATACTGGCCATGCCGTGAACATGGTGTAATCATGGATAGGTAAGATATGTATTGCACATTATACCTCCATCAGTAGAGCCACCCTTTCCATCTCCAAACTGTGTTTTGTTTCACCACTAGGGATGTTCGGACAGAAATTTACATCTCCCTTCCTGGGCTTCTTGATGTTGGCTGCTGGAGACTGCTGGCCACTTCGCTTGTTTTTCAGAGTTGATGGCAACCTCGGGGTGTCCAGCTCGGCTGAGGAGAAGAACAATGATATTTTTTCAGCACCTTTCACTGACGATCAAAAATTGCTTCACAATTTAAACACAATGGGCTCCATTTTAGTTTTGTCCTTAGCGCCATGTCTTTCATACATTTATGCTGGTGCAAAGTGGCACAAGACCTTAAATGCAAGACTTCTAATCTGTCGGACTGGCATTTACTATCTTGCTCCACCCTCTGCTGGCACAAATATAAAGCATAAGCCTTGGTACTTAGGACAGCAACAAAAAAAGAACCCATTAAATAAAACACAAACCTCAGCTTGGTGCGGAAGTTCATCATTTTTATCTTCAGGTAATGCTTCTAGCCACAGTATCCAGTTCGTGTTACTTTTTCCAGTAAACATGGATGTGAGCCTTTGCCACTTCCTCTAATTGCTCATCCCTTGGGTAAGCTGTGTACTTTATTATTTCCACAGCTAGGCCTTCAAGGATATCTGAGCGTACTTTTGGCGTAGGACACAGAACAGTTCCCTGTGCCTTGAACTCATCATTTCCTTTCTGGAGCATAATCTCAGCACAGGATGAGAAGCGGGGCACGACAAAGGGTCTAGGCCAGGAGCAGGACCGGGTCTCAGGCGATGACAAGACGATGGTATCATTGCTGGAGTGGGAGTCTGAATCACTTGGTTCTTGTGATGAAGAGCTGGCTTTGGAAGGAGTAACTGGGATTGTGCAGCAGGCATCTTCCGTGAGTGGAGCGGACCTGGTTGTCTCACAAAGCATGTACACCACTTTCAAAGTCCCTTTATCTTCAAGTTCTGATGTTGACAAGAGATTCATGAACTGATTATCCATGTCTTTGTCTTTGTACTGAAGTCTGAACTTCTCAGTCACTTCAAAGAAAGTCTTGATTTTAAGAGCCAAGTCCTCCATAGTTCTTGGTATTCCGGATTCAATGGAGAGTTTTCTTGCATCCTCTTCACCTCCAAAGAGGACTCTGAAGGTTACTCGTGCTGCCATCCTGCTTTGCTAATCTGGTGGATACAGAAATACAGAGTAGACAGGTATTAGTCTTGTTATTCAAATATTCAATCACTCAGGCAGAATACATGGTCAGGACAGTCATTGCCTAGATGTGATGAGGCTAGGACAGCGAGGAGGGTAACAAAGGAAGTTAGTAAAGAGGAGACTAGGAGAGACTAGGAGAGTGAGAAGGTCAGTAGAGAGTGAAGACTAGGAGAGTGAGAAGGTCAGTAGAGAGTGGAGACTAGGAGAGTGAGAAGGTCAGTAGAGAGTGGAGACTAGGAGAGTGAGAAGGTCAGTAGAGAGCAGACATGAGTACAGAGAGGTACCCACAAAGTTTATGTGGTGGACTAAAACCAAATTTGTTACTGAAGATTTTTACACGGCACTGTAAATTATCAAAATCAAACCTGTAATGACGATGTGTCTCTTCAGGGTCACCATACGTCTGGATCCGACTGTGTAGGCCACAAGTGGACAGTAATCCGTCAGCTCCTCAAGCTGAACAAGGGCAACCTCTCTTCCTGGTGACAATGTCAACTGGAACGCCCCAAAATGGTCCTGATACCAAGCAAAGTATAAACAAACTATGAAGCTCAACTCATCTCTCACTATACATATTTGTATGATCTCTGCAAATTCAGGCATTCCAGCCGTTGACCCACATGCCAAAAACATCCCATTTCTGTAGTTGATCCCTTTAGTGGTGACATTCTTTGTGAGATTCACTTGACTGATGTCTGGATACTTCAGTCTGAGAGCCAATACAACCTCCTCATTCAAAACATCAACTGGGACTATGGAGACATTTGTAACTTCCACATTTGATGCACTGAGACTGGATGAATGCAAGTGATAACTGATCAATTGCTGGTGTTTGCTTGCCAGAGTAAGTGCAATATTCCTGAAATTATTTGTGTGTCGAGCTACTTGTTTAAAAAAACTGTGTTTGCCCTCAAACCTTATAGTCCATACACCCACAAGAGGCCCAAAGCACCTGATCAAGTGTGAGTAATGCTCGATATAATGGTGTTTAGGTTTCAGCGTCACACCTGGGATAAGCTCAAGCAACCTGTGTCTGTGCTCAGACACTTTGACATCAAGGTACGCAATGGTCTTGTGCGTGTGAACAGGTGCCACAACTAAATCTACGATTTCCTTCAGGTCTAGTATCACTTGCCAAGCCAGCTCACCCTCTGGTATAAGGTCCCCTATGAGAAATTGAAGGAAACGTATTAGGCACCAATTTTCATGGGAGTTGCCACCTATCGCTTTCCTACTGGAATAGGCAAGTGGTATGATGTGAGGCCGATTTTTTTTGTCACTCCACTTATAAGGAAATTTGAGTATACGCGTGTTAAGAGAATCCAAACTGAAAAACTTGTTCGAGATCAGAATGCTCAAACACAGTGCTAGTTCAAATGGGACAATGCCCTCAAACAAATCGTGTACTATATCTGGGGGGTAGCCTGTGCTGACGTGAAAATGTTGAAGATGTTTAGTTAAAGGGCAAGCTCTCTTCACTCCAAAGCAATTCGTTTGAGTATCCTGTGCAATCTTCAGATGTGCTTCATGTATTTCTTTGGTTCGTAGACAAAAAGCACCTGAATGAACATCCTTTGACTGTATTTCTACTGAGCAGTACAAAATCGGCAAATATATTGCCCAGAAAAGCTCTCTATGAAACCAGCCAAACCGTGGGCGCCCAAATTATCAGCAATTACACTATGCACTGTTCCTTTGACAAAAGCTCCAAGCTTTGGAATGAACACACCATGCTCTTCTAGTGTAACAAGATCATGTAAAAGTGGCTCCAAAATTTTTCCATATCCATATGCCTTTACATCGTCACTCTTACACAAAACTGCCAAATAAATTGAGGTGAGTGCTGAGTGAGAGCCTGAATCCAATATACACTACACAACTTGTGCTTCTTCCGTGACGTGCCCAAAGGATTACACAATTCAAAGTCATCAATGTATAAGGTTAAACAAAGTTTTAAATCATCACTTGAAAGGAACAGGTTTTCCTTGAAGTACACACCATCTCTTATGGAGCGATACTGCTGGTTTTCAGGCTGGTCAGTGTTACTGCTCTGTGTTCTGTGGGTATCAATAACTCTATTCAACACTTTAGTAGAATCAAGTATCTGCTGCAACGATCGCAGTAATGGGATATATTGAAAGGACCTGCAATTTTTTTGATCTAGAACAAACTCTACAGGCTCAACAACATTAAACACTTTTTTTAAGTATTCTTTTCTCTTATACGCTGTAGAAAGTGCACCACCTTTCCCTAGTGCATTAACCAAAGGATTAGATTTACATAGTAAATCAGCTAATTCATTAACAACAACACCATCAACCTCAATGTCTTTGTTTTTGAAAAAATCTGAGAGCCTGCTACTAGTTATCGGCACAGACACTGTACTCAGCAGGTAGTGTAGCTCTTCAACCAAGTCATCTACTGCTATAGATGGAACATGAAAAATGTTCTCTAATTTCAATAGAACAGAGGCAAGTTTTTTTTCTACTACTTCAGGAAGGTCCTCTGAATAATCAATATCACTATCTGCATCTGACTGACTATCATCTATGTTTGCAGAAGATGTGGGCCTATCATCAGGACTAGCAGACTGAACAGTGACCTTAACGACACCTGCCTTATAATCTGATAGACTGTGGGGATTATGTTTACGATTTTTATGTGACTTAAAAGTACCATATACATGTGTCTGAAATGCACATCCCTCAAACATACAAGTTACATTTTCATACTGTCTAAGATGTTGAAGTATGACTAAAGTAATCTTTCTCAGTTGAAAGTTCTTCACACCCACACATCTGACATTTGAATGTAGTTGACTGAGCAACTGCTGTTTCTAGCTTTCTGTGTTCTCGATATATGTGAGTCAAAAGTTTCTTCCAGGTTGTGAATGTACATAAATACAGGGATATTTGCATGTGCGGGCATGGTGGAAATGTCTTAGTCTGAAGTGTTTTATTAACTCATACCTTGACGATAATATACTGTCACACAATCTGCATGGCCACATAACACAGCACCTGTGAATGAATACAAAGAACAATAAGTCAGTTACAGCATGTTATTAACAACCAAAAAACAAGTTCCACATGGCTACAAAAACATCCGTTTTCAAAGTGCATGTATAATCTACAGCACTACTGAAAAACCCACACACCCAACCTTCTACAAGATCAGAAATTTTAGGCCATTTGTATTTTCTGTTATCAATGAATTTATCCTTCTGAGTCAAAATGTTTTAGCTTTGATATATTAAACAATATTGTGTGAAGAGGGGGAGCGAGGGAGGCGGCAGTGGCGGGGGTTTAGAGGGTCTAGACCAGACCGGATTGCTTCTGGTGTGAACGACATAATCGGTTAATATGTGCCCCGAAAGGAAAATGGCGGCGCTTCGCGGCTATTCGCTTCCACGTCCGGTGAGTCCCTGCCATTTGAGATACCCGAAAAGTTTGGAATGAAATATATTTCAATTCGCCAATCATTGATTATTTTTCCTACTCCACATCGTGGATGAATAATACATCCATGCTCCGCATACAGCACGAAGTTTAGTGAATTGCTAGCTAACGTTAGCTAGCGAGTGCCAGTGCACATGAGGTAAATTAGTAGGCCTCAAGATAAAACTGCTTACAGTCATCACGAATTCCGCAGATTTGATCATCAGTGAATTGATAATGTAATACGATAAAAACTGCACGAATAATACAGATTGATGTAAGAATACAAAGGATGACTCGGATTACTCACCATTACACCTGAGCTGGGAAGATGGCGTCCAGTGGAAAATGAGGAAGTCATTTCCTGTTCACTTACCGGTAGCCTTAATTGTATGCGCACCAATCCCATACATTTTAAGTAAAAGAATCGTGTTTGTTTCACAGCTTTGATTATTTAAACCATGTTAATATGTATTAAGTAATTACATTTAATATATTTTAGAATTGACAGAATTACACAGATTATAATTAATTTCAATACATACATTTAAAAAATATTTAATTAAAATAAAATCTAATAGATGTATATGCATAAATATAAACTCTACCATGATTCATTTCTGTGAGTGTGCGTGGAGCCCCAGATCGAGGGAGATTATCAGTGGTCTTGTATGTATTCCATTTCCTAATAATTGCTCCCACAGTTGATTTCTTCACACCAAGCTGCTTACCTATTGCAGATTCAGACTTCCCAGCCTGGTGCAGGTCTACAATTGTGTTTCTGGTGTCCTTTGACAGCTCTTTGGTCTTGGTCATAGTGGAGTTTGGAGTGTGACTGTTTGAGGTTGTGGACAGATGTATTTTATACTGATAAGGAGTTCAAACAGGTGCCATTAATACAGGTAACAAGTGGAGGACAGAGGAGCCTCTTAAAGAAGAAGTTACAGGTCTGTGACAGCCAGAAATCTTGCTGGTTTGTAGGTGACCAAATACTTATTTTCCACCATAATTTGCAAATAAATTCTTAAAAAATCAGACAATGTGATTTTCTGGATTTTTTTTTTCATTTTGTCTCTCATAGCTGAGGTTTACCTATGATGAAAATTACAGGCCTCTCTCGTCTTTTTAAGTGGGAGAACTTGCACAATTGGTGGCTGACTAAATACTTTTTTGCCCCACTGTATATCAGGACCTAAGAGAGGATGTTATCAAAAGGATACGACAAGCCCTGGAATGTGTGGTTTTTCGCTCCAACCACTTGATGAACGCACCTAATTCGAATTTCTTTTTTGCGAACTTTCTAAAGATTCGCATCACCTTTTAGATGGAAACGTGACTACAGTTACGTTAGTAGTCGTGAGTTGTAGAGTTTTGCTACAGTCTGCGGAGCGTCTAGAGCCAGAGAAGGAGAAAGCGGACCGCTGGGCTAACGTTACGCTAAAAGCTAATCAGCCTTCACCTTAAAGCAGCATTACTCATTGCGCGGCTCGCAAGCCACATGCGGCTCGCAAAGCCTCTATTTGCGGCTCGCATGGCGGTAAAAATATACAGTGATATGATCATGCAGTGAATACAGATATTTAAAAAAACAATACAAACAATTATTTAAAAAATAAATCAACAGCGGCATTAAAAGGTGGAAATATAGCCTTGTCTAGAAAATATTTTTAAACTTGCTCGGCTCTACGCTGACAGCGGGGTTGCCAGATTGGCGGTTTTCCTGCATAACAAGAGAGAATGTGCTCTTTGGATGGACTTATTCTTATTAACTTATTCTTCAATAGCTTCCATGTTATGTGACCCAGTGTCTCCACATTATTCCAGAAAATAGCACACAGTCACACAAGTCTTAATTTTCCTCTCAAAGTGCACCGGATTGATGCATTCCAGGTTAAAAGGTACCAAATTTTCTTCCGGGGGAGCATGCCCCCGGACCCCGGTAAGGACCGGGTTCCCTCCACAGTTTCACAAAATTCTGTGGGAAACACTGCTTCAGGGAGGACATATTATTAAGCAGGCATACTTATTTATGACTGGATTTATAGCTTTTGATACTTTGCGGTAAAAATGGCTCTCCTGTTGACGTCGTCCTGTCAGTGCGGCTCTCCTGAAAAAAATAGTGAATACCACTGCCTTAAAGCCTAAGGGCTTCGGGGGCTCCTTGGTTATGCAGTTGGATAGCGCATTACGCAGTTGTAGAAGTTTAACCACCGCTTAACGTGCTTCCCTGCAACAAAACTGGACTGAATTGAGTTTATTAGGTTTTTACTCTCACTCACACACAGACTTCTACTATCACAGACTATTTCCATATCGATATTATCAGCAACCTTGTTTCGAGTGATTAACAGTTATGCCTGGACGGACTGCGAGCAGAGCTGCCGCTTATGTTTATATAACGTTAATGGGCTCACAGTAATGTTACTAGTAGTTGTGAGTTGTAGAGGACTGGGATGTTTATTACAATTTCAGGAGAGTCTGCTGCCTTAACTTACCTCGAAACCAAACCAGACAAAACCTTTTATCCTCTCCGCCGTGTGTTTGAGCACTTTGCATGCACAGCTTTCACTGCTGATTGGCTGTTACCCGTCGTGGCTCTGCGTGTAACCAGAGCGTATAACCAATCAGATGGTGCTGTGGGTGGGACAATGCTGGAGACAGCGTAGTGACAGCAGACAGAGAGGCGCGGCTGCATCAGAGCCAAAATAACCCAGTTTTAAATTGATCTCTTATCGGCCGTCGGATCAAAAAAAAAAGGCAGATGCCGATATGCGTCAAAATGCCGAATATCGGCGCAGATAATCGGCCCGGCCGATCCCTTGTGTGTGTGTGTGTGTGTGTGTGTGTGTGTGTGTGTGTGTGTGTGTGTGTGTGTGTGTGTGTGTGTGTCTATATGCATGTATATGTATGTATATATATATATGTATGTATATGTAGGCCTATTGTCTTTTAAATTTTTGATTACCTTTTACTGTTACCGTACCATTACGTATATATACCTTCGGAGCGGATTTTCTTTACCGTTCCTATAACAGACCTACTTTTACTGTAAAGCATATATACTTACGAAACGGATGTGTTTTACCGTCCCTATGATGGAGTAACTTATCGTTTTAGGCCATACGTTCCTATATACACCCAAACGGCACGTATATTAGAGCTTAGATCGGGCCCAGAAGATCAAACCCGACCCGGCCCGAGCCCGTGCACGTTCTGTCCGAGCCCGGCCCGGCCCGGCCCGTCACATTAACTGTAATTATGAGCCCCAGCCCGATTTCAACCCGAATTTTTTTTTAATACATGTGTTACTTTGTACACATTTGTTACTTAGGCCTACTTTGCTAAATATATAATGTTTAGATCACCGGTCATTATCGGGGAAAATAAGCCCCGACAGGGCGAACAGGACACCGACGTGCAGCGGAGGTGTCTTACTTCGCCCTGAAGGGGCTTATTTTCGTTAATGACCGGCGACGTTCTATACATTATCCCGCTTATTACACGGCTACTTGCCAAAACAAAAAAATAACCTCACACGGTGTGTCAGCAGTGAAATAGTTTGCCGAAGACATTGACGTCGCTTAGCAACCGAAGACGCTGTGGTTGACAAGTTACCGGACTACGACCCATGCAAGTGAACGGAGCGTTCCACGGCATTGAGAAGACCCGTGTAATAAAGGCTAGAATATTTCTGTATATGGCATATATTTCTCCTCAGATTTGGCCAATAAAGCAATGATTATAAAAACACAAAAAAAACAACACAAACGCTCGATCAAAGGCCCGGCCCGACCCGAGGATAGTGGTGGGGAAATATCGGCCGGGTTGGGCTCGGGCAGAGATTCTAAACTCGTATATACCGTTCATATATACAACCTAAACTGAGGTTCTTTACCGTTCCATATATACTGTTCATATAACGGAGTCTCTTACCGTTATACTCCCTGAACAGATTTTTTCTTTGTCATACAAGTATTGTGATCTCACCTGTTCGAATTATTTTCCATAAGGATACCGTTCCGAAAAAAACATCAATCTATTCCCCACAGGCGCCCTCTTCTCACCCCAGTAGCTGGTTGCAGTCACCTGGCGGCGAGGTAGAGCTCTGGGAACCAGTTCCCAGCCGTGCACGGTTGACCTGTCTTGAAGTAATATTTTGTAGAAACTTCAGGTTAGGTATCCCGGACGGGCCCCCAAACATGAGATTTCTAAATACAAAAAAGCACACAACACTTGTAGAACAAATATAACCTAGGTTTAATGCATGCATACATTCGACTCCAGAATACAGGGTGACAGAGCTTTTTATACAGTTTCAGATCCTCCACATTCTAGATGTCAATAATCGAATCAGGTAATGTTTACTCAAGACACAGAGTTGCCTGTGTTCTCATCGAGCACAAGAGGATGTCCTATCCCTTGTGACTGTTTTACCCAAGTGCGAAGGTTAACATCACGATTGATTCTGAGGAAGGCAGGACGGTTACCCATAGGAAAAGGGTTTACATTTAGATTGACTCTGAGGAAGGTAGGACATAGCTGACCAGAGCACAAGGGTATCATTTTGACGACATCACTCACTCCAGCGGTGAGGTAGCTGAACCAAGCACAAGGGTCAATGCATAGATGGCACTGATGAAAAGCAGGGTAGCAAGACAATACACGGAATGGAAAACAAAGCCTATATGACTAAAAGGTAATAACATATGAATTTTTCGATCACAAATGAAACCCTTTTTATTCAACATTTAAGGAGAGCACCGCAACGGAGGAGTGTTGGTAGTCCAAAAACATCAATTCTTTCTGCATTTTCATGCATTTCAATTTGAACTGCAACAGCACCAAGCACTCTGGCAGAGTACTCAACAAAATCCTCACTGAAACAAAACTAGTCGTCATTGACAATGACGAACCCACCCACCTCCACAGCGCCACCTCCACTGAAATCCTGGACCTCATGCTCTGTATCCCTATCCTGGCTCAGCCCACCTAAGTACTTCCGCTCAATTTGAATTTCCCCTCAGTACTAGGTCTGGGTCTGCGGTATGTTAGTGGGTTTTCTCTGTATAAATTTTCTGGGTGCAATCAGGGAACAGAGGGAGTGGGTGACATCAATGACGTTAAAGTCAGCTCTCGCTGGCCGACATCTTCACGCACGGTGATTGGTTTGTTTTACAGCTTGCGCACAACGTGATTCCCAGCCAAACGTTAGTGATTGGTTATGGCAGATCCAGAGTGGCAGTGGGCAGAACCAATAATTTTAAACTTCAACAGACACCCGCCTTCAAGTGAGTTAATGATTGGAATTTCGGCTCTTTTTAGTGAGCCGGATCTCTTGGAATGGCTCACCAACAAGAGCTGGCTCTTTCGGCTCCCAAACGGCTCTTCATATTACCGCGTATACCTTTTATAATGGTGCCATGCCGTAATTGCGACGGTCATACAGTCTTGGAATCATTTTTTGAGAGAGTGTTTTCCTGCTTGGAGGAACATACATAGGATTGAGAGCCTGTGTGAAACTTCTGAATCCCTTGTCCTCCACAATTGAGAACAGTTGAAAATCACATGCAATCAAGGCTTGTTGCATTGTCCTGTGTACCACGGTGACGGTTTCGGTGCGCCCTAGCAGTTTCTCCCGCGCCCCCTCCCTCCTCCATTTCGTATATTTTAATTGACTAATGCGCCCCCAACGCAATCATAGGCGATTGCCTATGCCGAGCGCCGGCCCTGCCTATCAGTCACAGGCAACGTGTGTCGCGCATCGAAATCCCCCGCCCCTCGCTGCTTGTTCTCATGATCGGTTGCTGGCTGCAATGCATGCGCCGTGACACGCATAGCACGCGTAGAATGAATGCATGTAGCACCCATAGCGCGGGAGAAAAAAAAGGACACTGGCTTGCGTGGTTCACTTAAAAGAGCCGGCTCTTTGAGCCGACTCGTTCGCGAATGATCCATCATTAGTCCAGACTCTCTGTACAAATTAAATGAAGTACGAGAGTCTGGTAGGACCAGGCTACTGTACCCCAGGCCCCGGCAGCAAAATAGTCACTTTCTGTAGGCCAAGAAAACATGCCAACTACAACAGCTGTATCCATGTATCCATAAGGACACAAGGACACTTTATAGTGCGGCATTGATATAAAAGATGCTTCTATGTGATTCTCCCGGAATGACGTTCCTGTGGCCACCGTCCGATGATTTGAATGCAAAATCTGTTGCGTGACTTGAGCTGTACAATCTGATTTCCTGGATAATAGATGCAAATGAAGTACCAAAACCTGCCCATTATGTTGGTATTACAGATGATTTGAACCTTAATCCGACATCTATTTGTCAAGACATCGTGTATCTTGAGTATAATGGCCTAAGAAGAACACCTAAATAATTGTGTCTTGGTCTAACTGTTCGCCGTTTAACAGGATAATTACAAATTGTGGCATGTCTAAATAGACGAGGACAGTGGGCAGCATGAGACACAGTTGTCGGTCTAGACCAGGGGTCACCAACCTTTTTCAACCTGAGAGCTACTTCTAGGGTACAGAGTAATACGATGAGCTACTTGTTTGATACAAACTTCATGAAAAACAAAATTGCACGGTTGATCTTTAATGATAAAAGTAATATTTGTAATACAATTGAACATTTCAGAACAGTAAAAATCAAATCTACATCAATGCAAGTGTTAGTGGTTTGAACATCATCACAATTGTGACTCCATGGTGACGAGTGCTATTTTTAGAACATGCCCTGCGGGTAAGGTTGCACGCATACCATCACCGATACCAAATGCAACCCTCGGACTAGGGCCCGATACTGTGCTCACGTACTCGTGAAACTGCTCCGATACAACCACCCGATACCACTTACGCAACGTGACGTAACGTTGAAGAGCCAGTGAACCCAAAACGTTTTTTGATTTTTTTAAGCGTGGAAATTTGTACTAGATCATTGTCAACATAGTAATATATGCCTTTTTTTCACTGTTCCGGAAATAAGTCCCAAATTGAGAGAAACAAGGGGCACCGGCGGTGTGTGTGGACGTGTGGAACTCTGTCTGTGCAGCGGTTGACTGCGGCGTCCAAGCCTTTTGGGAACTTATTGCATACCACTACGGTGCGTTTGGATAGTAAAGCTTCCTCTTGGCAGCGATTTATTTAATCGGCTTTCCGGTGTTACACTGTATTCTGCCCGAGCCCGACAGGTTCACGATGTTTATGTCCGAGCTCGACACAGTTAGTCTATTTATTTATCATACTAATGCGAAAAAATGTGTATGAAAGCACACCTTTATCAAACAACTGCAAGGCATTTGGAAATGTCAACAGATGAGCGCAACATTTGCAAAATCATAACCAATTGAAATTCACATAGGCCCACAAAAAAGGCCACGATAAAACACAATTACCTAAAACCTAAAAACATGGTCATCTAGAGCGTTCTGTAGCATCCTAATCAGCGCCCACATTTCGGTAACATAGGCCATTAGGCGTAGCCGTCTTTTAATGCTGTGTCATCCCGTGTGATAAGTTCCTCCCGTGTGAGAAACTAAATAGATTTCCTGCAGTTATTAATCCATTTTTTTAAAGTCTGCAATTAGTAATCATATTTCGTGAGTTGTTATTTTAATGAGTGATTTGGCTTCACGGACCAATCTGGCTGAGACATCACCCGAATAAGCTTATTCAAAACAAATGGTAAAAAAAAACAACCAACAGAGGAGAGCATCAGAGAAAAAGGATGACAAACCGGGTTTGTCATCAGGTTCACCCCATCACCTAACCATCCCGAGAGAGCGAGATCGTCAGTCTAAAAAGTCATGGAATGAGTGAAACACCGCACCAGCAGGACATATTACCACTTTAATCAAGTTTAAAGTAACTTTAAAAGTTTTAATGGGGAAAAAAACACAATTTTCACACTTGGATATCAGAGGAATGGGAGAAAACAGGATCATTTGTACATACAGTACAAGAAATCAATATCACAATGTCATCCTTCAATGAAACCCTTTTTATTCAACGTTTAAGGAGAACACCACAAAACAGGCAAAGGAGGAGTGTTGGTAGTCCAAAAACATCAATTTTTTCTGCATTTTCATGCATTTTTTGGTTATAACTGCAACAGCACCAGGTACTTAGAGAATTCAACAACACCCTCACCAAAACAAAACTGGTCGACAACGACTAACACACCCACCTCCACAGCGCCACCTCCAATAAAATCCTGGACCTCATGCTCTGTACCCCAGGCCTCGCCCAAAAATATTCACTTCTTCTGTATGACAAGAAAACACGGCAACTACAACAGCTGTATCAATCAACAGCTGTATCAATCAAGGACACAAGGACACCTTATAGTTGGGCATTGATATTAAAGATTCTTCTATGTGATCCTACGTTTACGTTTGTGTATGAAAGCACACCTTTATCAAACAACTGCAAGGCTTTTAGAAACGTCAAAGATAACTGAAAAACATCCACAAAATCACCACAAGAGTTTCTGAGGTTCTGTAGGACAGGTAGCCTATGAAATTCAAATAAACCCGAGTGTTTCCCAGCGAAGTAAAATTAACGTTAACACAAAAGCAACGTCAACTCCCAACGCCTTATCGCGCAGATGTGACTGAGCCCGACCCGAACCCGAACCTAATTTCGAACCTGACCCGGCATGTCGGGCTTGGATGGGGATGTCATGCTGTACTTCACGTGGCTCATGGACTGTCCTTTCATTCTGGTTTAACACAAACGCTACTGTTACTCTAACCACATTTATGAAGTACCGGTTTGGTTTTTATGAAACTATTCACTTTAGAAGTACTTTAGCAGTGATGACAGGAGGTCTGGTGGCTTGATTAGGGTCCTGTATCCTAATTCACTCTTAAGTCACTTAATGACACCAATGTGACAAATGTGTACTTGTAAACTCTGCTTCCTGTTGAACTGCCACTGCCAAAAGTTGCCGCCTTCAAATTGGTTCTACGCCTTTTAAATATTGTAACTAACATGGCTGGTTGAGACAGTCGGGCAGCAAAGGGCCAAGCTCATTTACATATTTAAAGGACTTATTTTGGTTTGTGTGTGTGCGCAGAACATCCAGCTGCTGGCCAGCCAGATGGACAGCGTGGACCTGTCGTCCCTGGATGAGGCGGCCCTCGAGAGAATCAGATGCCTGCAGGTAGACTGGTGGAAACTGTTGATACAGCTGACTCCAGCTGAACCACGGAGAACTGACACCGCCCTCCCTCTTTTCCTTCCTTCTGCAGAGTCGCCTGGCAACCCTGTTGTGAGCAGGGAGCTTGAATGGACCTCGACGGACGCAGACTTGTAAATAGTGTATCTGCTGTACTTTATTTTGGAAAACTTTGGAGCAACTTTCCTTGTGCATTGAAGTCTGCAGAGCTGAAAATATTGATAATCTGTTTACTTATACTTTGTAAAGATTATCTGGTTATCTGGATTCATTGATGTGAATGTATGTACCTTTTTTTCAGTTTTTTTTAGAAATGTTATGTGGTGTCTGTATGGAGTGCGTTATGGGTATCCTGTGATACCTTTGACCACCAGCAGATGGCAGCATTGTATTAAAAGTTTAAAAAGGCAAACTGTCTCGTCTGTTCATACCGCACAATCTGCATGAAAAACGACATGCACCTTTTAAGGCTGCTTTAAGTAGCCCTATAGATATCGGAAAGAAGGGATGTGCAGTGTAAGGTTGACATGCTTATGAAGTCCTGAAGTGCATGACCGCATTAGAAACGCTAATTTCACCTGCAATACTGGCCTCCATCCTATGCCAATACACGTGATCACTTTCACTTTGGTTACGCACTGGCTGACGCATGGGTGTGAACGTACAACTGGAGCCTTTCCCGCTCGTATATCGATACCGAACAACCCTTAATCCTGAACGTCTATCAACCGCATGTTTATTTCCATTAAGCTCTGCCCGTTCCGTGGTTTATTTACCAACGAGACGCTGTGGTGATTTATGCGGCGGCAACTTCAGCGGCAGAGGGGCTGCCTGCTGGCAGTCGCACCTGCGTAACTTTGTGCGCCGTCACGAGGCTCGTTAAGCGTGATGGGTTTGTCAGGGGGCTTCTGACCCGGCAAGGTCTGGCCCAAGACCAGACGGCCATAATAACGCACTACACCAATCCCAAACGCACCGCCCTGTGTCATCATCGTAGGCCACCACGGCCGTTATTCCGACTCTGGCCCCGGACCTCGCGAGTGCAACCCGCCCCTTAAACCCTCATCTGCCGTCTCTTTATGCGCAGAGAGACTGTGTCACCGGCGGAGGTAGTATTCACCCCGGCACCCCCCCCCCTGCTGTGACAGATGTTGCGGTCAGCGGAGCGTGCCGGAGGTGTAGCTCCCTCGCTGCCGTGACACTGCGCGGCACACCTGCTCTACTTAACCATCAAATACCCCTGGATCCGGCTGCCTGCCGCCGAGTGTGTGTGGGGCTCTTTTCGTATTGCTCTAGGTGGTTGGAAAATTGCTATTTTGCACGGATGGCTTGGTTTCCAGTGAGGCAGGGACAGGTGCGCTGTGTGGATGTGGATGATTCTAAGGTCAAACAGCGACCCCCGCTTCATAAATCATCCGTGAAGACGAATCGAGATGGATCTGGGGAAGGGAAGGGGGTGGTGCTAGACGTGGCGTGACGTTATCTCGCAGAGGGAGAGCAAAGTTATCACAGAAGTTATCGCATAAGTTCTCTTCTGATGGTTAGTGGGCCCATGTGATTGGGATGCAGTGGTTTCGCCGGCCTGTTATTCAGTTACGTTGTGATCCAGTTAGACGAGGAGATCCTTGGATACACAATGATCAATCTTTTGGTGATGCTTTAAGAGTCCCCTGGTCTTGGCACTGACTCTTCTGTTATGCAAAGTTTTTAATAGGACGCCAAAGAAAGCAGTGCTTTGAAACTGGAATAGATACTATGTACAAAGCATTTTGATAGCCTGTCCGGTGTTTTCAGAAAGATTCAGTTTTAATTGTATGTCTTCATATCAAAATAAATTAAATCCCTTTCAACGATGGATGTTTTTCTAAATAATCCAACTGAAATCAAATCAATGCCAATTTTTTTGCACTTTACTCCTCACTGTATCTTTCCTAAATCCGTCAGCCTTACCACCATCATTGAGGTGAACTCTGCTTATCCCAACCCCTCCCAAAAGGAGTCCCTTACCTAAACTGAGCTCCAGACCTGGGGATGGGTAGAGGGCTCTTAAAGGGGTGTGTGTGTGTGTCTGGGGGGAGGGGGGGGGAGGAATTGCCAAAAATCCCCTGCCAAGACAAATGGCCCAGGCGTAGCCATGTTGGCCCAGCCAAATGAATTCTCTATCGCGTCGCTCTGCCCTATAAACCTCATCCGTCAAGCGCTCAGCTAATCGATTTTATTCACATCAACACACACGTGTGCACAGCAGACGCACGCGTCTGCCACCGTTTCACTCGGTTCAGCATTATCCAAGCGCGAGACACTTGTGGGTGTGTGAGAGAGTGTTATTATGGGTTCGTTTTTTTTTCCGGAGGTGTAATGTCGCCAGAAAAGGGACAAATACACGTTGTCAAGTGCTTTATTATGTCTAAAGTAAGATGGTAAATACTGGGTAGGTGAGAGAGGGTAAGATGGTTGTAGGGAGGAAAAGGCTGATCGAGTGGTAGAGGCCGGGACACAATGCATTCTGGGGTGGCACCGTGATGTAGATTTGGCAATCTCTATTACCCCCCCCACCTATCTTGATCTTGGGAGATGTAGAACATCTGTTGCCAGCAGACACTGTGTGTGCATGGGTGTGGGTGTCTGTGTGTGCGTCTGCGCGTGGGTGTGTGTGTGTCTGCGCGTGGGTGTGTGTGTGTCTGCGTCTGTGTGTGTGTGTCTGAGTGGGCGTTGAAATTTAAATAAGGTTTTATGGGTTGAAAGGGCGGCTGGCAGCATCTGCTGATGGCGTTCAGACCTCAGAGACGGCAGCGTTCTGCTGAAGAAGCAGGAAATGATGGAGATGAGACCAGATTAGGACATTGTGGAAATTAAACTTTATCCATTTTCTAAATGCGTTTTCTCCCCATTTGCTATTGCTAATGGTTAGCGTGTCACCGTGGCTTCTAACAGGCCTGCAGTCAGTAAAATGATGACGAACCAACAAATATAATGTATAAAATGTTTATATATACGTAATGACATAATTCTGTATTATTGTGGATGAGATGGGACACGAAACACACAAAGTCTGGTGTATGGTTTAATGTTTTTAAACCTAAAAACTTATGTTGTCCAGCTGTATTGATTGTGTTCGAATGCAGTGATGGAATCAAATTTTCTTCAGTGGAATGAAAGCTCATAAGAAATGTAATAACTCTATTTCCTGTGAGGGTACTTTCAGTTGCCAGCAATAAATGAGTCACAGTGTGGGGCAGGAGACCCACAAAGCCCCACATGTTGGATACGTTCCTCATCTGCCTGCACGCTCTTCAGGGACGAATCTGTTTCGGTCTCTTTTAGCTACAAGGGGCATGGACCTTCAGATTGGACCGGATGGAAGAGCCTATAAGATGGAGTTCAGAGGAAGTGAGAGATGTCTGTCATACATTTTAGGGGATTTTGCTGACGCTTTTATCCTAAGTGACTTACAACCCTCATTCACACATTCACACACCGACGGCGTAGTCAAACACTCAGTAGTTTAGTAGCAGTTTGGCTACTTTCGGCTCAGCCAAGAGGAGCCGGGGATCGAACTAGTAACCCTCCGGTTAACCCGGAGGAACCCCAGTCAACCCGCTCTACCTCCTGAGCCACTGCCCTCCCCCCTCTTCATACAGGTGTTTCAGGGCTTGGACGTTGTTTCTCTGGGACCCTAGCCGCCTGTCCTGTCATGCAATCACACAATACATGACGGTGTACGAAGGCAAATCACCTCAGAACCGTCCCTCGTCGCTACACCGCCGCTGTTCTCTGCATCCATTAAAAACCCCGGGAACAAACACAAACACAGGATGTGCCCATATACGGTGCCCGGGAGGCCAACAGCAAACCCAAGTTTGTCTTTGAGAAACAATTAAAGGGCTCTTTATAGCACTCCCACGTCTCCCGCCTCTTCCTCCCTCAATTGATGTTTGGTTTAGCGGGGGCCCTCTCCCTGTGTACTGCCGGGCCTTCGCTGCTCCCCATCACCCGCTTTAGCCGCAGAAATACAGCCCCGGAGAGCACATCAATTAGGTGTAAATTACATGGCAAATTGGAAAATTAGGACGGGAGAGGGAAGGGTAATTTGCTCCAAAATGGTCTAAAACCAATTAATTAAGAGACGGGAGGGGGAGACAAAAGGCTTCAGGTCTCGCGTCCTCTAATGGAAAAAGAAAACACTCCTTCGCTCACTGCTCCTCTTCTCGCATTCTAAACTTCTTTCGCTGTGGATTCTGTTCATGGATATAACCGTGAAGAGATCCATACCGCGTATACAAAACGAGCATTGGAGTACGCTCCAATCAGCCCAGAGTTTGTCTTATTTACTTTAAAGTGGACTTTTTGTGTGGAGCGGTGAACTTCCAAATCACTCCTCGGTGTGTTGTGTTCATTCCCTGCTGCCTGCCAGACTACCCAGCATGCACCTCTTCCTGGCTCTGCATGTGTTCTCTGGCCCCGGACGCTAGCATAGCATAGCCCCCCCTCTAAGTACGGCAGCCATTTTCCCCTGGGTAATGCATCCAGTGTTGCAGCTTGTGCTGTGACATTGGATCCAAACAAGGGGGGTAAAGGGCTGCTTAGGTTCTGCGTCGGGTTTTAGTGAGCGGACCAATCACGGCCCTAGCTGCTGCGTCGCCTCGACGGAAGGTTACAATGGGAGGCGCACGTCAGGCCCTTGTGGTTGACGTAAGGAGGGTCCGCAAGGACGTAAGGGGTCCGTAACCCCTTTGCGTTGTGTGAACGTGGGACCATAATCAGCCCTTAATAAGGAAGCCAGTTAAGGAGGAGCATTATACGTATAAACTGCGAGGTCTTCTGCTAAGAACGCTAGCGGCGGTGTAATGATGTGTGAGAGGACGGAGCCCTCAGGAGCTGGGCCAAGGCAGGGCTAGCAGACCGCAGCCTCGACTCACCACACTGTGAAATCCTCCTCCTCCTCATCATCATCATCATCGGGCTACGCTGAGGCCCTGGAGAGCCCGGGTGGAGAAATTAGAAAGTTGTGGAACGGCGGATACAGCAAAGGGGTTCAAAGCAGGTTATTTTCAAAGCCGGGGTGACCTTGTGGAGAAAGTATCCTTTTATAGTTGCCGTGGTCACCGGTCTCCTTCAGAGCCATATCGCTCGGGCCAGCTCATTAATCACTACATGCGAGACGCCAGGAGTCACATAGGTCATTTCTTTATATATTATTAAAGAAAACCTTCATGGAAGGCGCACACACACAGGCACACACGTGCACGCATGCACACACTACTACACTCAACTGTTGAAACGGGCTACAGTTTTCATAAAGTAAGAGCGATAGATACAACATTCAGGTTTCATAGTTATTGTGACACACAGCTGATTCACCTTATATCTGTCTCTAAATCTATCCCTTCAAAATAAAGGCACTGAACCCACTCCAGTTAATCTCAAAGCGATAAAAAACTCTAACAGAAACATTGTTTTTAGATTTGGCAGAACTGTTCCACTCTAAGCATTTTACAAGTTTTAATGATTTAATTACTTCCTCTTTCCCGTCGTTATTCAATTCATTGTTTAAAACTCAATGGGCCCCTAGAAAATCACAAGACGGCTACTTGAACTATTACACATTGCTACTTTACATTTCCAGGTTTCCCCAAATATTCTTAAAGGTTTTCCCACCCAACTAATGCCTATGGCAAGGTGAGGTGAATAAAGTTTGTAGACTGAGAGTCACTTGAGGCAGTGTTGTTTGACCTATGGCCGGTCGGATCATAGCATCAATGTCTGTCTTCAACATGAAAGTCAAATTATGGTATATTGTTACATATGTATATATTACCCTTTTATGCATTGTCTAAATCCAAATGCAAATTATTGAAATCTCTTTTCATTTTCATTTATAGAGTGAATCACGATGAATCCACCCTACGAATGGTTCCAGGTGGGAAAGAGCCTGTCAAGGAAAAGCTATGGAAAAGCTATCGCCATATTACATATTAACCCCGACATTTACTATCCCCGACCATAACTTTAATAAAAGAAAATGTAGGCCAGCTAGGAAGTACTCATCTTGCTAAGAAAGCTTTTTGCTAAGCTTTACCTTAACCCTTACACTGACCTTATCTCTGCTGGCGTCTAACCCCTAACCCCTAATCGTCACCCAGCAGCTCACACAATCCTGAACTTTGAACTCAGGACCTGAGAGAAAGCTCAGTTACTAACTCCTCCCCCCCAGGCAGGTATTAATGCGAAGGGCGAGAGACAGAGAGACAGAGAAAGAGAGGGAGAAAGAGAGAGAGAAGGTCAGAATACATTGTGGTAAACAGCAGCTTCCTCTCTCATTCCCATGTCTCTCGATCCTCGCTCGCCCACTCTTTGCACGCCCACGTTGCAGGGAGAGAAAGGCCGTCTCACACCATGTGCACAAGAAACCGGGATTTACACACATGCACGCACACACTAGCATTTTCAAGAGAATACACGCACACACATGGAATCATGTATGAATACAGGCATACACACTCTCAAGCACATAGGCTTCAAACAAATAGGCCACACACACATGCACAAACCATCAAATACACACACACACACGCAGAAACACATGCACACGCACACACAAATATGAATACAAACACACAAGCACAAATATATACACAATTATGTGCATATGTACACACACACACACACACACACACACACACACACACACACACAATGAAACACCCTGCTCAATCTGAGGTCTAAATCTCTTGTCTGCGTGTTCCTCTTTGCGGTGCTGAGAGAGAGAGAGAGGGAGAGAGAGGGAGAGAGAGAGAGAGAGAGAGAGAGAGTGCTGACCTTGCTGTGAGCAGGAGAACAGAATGCCTGCAGAAACACCACCTCCCTCCACGGTAGATCTTGGCGTTGTCAACCCCACTCACACGCTCCTCGCCCCCCACCCCCCCAACCCAGATGAAGTGTTCTCCAAAGTGCTTTCATCCGCGGAGGAGAGAGGGAGTTTACCGTTTATTCTCAGCCGTTTCAGAGGAGAAGGCGCCTCGCGATGTGCACACCAGTTTACTTACAAGCGGGGATGCTCCGGTGAAATGGGGTCTTTGTTCGGGGACATTCATCGGATGCTCGTTCGTTTAGCGCAGTTCTATTGCTCCCGACGTTTTTTCCCGATCTAACTT
The DNA here is from genome assembly GCF_949987615.1 of Pollachius pollachius. Taxonomy (NCBI): domain Eukaryota; kingdom Metazoa; phylum Chordata; class Actinopteri; order Gadiformes; family Gadidae; genus Pollachius; species Pollachius pollachius. The sequence goes on along the minus strand of NC_136946.1, from coordinate 4,665,395 downwards.
CAACCCCAGACTTGGGTCAGTCACTCAGCCCCACTTAGTGGTTTGTGGTTGTAGTTTGCCCGTGGCTGGGAATCATTGGACAGTATGTTTGCATGCGCGCCTAAACGGGACCTTTCAAACCAACTTTCATCTATTTCGCAGTTTTTCATTTTATCATCAAAAGTGTATCCTCTAATACCTATACCCCAATTAGTCAGCAGTTTCCTGAGGTACCAGGTTAGGGGACCCCAAATTGTGTCCACAGTTTGGGACACTGGATTTACATTATTCCTGGAAGCTTGCACCATAGAGATCTCGAGTTCAGGGTTAAACCAGGCCCCTCTGTGTAAACCGACAGCTAAACGAAGGAACGACACAGAAGACTACAATTATCCCCAGACATGCTTCCCACAGAGTTGCCACGGGGCCGACTTTATCCAAGAGATACTCGTTGAAGGGGCCACTTTTAACACCAAAGCGACAACAACACAACCTCTTTTGGTCTCGTGTCTTCGAAACTCATTAGCCCTGGCGCAGACTTAAATACGAACGCCACTCAAGACGGCAAGGGATGGGGGCGGTGTTAGAGCTGAATCTATCAGTGCTCTACGTTAATGGTAGGCCTGTAATTCACTGGGAGGACTGGGAGGACTGGGAGGGCTCGTTGCCTCTGACTGATTGAGGCGGTCGCGTCTGTGCACCTGCGCGACGGGATAAACACCGCTCCGGGGGCAGACAGCTGACAAACCAAGCGCTCCTGCATGGCTGTTTGTACCGCCTTAATTGACAGCGGACATGTGCACGCTCTCGCATTCCAAACACAGAACTGTAAATATACAGTGCTGTTCAGAAGTTTGGGGTCACCCAGCCAATTTCATGTTGTCCATGAAACTCAACAATTTATTAAACAGTTTTCAGCTGCGATAACATAATCACACAAGGGTTTTCGAATCATCAATTAGCCTTTTAACACGATTAGTGAAACAATGTACCATTAGAACACTGGGCTGATGGTTGCTGGAAATGGGCCTCTGTCGATGTTCCATTAAAAATCAGAATAGTCATAGAATAGTCATTTACCACATTAACAAAGTCTAGACTGTATTTCGGATTAATTTAATGTTATCTTCGTTGAAAAAACAGTGCTTTTCTTTAAAAAACAAGACCATTTCTAAGTGACCTCAAACTTTTGCAAGGTAGTGTATGTCAAAGACGTTGAAGGCAAAAAAGTAGGCAAAAAATCAGATTGCGTAATTGCGTGTTCAAAATAAACATTGCCATGGCAACCGGATATCCATTCTCTGGCTCCGTTCTTTGTGCGTGCGAGTGTGTTTTCTTTTCTTACTGAAGCAGGCTCACGTTGTATGAGTTAACTCGGTGAGGCCTCTCCTGTCGACGCCCACGGCGTAACTGTCTTGCGAACCCACACACACACGGATCACACACCAACCGTGTGAAACAAAAGGATAAATCATGGCTCACACACACAGACACACACACACATAGATCGCACACACAGAACATACACAAAGCATACACACACACACACACACACAGCTCACACACACACACACACACACGCACACACACACAAACACACACACACCACTGTGTCCCGTCTCCTTTAATGTCTGACGCGGTCGTAAACGATGACACGATTAGAAGCTCCTTTCTAGTTCCTTCGGCGCCTCTTCTCTCCGCGTTACGCATGAGACTGCTCCGCGCCGGGGCCCATTGTTACGCACCGGGCTCCCTTTAATGGCGTGTGACGTGCCGGGCGGGGAGAAAGATGGGCCTAATTATGTTTATTGTACACTAATAAGTGTGTTATCATGACAACGGCGCAGTCGGAGCAAAGGACGGCACAGAGCTCTGAACAGACAGACGGACGTGGGCCTCAATCACACACCAGCCATTAGATCACCTTCATTATCGCAAACACCCGTCATTGTCTGTTTGCAGGGTGCGTGTCTCGCTCTCATCTGCTCAACTTTGATGAACCGATGTTACCGTGTGTGTTATTTAGAAAATGTTCTTGGCTTAGACTTTTTGTCTTGTTGTACTTTGTGTCTTTGTGCCTTTGTGTAAGGGAAGGCCTTTTGTTTTACACATTTTAAGAACGCCAGGCGGTGGACTGAGAGAAACTATATGGTTTATATAGGGTGTATTATACCTTCTGACGTCTGCATCCTAGAGATGGGGACTCGAGTCTGAGACTCGAACTCGAGTCGCACTTAAGTTGCACAAACGGTGACTTCAGACTTGACTTGCGACTCCACCCAAAAGGCTTCAGACTTGACGCGGACATCGAGCTTCGAGACTCGTCAAGTCATGCAATTAGATCAATTAAATCTACGTTTATTCATGTATTTCTATTAGGGATGGGCAATGATCGAATTTTTTGATAATTCACCATTGCTAAGCATATAATGACTGCTGTCAAGGAAAGTGGATTTTTTGACGTCTGTAGTATCACTCCGCAAGTTCGGTAACTTATCAACCCCAGCGTCCTCGGTTGCTAAACGACGTCAACGTCTTTGGAAGACTATTTCTCTGCTGATCAACACTACGAATGCTGGTAACAAATAACCGTGTGAAGTTACTTTTTTCGTTTTGGCAAGAAGCCGTGTAATAAGCGGGATAATGTATAGAACGTCGCCGGTCATTATCGAAAATAAGCCTTAGTTTCCATATAATGACCGACGTTCAATACATTATCCCTTACAAAAACTGGAAAGGCAAACATGTTCCATAGCTGCCATATGCTAAAGACCTGTCTAGTTCACCGTCATGCAGGCTGCGTTCAGTAAAATAAATAAATAAATAGCGATCTGTTTTCGGCGCATGTAGGCCTATCTGCCTAAGTCCACGTCGAAATAATTTGATATTGATGGCGCAGTTGTTGAAATAAACAGATTGATTTCATACAAATCATAAAAGCCTCTCCCTGTGTGTGTGTGTGTGTGTGTGTGTGTGTGTGTGTGTGTGTGTGTGTGTGTGTGTGTGTGTGTGTGTGTGTGTGTGTGTGTGTGTGTGTATGTGTGTGGACCCAACAAATGACTTGTGAACATCTCATCCACACCTTAATGTTTCACTACAACCATATCTGTCTGTAAACGTTTCCCTAGAACCATATCCGTCTGTAAACGTTTCCCTAGAACCATATCTTTCTGTAAACCTTTCACTAGAACCATATCTCTCCGTTAACGTTTCACTAGAACCATATCTCTCCGTTAACGTTTCACTAGAACCAGTGGCGGCTGGTGATCAAAAATGTTGGTGGGGCTCAGTGATAGACAGGGGGTCTGGGGGCCCCCCCCATAAAAAAAAATTGAATTTAATAGATATGATTTCCTGTATTCTGTTGCATTTGGGGATGGCCACTACCTATTTACCTACTATTCATTCAGATTCATAGCCTAAATCCTGACTTTCAGGGCCTGGACAAGCTTACACTGCAGATACAGACCTACTTCATCGCCATTCCACCAGCCATTGCTATTTCACCCATTGTTGTTATTCTGATATTGAGACAAATCATGATCACTGTCCTATAGCGTCCATTTTTTGTGAGTCTCAATGTCTACTTCAAATGCAGTTAGAAATATGGGACAGTCAGGCTTCATTTTGTTTGTATGCTACAGGCCGAAAGACTAAATTAATATGTAACTTACTTGCTCCTTTTAAGTATAACATTGCTTGGGGAGTCCAATTCCTCCACCGAAAAGGGTGGAAAGTGGTTACAACTCTCTGCTAGTTAGTGACCTATCTCTTCTCTACAAGTAGTTGTGGTGTGCGAATGCTGCTGAGGGAGGTAGCCTATTTGATTGATTCGCTGAATTGTCCAATCATGTGGTGATAACAAAAAAGAAAAGCGATACCATTGGCCTTGGGCGCACGCTGGTGCGACCCAAGGGCGAATTTTCTTGCGCCAATGAAAAGCTGTCTCTGCTTGATAGACAGCAAAAAGTTAGCGAGCTTACATTGACTTCAACGTGGCCGGCGCCCTTGACTTGGAGGAGGGCTTTATTTCGAAGGACCAATAACTAGCCTAGCCCAAATCATTGACGTTTAGACGCATTTAAATGGTTGCTGGCTGTGACAACTATATCACACAATTAAACAAGGATAAACGCTATGTATTTTTGATGATTTATTTCGTATTGATAATAGTTAATTAATAGTTGGCAGATATAATAAATTGAATAATTCACGGAGGGGCGGCGCACTAGCGCCCTCTATTGACCCACCGCCACTGACTAGAACCATATCTGTCTGTAAACGTTTCAAAAGAACCATATGTCTCCATTAACATTTCACTAGAACCATATCTCTCCGTAAACCTTTCCCTAGAACCATATCTCTCCGTAAACCTTTCACTAGAACCATATTTGTCTGTAAACGTTTCCCTAGAACCATATCCGTCCATCCGGCCTTTTAGCACAGTTTCAGAAGTATTCTCAGAAACACATATCCCGTGACTATTCACAACACTGGCTATGCGTTTGCCACTGCAAACAGTACCCATTGTTCACTCTGTGGTTGGTGGCTTAATTGCATAAATTACCATAGAGGAAGAACAGCAATGGCGAAAAAACGAGACCAGAGATCTCCATGTTCGGACAGACGATGAGGAAGTTGTATCCGATCTCAAACAGAAACGTATTAGTGTGGATGTGGCCTGAGAGTCGTGGTGCAATGAGAATCTCTCGCACCATCTGTCAGCCTCTCTCCCCTCACTCCCCGTCTCTTTTGCGCACGAGAAGTCTAGTTTCAGTTGACACGCCAAGGGCAGCCATTTTGGGCCCGGGCCAAACCGACGACTGGGAAGCTCCGGTGCTGTTACCCACGACAACGGAATCAACGAGCGCAACATGACGTGTTGTTGGGTGGTGCGAAATGTTAACAGTAGGGGGTGATGGGCAGGGCGAGAGAGAGTGAGCGAGAGAGAGAGAGAGAGAGAGAGAGAGAGAGAGAGAGAGAGAGAGAGAGAGAGAGAGATAACAAACAGATAAAGGGATAGGGAGAGGAGAGGATGAGATGGATATAAATAGAGTGTGTCTGGATAGGGGGGAGCCTTGTAAACTGTTCTCAGGGAGGTAGAAATAAAAGATAAAGAGGTTTACAGATAGAGAGATGGGGGAAAGAGAGAAAGAGTGTGTGTGTGTGCCTCTGTGTATGGAAGGAGTGAGGGGAGGAATGGTAGAACAGCAAATGAAACAAGCTCCTCTAACACTGACCTTGTTAGCAGAGACATGTAGACCCCCTCACTACATGGAAAACAAAAACAAGCCGAGCGCTAATCTAAAGCGCCCCCCCCCTAAAGGTCAGCCCTGGTTATTAATCACTGTCAGCTCATCATACCACCGATAACACATACAATACTCAAAAGTAACTTTGAGGCGTTCGGCTGCGTCCTCAACCATTACATAACCCCCCCCCCAAGTAGCGAACAGGGTCTGTGTTTTGATTTCTCGTCGGCGTATTGATCTGAAGCGACGCGGTGCGCCGCGCGCCTAATAAAGGAATGTGTCGAGCTGCTGGGTGGGAGGTGATGTGTCCGCAGCAATATGTCACACTCACTCACACGCAGGCACATACAGGCGCACGCACACACACACACACACACATACACACACAGACACACACACACACACACACAAACAGGCACACCGGCGCACACACAAAGACACACACACATATACACACACAGGCACATGCATACACACACACACACACACACACACACACACACACACACGCACACACACACACACACAAACACGCACACACAGGCACACACAGGCACACAGGCGTATGTGACAATACTGAATCAACGGTTCCTGAGGGGGCGGGAGGGAAAACATGCCAGAGGTATCCGACAGAATAAACCCACACAGAGGAAACAAGGCTGCTCGCTTTTGTGTTATTCCGATGTTTTCGTCCGTTGAGGCCACCTTGGTTTAATACACTACAGCCGAGGAAATTATTATGAGTAATAAGAACAATGATACGCTTTGTGTTATGATACCTGTGTTAGGAGCATACCCTCTCAAATGTACGTTAACATATAGGTTAAAGGAAGTCAAAGAAGGGCAAAGAGGTGAAAGAGAGACTGATGCGGGGGTTAATATTTAAACCAGACAGAAAACAGATGAAACAAGGCCGCTAGCTTTTGTGTTATTCCGATGTTTTCGTCAGTTGAGGCCGTCCTGGTTTAATATACACTGCAGCTGAGGAAATTATTAGTCATAATAACAATAGAAATACACTTTGTGTTAGCATCACACCTTCTAAACAATACGTTAACATATAGGTTAAAGGGATTTAAAGAAGGGCAAAGAGACTAATACGGGGTCAATATGCAGTCGTTCACGAGTAGGCAGGGGGTTGTCAATAACAATAAAAACGAAAAAGAAAGATATTGCTTTTTATCCGAGCAATATGTGCCACATGCAACGTTGGGGGAGAACGCTATATCAGAGTAGCAACACTCTCATATCCTCTGTGTCTTTGCATGCTCGCACGCCCCCCGGCGCTTTGGAGGGTTATATTACCCAGCTGAGCCCGCCTTATGAAGAGCACAAGCAATAAAAATCTGTATTTACTTACTTATATCTGAGGCATAGCCCAATAACAAAAGGTAAACAGAGAGGTAGAAGGGCTTCCTGCTCCACTGAGCTAGGGGAGAAAACGATGTCTCCGCCATGCAGATAAAACAGAGTTGGCTCTTTACTCTGTTATTAAGGGAGGAGGGGGTTTCTCCTCATTGACGTGGATCACAGACGGGTGTAAGATAAGCAGACCTTGCGTCAGATAAGGAGAACAGTTGAGGATGTTAAGAATCGGAGGACAACTGAGACAGTGTTCTCCAGTTCAGGTTTTTAGCAGATGCTTTTATCTGAAGGGACGTGGAGTGAATTCAGATCAGGAGTATGAGTTTTTGTATGTTTGTGTGTTTGTGTGTGTGTATGGCAGCCTGAGTTGCCGACACCCCATTGTCTTTGCTATACTACAGACTTTGCCGCGGTTCATGTCCTGCATGCGTTGAATATACAGCAGAACCCATATCTCCAGTCTATCCACAAAGCCAATCTAAACTCATAATTAGCGTTATTTTCATCTTGCGTTTGCTCGTCCTTCATTTGTCCACGTTAACACCTCCTTCAACTCCAGGCTATCAACTCAACAGCCTGGATCGTTTCTTCCACTTTTTTAAAGCTCATTATACACAACCAGTGATCACATTAGAAGCAGTGTGGTACAACGCTAAACAGAGACTGCTATCGTATTAGCGGGGTCTGTTGTTAGCTACCACCTCTGTGTCCGTGGTCATTAGCAGTAAGGTGCTATAAGCTAGGCCACCCATGCTGTAAAATGACTTCATTACCACGCAAATCAGGGTTTCATTGGATGAATATTTAATACAGCGGTAGAGATTGCGTCCCGGGTTCAATTCTTGGATGGATTAGATTAGATTGGATTTTATTCATCCCCGAGAGGGAAATTCCGGTTGCAACGGCGGCACACATTATGAATAAAACAAAATATAAATATAGAAAGACTAATAGGTAATAATAAAATAGATGGGGGGGGGGAGTGTTTGAGTCCGGTTGGAGAAGAACAACAAAACAGGGCGACCTTGTCAAGGCCGCTGTTGTTAACGAAGGGAAATTAACAAAACGTTAAGAACGAAACAAGCGTTTGGGAGACACATTGGAAGCCGCCGGCGGAGTCTCCTG
>NC_136946.1:4618301-4643301 GCF_949987615.1 Pollachius pollachius | reverse complement strand
TGTTGAGTGCAACCATTAAAACAGACTTACAAAAGCAGGTATAGAGCAGAAAGAATAGCCGTCAAAGTCAAAGCCAGGCTGTTTCACTTCTATTTTTCTACGGCCGTTTTATGGAGATAAATGCGTGGTGCGACAGGAAAGTGGGTTGGAAGTGGGAGGCGACGACATGGAGTATAGCGCCACGGGCCGGGGAATCGAACCCATGTCTGGCTCTCCCCGCCCTTAATGTCATTCGTCTCCGGGACGAAGGCATCGCTAAGTCCATTACAAATATCTGATCTCTGCCTCCCCCTTCTCTCCCCCCCTCGCTCTCTCAATCTCCTCACCTGAGTGCGGTTTCCTGGTGTGTGTGTGTGTGTGTGTGTGTTTGTGTGTGTGTGTGTGTGCTGTGGTCTGTGTCCGTCAACACATGTCCATGTGTGTACGTGTGTGTGTGTGTGTGTGTGTGTGTGTGTGTGTGCATGCGTGCATGTGTGTGTGTGTGTGTGTAGGTGTGGCCTGTGTCCATCAACTCATGTCCCGGCGTGAGTGTGTGTGCGTGTGTGTGTCGACACATGTCCGCGTGTGAGTGTGTGAGTGCGTGTGTGGGAGACATACATCAGAGCTGTCTGCGGTGACAGACACGTCAACGTGATTAAGGGCAGGAGGAGGAAGGGATGGAGGGTTGTTGCCACGGCAACGCCCCGTCGGCCCCGCCCCTTCCTTTGAGCCAAGCACATCGCGGAGTTTCACTAGTTATTTAATTTTGTTAATCCAACCGTTAGAAAATCCGAGGCAACGGACCACCACCACCCTGTCACCACCACCCTGTCACCACCTCCCACCACCATCACCACCTCAGCACCACCAGCAGCCCCTACCTGTCTCTCCTCCGCAGTACAGCACATTCCTTTATTCAATTGTAATTTCTTCTCGTACGTCTTTTTCGTGGCATCGATCCACAAGCAGACAGACACACACACACACACACACACACACACACTCATACACACACACACACACGCGAATACACACACACACACACACACACCTACACGCGAACACACATGCACACACACACACACACACACACACACACACACACACTTACACACACATGCATACACACCAACACACAGACACACACTCCTCCCCCAGTCCCTAGGTGGGCTGGGGTATGAAGATGAAAATTGATTTGTACGAGATCAAGTTGGGTGGGTGGGTGGGTGGGGGGGGGGTGGGTGGAGGGAGGGGGGAGGGACGTGTGTAGTCGGGGGGAGGGTTGGAAGGCGTGGGAGTTATTCTTCTCCCATTCTGCCTGGAGGAGTTTGAGGGCTTGCTGGTAGGAGCACTTATATTACAATCCTACGCTGTATGAATAACCTGGAGGATGAACGGATGAACCACCCGTTAGCAGGCAAACAATGAATGAACTAATGGATGACAAGGGTGAATGGTCCACCTCTCCAGCTTCCCTCCCCTCATCTCGTTCTCTCTCTCTCTCTCTCGCTCTCCCTCACTTTAGCTTTCTCTCTCCTTTCCCTCACTATCTCCCACTCTCTCTCCCTTTGTCTCTCTCTCTCTCTCTCTCTCTCTCTCTCTCTCGCTCTCTCTCTCTCTCTCTCTGACCCATTGCTATTAAATCCTTCATCTTATCCGTCCACCAGTAATGGTTTTATTTTGATCCATTCCCTCTCTCTCCCACTCTCTCCCTCCCTCGCCCCGTCTCGTTCTTCTTTTCCCAGCACCTCCGGCTGTCTCTCGCCCACAAGGTCAAGGGGTCGAGGGTACTGCTGAGGTGACTCCGAACTGAAGGTCAGATAGAGGGAGGATAAGAAGATGGAGGGCTGAAGAGGGCACCACGCGCACACGCACACGCACACACACACACACACGCTCAAAAACACAAACACAGACACACACACACACCCTCTCACACACACGCACACACGCACACGCACACGCACACACACACACACACGCTCAAAAACACACACACAGACACACACACACACCCTCTCACACACACGCACACACGCACACACACACGCACACACACACGCTCAAAAGCACACACACAGACACACACACACCGCCTAAAAGTATGTGTTCCACATCAGGCTGGTCCTTAACCCTTCTGCACCTGGTTTCCGGTTGTCGTGGTAACCCTTTGCCTCAACCCTAATCTCCTCCTTCAGCCGGCTGTTGCTTACCTTTGTGCGTGTGTATGTCTTTGTGTGTGTTGGAAACGTGTGTCTGTGCGTACCCGTGTGTGTGTGCGTGTGTGCGTGTGTGTGTGATTTTTCAATTTATTTCGCAGCTGCTGGGTTTCTCTCACGTGACCCTTTACCTCGGGGGTCCACTGGAGGCTCATCATACGTTTTTTTTTTTTTTTTTTCTTTCATCCCACATTTTGGCGAGCACACACGTGACGGGCAGGAGAGGCTGATTAACCCGGGCCGGCGAGCGCCATCGCTCACCGCGGCGTGGCGACGCCGTGGTGAGCGATGGCGCTCGCCGGCCCGGGTTCATCAGCCTTTCTCGCCTGGCCGAACGGTGGGAGATGAGAGGACCCCGCTTATGAGGACGAGGCTCTCCTCTCTGATACTGCGGCGGCCATGAAAGGTTGTGTCAGTTGGGTGATATGGGTGTATGTTGGGTGACGTCGCTTCTGTCGGTGTTTGAAGCGCGATGCCAAACAAACAGAGCCAGCTCGCCCCTCCCCTTCTGTGTGTGTCATGCATCCAGTAAGAACGATCATGAACGCAGCGCAAAAAACCGACAACACCCGCCTCTTGTCGGTGATTGGTCGGAATACTGTTTATTTTGGTTTTGGGTGGTCGGTAGTACCACTTGTTTTTGTGTACGATCTCGGAGCATAGGCTGCCTACAGAGATGTTTCATTTTGACGGCCTGCTTATGGGCCGGGCAGCTAGCGGATCGTGAGGAAAGATCAGATGATGTGATCATTTATGTTTCGGCCTAGAATCGCTGATACAACCTTTAAAGATTTAAAGACTGCGAGATGTACAGACCTCAGATCGACGCTGAGGACAGTACGTTACGATGCAGAGAAACCCGCTCCGCTAAGATAGAGAGAAATATCGAACGAAAGATACGACGTGCATATTTATAACCGTATTGTTTTATAGAATATGTTTAACATAAATAACTTACGGGGAGAAGTGAAAATGCAATACGAATCATAACTGTGCGTTGAATGTTATTGTGCGTCGCACGTCGATGCTTCAAACTGAAGTGCGGATCGTGCGTAATTATTTATTTAAACGTAAGAACACAACAGCTTGATTAGGAGTTATTTATATAGTTACAAAGGGTTCTCTGCGTCGCTGTCTTGGAGCAGCCGGAAAACTATTTTTTTGTAAGAGAAAAAAAAAAAAAAAAGCTTAGCTACAAACATACATGTCAATCACTGATAATTTAATTAATTTAATAATTTATATAAAAAATAATCGACATAATAAAATTTTATTTTTCATATCAACGATGTACAGTATAAATATACAGTGACATAATATATAATATATGTATATATATATATATATATACATATAATATATATTATGTTAGTCCTAATAACTACGTCCCTTTGGTAACTATAGAGGTTCTGGAAGCTTCTGATAATAGAGGCTATGAAAAAGGAGACAGCGACGTGATTGGTCAATAATGTCTGCCAGACGTCCAAACAGCCCAGGCACTAGAAGGCCATTAGGACGCAAAGATTAGGGAATGAAAGCCGGCTAATGCCTTTTACCTTACTGGATGTCCTCCCAGGGTGCATGTGTGTGTGTGTGTCTGTCTGTCTCTGCGTATCTGTTGGTCTGTCTATCGGTCTGTCTGTCTGTGCTTCTGTCTGCCTGTCCTTCTCATTGTGTCCCGGTCTGTCCGTCTGTATGTCTGTCTTTCTGCTTGTCTTTGGCGTTTTCACCTAGTTATCTCATGTTCTCCAAAATTAATTAATATTAATTACAAAATGGCAGTTCTCAGCAATATGTTTCTCCCGTGAAACCAGGAAGGGAAGCCTGCGGGGGTTTTAAAAATAGAAAATTACTTTTCATTTAGACAATTACTTCCTCAACTCTGAAGTCAGAGGCAAAAAGCAGTCTATCAGTCTGGGTCCAAATTGATTAGTTCAACTTATTCTGATTGATAAGTTCTGCTAAAGTGATACTTGTGTAGTACATAAGCGTTTGCACACTCACACAAACACACACTCACACATGCACACATACATGCAGACCCACGTGCACACACGCACACATGCACGCATGAACACACTCTCTCACACACACACACACACACACACACACACACACACACACACACACCCCCCCCCCACACACACACACAAATTGACAGATTTTGTAGTCGATCTTTAATGCTCCATAAAATTCATCCATGTTTTTCTCATGGACAGCTAATTCCTCTAGGAATTCCAGAAATGTATGCATGAATGTGCATGGAAGTCTATGTTGTTGTGCATAACTTTCATGTTTTCATGAGAACATATTCATTGCAATATTGCCACATCCCTCTATTGCAAATCTGGAGGATCAATAAACAATTCATGATTGCTCCTTCATGGAATCATGAATGAATATAACACAGAGCAGGTGGAATGCTATTTCTCTCGACCAGTTTAAAGTTATGAAGACTCTCACTTTATGGCTTGAATAGCCTCACAAATCAGACTTGAGATTATAATCTAAACTAGTCTTCGTGGTTCGCTTACTCAATGTGGGTCAGCGGGTTGTTTCACAGTCTCTCGCTTGATATTTACTGACCAATTGTGTTGCTCGAGGCGTGGATCTGTAAGTAATTGGCAACTCGGCTAGCACTATGAACTATAAAAATGTGTCTGTAAATAAACAATGTGCACGCTGGCCACTGCAGAACACACTTCTTAAAATCCAATTCTGAAAGTCACATCATGCTATTTCATTTTCTTATCTCTGTAACAAAACAGGAAACGAGTCGTAACTCCGCCCCTTTCAGTAGTTGGTTTCCGGCCCAGAGTGGACTGAAGCTCCTCCTCCAACTGCTCCTCCTCTAACGCTTACCGTCTCCAATTAGTCCTTGTTTAACCCTCTCCTCCTCCTCCTCCCTCCCAGGGCTGAACGCCTCCTGTTTGGAGCTGGGCGGGGCCCACGGCGACGCACTAATTAAGCCACTAATTATGCCTAATCCTCCGCTTCTTAACGAGTTCCTTAACGAGGTCCTTAATGACCCAGGTGTGCCAGACAGCAGCTAAGTGCGACTTCCCGCCTATTCTCCTTATTTACTCTTTCGACTCCCTCTAATTACCGACGTGTTTTTATACCCTCTGCAAAGGCGTTGCGTTTATTCTTATGAATAGGACATTAAACGTACCGGAATAGCCTTTAATAACCTCCGTGTTCGCGGGACGGAGTGGCCTCGTGTGTAGTAAACAAAACGTTGTTGTTTCCAACGCGCGTCCGTTTGCCGCCGAGCGGTCGGATGGGCCCCGCGTGTGTGCCTCCGTGTGGAAATAACAAAGTGCATTGTGGGTTGTTGTTTTTTTGCCTTTTCGTGCACCGTGGATTCCATCTGTTGGTTTTTAAATAATGAGTTGGGGAGGTGGGCCTGTCCGTGATGGTAGGGCAGATGGTGTGTTCTTCCCCGGTAATGTTTGGATGGTTTTTTTTGGGCATCACCATGGGAGAGAGAATGTGTGAATTAAAAAGACAGCCCCCCCCCCCCACAACCCCCCGTTGAGTAACACAGTCAGTGTAACTTCATGAGGTTCACAGTGGATGATGATGGAGGGACGGAAGGGAGAGGGAGGATTCGGCTAATATTTTTTTCCCTATTTCAAACAATTATGTCCAAACAACTAGGTTATTTGTTCACTACAACACACACAAATAAAAGAGGAAACGAAACAAAAGCAACAACTAAGCAAACAGTGAGATGGAGAGAGAGAGAGAGAGAGAGAGGGACTCAGAAACACATTATTATCTTTTCAATGACAGTTGAACAAACACACGTGAGTAAAGAGAGAGAGATGGTAGGTAAATGCATGGAATTTTGCTTAGAGAGAGAGAGAGCGAGAGAGAGAGAGAGAGAGAGAGAGAGAGAGAGAGAGAGAGAGAGAAAAGGGCAAGGGAGAGGGAGAGAAGGAGCTGGGACGAGGGGAAGAGAGCTAATTGGTAAAGTACTGTATGTACTGCAGAATATTCTAAGAGAACGTACGCGTCTTGAGAGAACATAGAATTGGGTTCCAGATGCTTTTAACACAATCAATAATTAATAACTCATAGACAAAAACACGTGTCCGGGCATCGTTTTATCACATGGGTTCGTTCTAACATGAAACAAGTCCGCTGGCATGACACAGCACTTTCAGTGTCAGTGCAGCCTTTCCTTACAGTTCATGCTTTATTTACTGGAATACTATTCAAGGACACTCTGTGAGCAACGCTGCACAATATAAGCCCTCCACATTGAATAACATCCCTATATTCTCTGATCCCAAAATGTTAGACAGGCACAGAAACGCTGGGTTGTACGTGTCTGCTCTGCAGGGTTACTGAGTGAAAGTAACCGCCATTTAAAGTCATGTCTGGTTTGATGTATGCTCTAAGAACAAATATAACATGTTAGTGGCCATAAATACTAAATGTAATCGTTTCATTGAATGTAAACGCTAGCCTTGATGCTAACGCCAGCCGTGATGCTAACGCTAACCGTGATGCTAGCGCTAACTGCGATGCTAATCTAGATAACACTAGCACCGAAAGCGTCAATACTCTGCTGTTTCCCTCCAAGCTGAAAGTGAAACTTTGAATTATTGGAAGTAAAGTTTGTGCAGGTTGTGAGTCTCAGCGCTCTGGGATCAAACCGGTCTCAACCAGCCGCCGTTGGGCTCACTTTGTTATCGCACTCTCAAGTCAAAGTTCTTTTTTATTTGTTTGAGTTTCGAAAGTTGTAGTCTCACGGCTCCAAAAATGTGCCAAGAATGTGAGAACGCATACGAAATGAAATAAGCACCGGAACCAAAGACTAGAACATAAATAAAAACATACAAAATCTCCAAAAATGTGCCAAGAATATGAGAATGTATATATTCTTGGTTATATACTTCCATGTATACGAAATAAATAAGCACAACTAGAACCAAAGACTAGAGGAAAATCACACAAAATTGAACCAATTATACGACAAATGATAAGCCTGCAAGCGAGCTACATCCATAACGGAGACCTTTAACGGTGAAACCAAAACCGGCCATTATGTATGCACATACTCTTCGTCCACTCTGACGTTGCATTAAACTGGATTTTACCGGATTTAACTAAACAAAAAAAACGACAATAAAGAACCCACTGAGCGTTTTTCAGTGCCACCGCAGAGAATCAATACATGCTACATCTCCCTCGCTTCCATTAAACATCCGCAACAACAACATCAACGGCGCGCTAACGACGGCGGTGGATGGGAATATGATGTTACTAATTAAAAGCTAATTTATTCCCGGGCCCGCATGCTGTTTCAGCTCCTACACCACCTCCATCAAACACTCCGGCAGGGGGAAGGTCAATATCCCCCCACTTATTCTGCAAATTAAATGAATGAACGGAGGCTTTAATCGAGTCTGAGAAATGCAGGCCATGGCCGCGTACGAGAAGTCATGTTTAATGCATGAGAGTGCTCGTCCAAAGTAAATTTGTCTTCGTCTTCGTCGTCTTCTTACGACCGGGGGGAGTGGTGGACTTAGTCGGCAGGGGGGGGGGGGGGAACAGTAGCTCGCGTGGTGCAAGTGTCTTCCCTCTCCTCCCGCTAAGCTCATTACTGACGGGCAGTACAGTAAATACACAGAGGCGTTGAATTCTGTGACTGTTTTACTGTAACCGATACACTCGCACCGTTTCATTCAGTTTCCGACGTCGGTTCGGCCGCGGCTCGGAACGAGACGTGTCTCTAAGGCAATAGCCGTTCGCCTCGGGATCAAAATGTTGAAAATATGGTGGAACCATGTGATGTTTGCCATGACTTTACCTGTGGAGACTATTCAACAATGTACAAAAGTCTGTTAAATGGTAAATGGACTGGATTTATACAGTGCTTTCATGACCAGCGGCCACTCAACGTGCTTTACAATATTGCCCAACACTACCCATTCATGCATACATTCAGACACCGACGGCGGTTTCAACCACGCAAGGCAACAGCCAGCTCGTCGGGAGCAGTCAGGGCGAGGCGTCTTGCTCAGGGACACCTCAACGCTCTCACGCTAGGAGGAGCCTGGGATCGGACTAGCAACGTTCCGGTGACCAGCCAACCCGCTCTACCTCCTGAGGCACAAGACGTCAGTTTACCGCGATAACCTCCAACGCGTAAAGTCGAGACCAGTCGGCGATACAGTCGAGGAGTTTGAAGTTCACGTTGTTGCCCTTGGAGGGAAAACAAAAAAGTCTGCAGGAAAGCTCGTCTCCCTGGGAGCCCACAGCTGGGCGGTATACGCAGCGAGACAAATATAGGAGGGGACAGGACAGAAGACAGATAAAGAATGATATACAGACACACAGACGGAGAAACAAGACAGATGGAGGTGCTGGTGATAGAGATGAACGACAAGAGGGATGGAGGAGGGAGATTAGGAGGAGAAAGCACGATGAATGGATGACAGACGGCCAGGGTGAAGGGGAACACACGCTAAAAGTTTATTGGGAACAAACAAACAACAAGGGTGAAGGCAAAGGAACGATTCATCACCTTAAGCACATCCCCGTTATGTCAAACTTTATTTACAAAGTGGTTGATGACGCTCAGTGCCCCGAAGGATTGAAAAGATTGTGGCCGTGATGTTTTGTGACTAACATGAGACTAATTTGTGACTATCAGAGACTAAATCAACACCTGAGTGACACACACACACACACACACGTACACACACACACACACACACACACACACACACACACACACACACACACACACACACACACACCAACACATGCAGCCGCACATATACACATACATAAGCAGACCCATACATTCAATAGTTCAATGACCAGTGTGTGTGTTTGTATTAATGTGTGTGTGTGTGTGTGTGTGTGTGTGTCTGTGTATGTGTGTGTGTGCGTGTGTGTGTGCGTGTGGCTGTGTGCGTGGACGTACCTGTGTGCTTGTGGCTGTGTGTCTCTACACGCGTGTCTGCGCGTGTTTATGTATACGACTACATTTTGATACCCACCTGCTTGCGTTAACGCCAGGGACTTCATTGGCTGATATCCATCCCGGCTCCATTCACTGAACACTGAACACAGACTCACTCTGATCAGACACTGGACCGCTGCAGGAAAACTGGCTCACATCTAGCTGTTAAAACACAGCTGTAAAAACACAAGTGACATTACCCGTTGACACCGAGTAATAAAAATATTTAAATATGCGATTGTTGATTTATTGACATAATATACTAAAGCGAATAATATGTGTGTTTCCAGCGGTCGAGTTGTAAAGAATAGCCAGGGGGGATGGTGGATTTCAACTTTTAGGGACCGATAATTTGTGCTGATAACAGCGCATATGGTGGGAGACCAACGGTGTGATAATTATTATTATTATTATTATTATTATTATTATTATTATATTATTATATATTTTTGGGGATAAAATAAGAGCGATGACTACTGTCATCGCCCTTATTTTATCCCCAAAAACGCAGCTCATCGGACGTATCACACGATTCGAGGCATGCATCACTTTTAAGGATTTTAAAAACTGATTCTTATTCTTTTTTTCAAAAATGCATTCGGCAGAGAAGGGAGACTAGCGTTGCTCACGGGTTGGAATGAAAGGGAGAAAAGGGGACAGAGTTGTCTGAGGAAGCGATGTCTGAGATGCAGAGACAGCTTCACGCTACCAGTGTCTGTCTCGTACGGTGTGGAATAAGAGCTTGTGAAGGCACTATTGCGCAAGTACGCAGGCGCGCAGCAAGCGTGCCTGCGTGCTTGCGCAATAGCATGCTTCCCGAGAATGCAGTATCGCTGTCAAATCTGTCCCTGGGAAAAGTAACGTTGCGCCGAATTGAAAAAGGAAACCACTATAATGAAATAGCGGTAATATTTCCACATTAATTGATAAAATAACAGGGGATGGGAAGGGGGGATGGCTGTTTCAGAAGGGGGATGATTTTGATGATTTTATTTCCAAAGGGGGATGCCATCCCCCCTCATCCCCCCTAAACTCGAGTGCTGTATGTTTCCCTCCTGGACACCACCCTGGCCGATGAGAGTGTGACCAGGATGATTCCAGCAGAGGAACATCTCTGGTGTTAACGCTTTAGTCAGACTGCCGAACCCAATGAGGAACCTCATGATTATAAATACCATCAGCTAATTACCTGTTGTTCTCTATGTCTCTGTCCCTGTCTCACTCGCTCTCTCTTAACCTCTCTTCACCTCTCTCTATCTAAATCTCTTTTTCTCTCTCTTTAGCTGTCTCTCACTCTCTCTTTTTTCTCTCTCTCTCTCTCTCTCTCTAGCTGTCTCTCAATCTCTTTTTTTTCTCTCTCTCTCTCTCTTTCTCTCTCTCTCTTTCTCTCTCTCTCTTTAGCTGTCTCTCACTCTCTCTTTTCTCTCTCTCTCTCTCTCTCTCTCTCTCTCTCTCTCTCTCTCTAGCTGTCTCTCGGTCTCTTTTTTCTCTCTCTCTCTCTCTTTAGCTGTCTCTTACTCTCTCTTTTTCTCTCTTTTTTTTCTCTCTCTCTCTCTCTCTCTTAATCTCTGTTCTTATTGAGTGAAGGTGAGAGTGGTGTTTGTGTGTGTGTGTGTGTGTGTGTGTGCGTTTATATGTGTGTATTCATGCAAGTGTGACATTGTTTGTGTGTGTGTGTATGTTTGTGTTTGTGTGTGTGTGCG
This sequence comes from Pollachius pollachius, assembly GCF_949987615.1. Classification (NCBI taxonomy): domain Eukaryota; kingdom Metazoa; phylum Chordata; class Actinopteri; order Gadiformes; family Gadidae; genus Pollachius; species Pollachius pollachius. The sequence continues at coordinate 4,632,418 of NC_136946.1, read as the reverse complement.
TGCCTCTGTGTATGTAAGTGTATCTCTGAATGGGAGTCTGGGGGGCATGAGTGTGCGGCTAGTGTTTGTGTGTGTGTGTGTGTGTGTGTGTGTGTGTGTGTGTGTGTGTGTGTGTGTGTGTGTGTGTGTGTGTGTGAGTCTGGAATCAGAGTCTGGGGGGCGGGTCTTCCCTGCTGACAGCCCCTGATAAAGCTGCTCTAATGGGAACACTTGATGATTGACAACCAGGTGGAGCGATGACAGCTCAGAAAGGTCACATTAGCTTAGACACATTAGACAGAGAGAGAGAGACATAGAGAGAGAGAGAGAGAGAGAGAGAGAGAGAGAGAGAGAGAGAGAAAGAGAGAGAGAGAGAGACTAGAGAGATTGGTATAGAGAGAGAGAAGGATAAACAGCAAAAGATAGATAGAGAGAGAGCAAGAGAGAGAGAGAGAGACTGATAGGGAGTGATAGGGAGATAGAGAGCTAGAGACATAAGGAGAGAGATAGAGACAGAGGCAGAGTGACATAGTGAGAGAGACAGAGAGAGAGAAAGAGAGAGAGAGAGAGAAGGAGAGAGAGACACCGGGAGATAAGGATGGACAGAGCGAGAGACACAGAGGAAGGTGGACAGACAGACAGACAGAGGACGAGATTAGGTGGGAGAGAGAGTTTAAGAGGAGAGAGAGGCCATGAATAACTGACTTAAAGAATAGACCTGGGACAGAGAGGCTGTGGCTGAGTGACAAGCAGACAAACAAAATGTCACCCAGAGACCGCATAATGAACACATAAATAAATCAACGGCGACTCAAAGTAAATAAGATATATTTATTCAAAGTCAGGTCTATCATGTGCAATCATGGAAAGTGGTGCCTGGTGGTTTGAACAGAGCATATATTAAGTTTAAGTTATACCTTTAACACTTGAAGAGGGTTTCTGACTCTTTATTGGCAGTGTTTGTGTTGTTGTTGTTGTTGTCGTTGATTGGTCAAAAACACACACGCGCACACATACACGCACGCACGCACACACACACACACGCACACACACTCACGCACGCACACTCACATACACCGTAACTGTAGGTTTAAATTGAAATTGTTGGTGAATTGAAAAATAAAATTGAATTGTGTTTTGATCTGATAAATAAAGTGTGTTATCTACATCATATTTGGTCTGTTGAACAGAGGGGTATTCCACGAACGGAGGTTTAACAAACACAGAGTTAACGCTGAACTCTACGTTGATTGACCCTGTGCCGACTAACCCAGAGCTGTCGGTGCCACAGCACCAGTTATGCTTTCGTTCAATCAACACAGGGTTGGTTAACACAGGGTTGTGCGCGTTCACGGCAAACCTATAAAGACGTGATGGATGGATCATTGAAATCCTGAATCCAAAATGGCGAAACAGGCCGCATATTTCACAGATCTCGACCTCCAGGTTCTCCTGGGGAGTAACGATGAGGAAAAGGTAGTGATGATGAGGAAAGGTAACACTAAAGCATGTGCCATACAGAGAAATAAAGCCTGGCAGAGGATAGCTGACCTTGTAAATTCTGAAGTGTCTTGGCAAAAGCACTATCCTAAATATTTGAACTATGAATCTATTCATTGCCTATCTCAGTTAAGATTTCTTAACGTTCCATAATCTGTCATCTACAAAGATGTAATCCGACGGCCCCCAAACGATCATTGGAACAAGTAAAAATGAAGTACAAAAACGTTGTACAAACTGGTAAGCTTTTCCCACCATCGTCCTACATATTTGTCAGTCCGGCATTTAAATTGTCATATCATAGGCCTATTTGTCACTCCTCCTGCATTTAAATAGCCACTTTTTTTTTTAAAGCCAACTGAAGAGGGCCGACAGTCGGCAGACTGGATCTGGCCCTCCAATTAGCTTCACCCCGGTTGAGGAGCTGGCTGTGAGCATTAATGCTCACAGCCTGGGTCGGCTTAGCTCAGGTGGCCATGGGTCGGCTTCGCTCAGGAGGTAGAGCAGTTGTCTTGTAACCGAAAGGTCGCTAGTTCGATCCCCAGCTCCTCCTAGCTGAGTGTTGATGTGTCCCTGAGCAAGACACTTAACCCTAACTGCTCCTGACGAGCTGGCTGTCGCCTTGCATGATTGACTCTGCTGTTGGTGTGGCAATGTGTGTATTAACCGATGTAAGTTGCTTTGAATGAAAGCGTCTGCCAAATGCCCTAATTGTAATTGTAATGCCCCCCCCTCCAATGCGCTGGCATAGAAGGGGTACCTGGAGTGACCTCCTCAAGGAGTCCGGGCCCGTCTCCGTCAACCCACTGGTTGGTTTTTTGTATTTTCATTTTTGTATGTCTTTGAACACATGCAAACCACTTGAGTATCACAGCGCAAATGTTCCAAATGTTCTTTTGTAGCTGGGTAGAAAACCCCATGTTTGTTGTATGCCTGCTGTATTTGTGGCTCTATTCCAAAACGTGACTAGTTAATCAACTTCACAGATCAAGACGGAGTGTTGCTTTTAATGGAGCCGCTTACGAATGAACATCCTCCAGTTTCTGTAAGTCCGGTAGGCCTATTTTTTTTATCATTTCTGTGTGTGTTTTTTTATTATCATTTCTAAGTGCATCTCAAACTACTCAGCCAATAGGCCTATAATTGCTCTTTGTATGACAGGAGGCCGATGAAAATGTTGCCATGGATGGGTCACCTGAAAGAACTGAGGTAGGCCTAGCTTTTGCTTGCCAGTTCCAAGTCATTATTGATGATTAAACTAAACTAACAGTGTTCTCAAACTCACTACTCACTCACTTTATTGGCCAAGTATGTCGCTTGAATGTTAAAACAATATTTTCCTCTATTTCAGTTTACATTTACATTTACATTTAGGGCATTTAGCAGACGCCTTTATCCAAAGCGACTTACAATAAGTGCATTGATACAATAAGTACATTTGTCATAAGAAGTGAAACAATATATCGCTGTCGGTACAGTAAAGATGTTCATAGAACCAAGTGCAAGTATTACAATCGCTAGGCTAACCCATTCCCCGTGTAAAGCAATGATAGCAGCTACTGTAGATGCTACACAATTAAGTACCAGTTGACAACTAAAGCATTATACCGTGCCCATCTTCAGCGGGAAATCGCTATGGCTGATTTGGAGATGAAGTACACAAAGCTGCTGATAGAGGTAAAAAAGAAGGTTGGGCAGAAATTCAAAGTGCACATGATATTGCTGTTCAAGGTAGTAATTATATTATTTTTCCTCCCTCAGCAACTAAAGAATAAAAATGATGGATGAAAACAGTGTTTGGTGTGTTTTTTATTTTTAAATGAAATGATTTCTGCAAATGTGGTCTCGCATCCTTTATCCAGCCCTTACATCCATTTGCGGAATGTGTTCCTCCTCGAGGAACGGGTCAAAGGGGGGAGGCATCTCTTTGCGCAGGATGGCTATATTGTGGAGGACGGCACATGCAACAATTACATCACATGCCCGTTCCTGACAAACTCTTAGTCCACGTAGGCATTGGAATCCGGACTTCAATATCCCGAATGTATTTTCAATTTTAACGCGGATTCTGCTGTGTGCCAGGTTAAATGTTGATCATGTGGCAAGCATCACATATCATCTAGCAATGATAAAAAAAAAAAAAAAGATTGACAGCGATTAACAAACCATCATGGAGATATTGGAAATAGCCAATATAGGCTGTGTATACTTACCTGAACATTTATTCTGTGATAGCCTTCCCTGTTCACATAATCAGCCTCATTTATAGATGGGGCCGTTATGGGCACTTGTGTGCCATCAATGCACCCGATTACATTTGGAAATCCTGAAATATAACACCTAGAAGAAAAGTCAACAACAAGGATAATTTCGGTGCCATTTGGGAACACGTAAAGTAGATAATGCTGACCTGCAAGTTGGTGAAACTCCTTTTTAATGCGTCTCGTGGGTTTATGGCCTGGAAAAACGATGAAGTTACGCAACAACCGCTTCAGCGCAAGACAGACTTTACGCACTGAGCGGCAGACCGTAGCTTTGCCTATGTGCATCTCCTACACTGTATAAAAAGCTACCCGTCGCAAAAAAAACGGAGCGCTATGCAAATTGTTTGTAGTACACTGAGGGCAGTTCCACGATCGGTAACATTTGCAATGTAGGGTCGGAGAAGGCTATTTAAATATATCAAAGAATCATGTGAAAAACGATATCTCTCCTGCCAACCCTTGGGTTGGCTGGAGAGATATTGTTTTTCACATGAATCTTTGAGATATAACCTAGGGTTACCGCAAACCCTGGGTTAACTTACCCAGTTATGTGATCAAACCGGCTTTGTGGAATACCCCTCAGGGGCGTTTCTGATTGGTTTTCGTCTCATTGTTGCGTCGTATGTTGTGTTGTGAGGGGAAAGGCACACACAATTGAAAGCAGGTGTAGCTGATGCGTGTCAATTACACAGCCTCCAGTTTGGTTTGGTGTCACTTCTCTCAAGGTGGCCAATCTGTGTGGAGAGAGACGCAGGCCACTTGTTCCTGAGAAATAAACTACAAACCCGGAACTAGGCTAAGTTATAGGGCCCTTATTTTACCAGCTTCACTGAGGTTGATTAATCAGGCCATTTCGACGTCGATTTTTGACATTACAAGTGGGAGGGTCTCACACACACACACATACACACGGCCTACCAGTTTGTACAGGCCCCCAGGGAATTCTATTCCGTGGTCTTTGTGACGTCACAAGTGGATAGAATTTGAAATATCTTGTTTCAGCTGCAAGTGTGAGAGCTGATTTAAATGGAAAACAGGATATGACGATCAGAAGACCTCGGCCATGAGCGTCTTTCCTCCTCCCTTCCTGGGTCGGATTGCTTCTTTTGGATTACTTTGTTTTTTGGTTGTTATCTTTCATGGATTACTTTTGAGGGGTTCTTCACGTTTGGATTAAGGACTTCACCCTCTTCGAGACCGTCCTGTGAGGTAGGTGCGTTTTCTCCTTCGGGTGCTTCTGCTCATTCTTTTATTTTTCCACGCGTCGGACATGCCAAGTGAATGTATTTTTAAATTAGATGACCGTATTGGTGGATTCTTTCGATGTAAGTTAAGGGACGGTTTCCACACGCAGACACCAACACAGCCACTCTGAGTTGGAGGTAAACTAAATGCAGAGAGACATTGGGAAGCAGTGCACCCTGGGAAGGCTCTCATCCAACAACACACCTGTTGAACGCTGAAAAGCAACAGACACTCGACAACAGTGTGTGTGTGTGTGTGTGTGTGTGTGTGTGTGTGTGTGTGTGTGTGTGTGTGTGTGTGTGTGTGTGTGTGTGTGTGTGTGTGTGAGTGAGTGTTCATATGTCCTTCTGACTCCTTGAATGCACCCATGCAGATGTAAAAAGCCTATACTTAAATTCTAATCAAATGTAATTAATTTATTAACATCCCATTGTGCTGAGACTGCACATGGAACATTCTAGGGCTACAACTCGCTGAGGATGTATGACCTAAATAAAACTGTGTTCAGGGCTCTCGTGTTAAAGCGTGTGTTGTGCATGTAATCAATTATCTGCAGCGTTTCTCCTCTTCTGTGGGGAACAGTTAATTTCTGTTGATAAACGTCTCGTTGATCCTCTCGCTGGCGTCGAGGGCATGCCTCGAGGGCATGCAGTGGCTGCTGGGAGTTGTAGTTCTAAACAGTTGAGTGAGAACTCCATTTAAAAGTTGTTTTAAAATGCAGGCAAGTTTGATTCAGGCAGTGCTTCAGGGCAGCTGCCTGATTGACTAATGACCCCCCTTTCTCTCACTCTGAAATGGTCCATTTGTGACCCATAGAGTACATTATTTAGGGTGTCACTATTTTGTCACAAATCTGATTGCCCTCCATAGAGCAATACTTAATTTTTTTCATATCTACTCTTCTAAAGCTGCTGATTCACTGTGCCTCATTGGCACAGTGAATCTAAGCCAAACAGAGTTATTTTTACATACCATAATCACAATTTGCCTAAGTGATCTATTTGACTAAGGCATTTTTGACGCTAAATACATGAACCTTAAAATATGATTCAGGCAATTACCCTATGAGGCTAACGATATACAACATATTCCAGCACTATATCCCATGATGCATAGCGGTAGACGTTGTAATCAGATTCATCCAATAGGGAGGGTCCCCCCTTAATGGTATATTTACACAAACAAGTCCAAGGCTCTAACGAGTGTCGGCTTGTTTAGGCGACCAATTAGAGTCTGAATTCCCCCTCTACTTTTTCCCTAAATATAGCACTCTGTAGTGTTCACTAATTAGGAATAGGGAATGATGGAACAAGTGAGCCAACTCAAACCTAGCCTCTCTCCCTCTAAAGGAGAAAGTCAGGATAGCATCTCCCGATAAATGGGAGTCACGTCCTTTTTAACGATAACACGCTTACATGATGCCTGCAGTGGTTACTCACTAACTTACTCAACATTTGCCATTTCCTAATTTAGCCTCACTTCCTTGTCGAGAGAACAGTGCCCCGTTTCCCCTCTATTACGTCTTCTACTGCAAGTAAACTTGCAATCGACCCCAAAACTTTGAGAGTGGAAAAGTAATCTTTTAATGGGTTGAAGAAGAGTTTACGCTATGATTGCTGCAGGAAGACACACACACACAGACACACACACACACACACACACACACACTGAAAGGTGTTTCACCCACCATCCCAAGAAGACTTCTCTCCAGAACATCTCATGAGGACATCGGAACATCTCATTGATCTGAACCAGGCTCACAGACCACAGATGAACCAGAGTTGAGGAAGGAAAAGGGAATAGAGAGAGAGAGAAGGTATGAGGAAGAGATAGAGAGCTAATCCATTTTGACAGGTGAGGGGCAGGGAGAGAGGAGGGGAAGAGAGGACAGGAAGTTAAAGAAATGCATAAAACATTGAGAGGAACAGAGACAGAAGGAAAGAGAGCGAGGGATATAAAAATATTGAATCGGAATAGTGATAAACTAGGAGAGACGCAGACAGAGAGAGGGGGAGAGAGAGGGAGAGATGGATTCAAAGGCTTGAGGATGTTTGAGTCGAGGGGGAAAATGAGGGGAAGAAAGCATAAAAAAAAGAGTGAAAGATGATTCTTGGAAGGGAGGGACCTGTGAGAAATACAGGAGATGAAAAGAAGTTGAATAAAAGTTCTGGGGGGGGGGGGGGGGGGGGGTGATGTGTGAAATCGGGAGTAGGGGGGTTGAGAGGGGGGGGGGAGGTGAAGGGAAGTTCAACACGGAGCCGAACAGCGCTCTATTTCTGTATTTTCATAATTATCGCCTCGTATTTTCTCCTTCCTCTCTGAAGAAGGTTTTAATATTCCCCTATCAATCTCTCCGACCGCCTCCTCCCCTCTGCTCCGCGCGTCTCTCCTCCATCACCGCTCCACGCCCTCCAGACCCTGCTCACCTTTCGCCACCGCCGTCCCCATAAACTGCTTCTCTCCAGGCCGCCGTCGCCCCCTCTTCATCCTGCCTGCCTTTCAGAAATGAGAACCGCCGTCCCCATAAACCACTCTTCTCCAGGTATCCACCCCCTCTGGTCACTGCTAACCTCTCAGCCGCTGTCCCCATAAACCACTCTTCTCCAGGTATCCACCCCTCTGGTCACTGCTCACCTCTCGACCACTGTCCCCATAAAGCACTTTACTCCAGGTCTCCACCCCCTCTGGTCACTGCTCGTCTTTCGGAATCGCGGTCCCCATAAACCAATCTTCTTCTCCAGGCACCTTTCATAGTATGAACCGCACCTTTCATAAACCAGTCTTCTCCAGGTATCTTCTTCCCGCCGCTGTCCCAATAAACCACTTTTCTTCAAGTATCCACTCCCTCTGGCCACTCCTCACCCTTTCCCAGCCGGTTGTCCTCATAAGCCTTCATTTTCTGGGACCATAACTACACCCTGTAGCCCCTAGCTAGCTTTCAGATATGAGAAACGCGTCCCTGTAAACCGCTTTTCGTCCGCTTCCTGGCGCCCTCTGGTCTGCCTGCTCCTACGGAACTTAACTTTATTCAATTGCATGTGATGACGTTACTAATATGAAGTTAAGCTGTTCGTAGCGATGCTGCTGCCTCACGCTGTTTCTGAGTATGGATGAGGATGAACGTATATGACCGCATAAGCGTGATTGGATGTGGGTGTGTGTGGGTGACTGTGGATCAGTGTGACTATAGATGCGTGTGTGTGCCTGTGTTTTTATGTGGAATTGTGGCTGCATTGTGTGTTAAAGTGTATGTAAATATTAAAATATATGTTAACTTAAAAATAGTACTTAGCATTGTGTAGCATCTTATCCAAGGTAGCTTACCTAGTGATTGTTATTGCTTGGCCCTTGCCACATTTTCTATGAACATCCTTACTGTACCTACAGCGTATATTGTTGTTGTTGTTCTTCTTCTCCTTCTTCTGACAGATGTACTTATTGTAAGTTTCTTCGGATAAAAGCGTCTGCTAAGTGCCCTAAATGTAAATGTAATGTAAGTTAATGTGTGAGTTGTTAGCGGTTGGCACACCCACACCTTCGTGTCTCTGTGTTTGAGCTTAAGATGCCATTAAGCACGAGGGTGTTTTGTTCTTTAAAGCACAGTATCCTCACAATGTTCTTGACGCCTCAACTTGTTAGCTAAGAATGTGACAAATTAAGGAAAAAACATATGTAACTATTTACATTTAGTGCATTTAGCAGACGCTTTTATCCAAAGCGACTTACAGTAAGTAGAGTTATAGAGTTAAAGTTTGACACTTTGGTTGAGAGGAAGATGTTAATCCATTGAAGACTAAGGATGCTGTTTTTTTTCAACACGGTGTAAGTCTGTCAGGCGTGTGTAGTGCTCGTGCACAGTGCACGTGTGTCTGAAGGAAGAGCCTTCGGGGGGAGCTTAATGTTGTTGTATATGATTTTAAACTCTCCTGGTCCCTGAGTCGGGCGGCTCTCTCCCCCCATCCCTCTTCCTTCTGACAGCCCGGCTCAGTAGTGCTGTCTGTCCTGCTGAAAGCATACACACACACAGACACACGCACTGAAACACACACACACACACACACACACATTGACAAACACAAAGACACATACACAGACAAATAACACACACAGATAAAAACACATGCACAGAAACACCAAAATAGACGCAGAAACACACTAAACCATCGACCAGGATGCACACAACAACAGAGAAAGAGAGACACACACACACACACACACACACACACACACACACACACACACACACACACACACTCACACACACACACACACACACACACACACACACACACACACACACCCCTGCTCCCAGGAGGACGCGTGCGCCGGGATCTCACGGACATGGCGGTGCATGAGATGAGGCTGAAATCTGAATGTCAGCCAAAATAAACCTAGCGGCCCCCTCCTCAAATACAGCATGTCATTAACACCGACCCGCCCAGCCAACCCCCCCCCCCCCAAAACCCATCCATCCCCTCACTGGGCCTGCCTCCCCCCCCCCCCCCTGTCAGACAGCCCCCCTGATCGCCGTACCCATGGAGGGCGGCTGTGTCTCTCCTCATGTGGGCACAGCTTGATGTACGCCAACACACGCGCGGCGGCGGCGGCGGCGTGCTCTGTGTACATTTTGTGGTGGCATGTGTTTGTCGTCTCTGTGTGTTCAATGGGCCTCTCTGTCAATGTGTCTCGTCTGTTTGTTTTGCCGTTTTTGAGAGTGTGCGTTTGTGTTGGGGCCGTGGGGGGTAGGCGGAGGAGGGAGGTGGGGGAGAGAGGCCTTTTAATTATTGGTTCATCACCAACGGCAACAGAGCTGAAGCACCTTCTGGTGACGGAGGAGGAGGGCGGGGGCGGAGGCCAGCAGCGCACATTGCTGAGTCTGGAGAGCCCCGTGGTTGTGGAACCTCCGTCGGCTCCTCGCTCTCCTAACGAGCGAGGGCTAATTGGCTCTAATTGGACAAATGAGTGTGGAATTGGAGTAATAGAATGTATCGGGGTGGTAATCTGTCGCGATTAGCCTGCAGTTGGCCCACGGTTAACTTTACAAACACCCAGGCCCGGAGCGGACTGGGAAACACACGCCAGAGTGACACCCCGTACCGATTGGACCGGCTGTGTGTTTGTGTGCTTGTTTGTGTTGTTGTGTGTGTGTGTGTGTGTGTGTGTGTGTGTGGGTGTGGTTCCTATTGTGGCCATGTTCCTCAACGTTCCTCCTACTTTCGTCATCTGAGGAAGAGGCATGTTCAACCTCAAACGCACCTGCAGAACATATGGATTTAGACTTGCGTTTTCTGCCTGTGTGTGTGAGTGAGTGAAAGAGTGTGTGTGTGTTTCTCTGTGTGTGTTTTTTTGCCTCGACGTGCGTCAGGACGACAGTGGTCCTAACCCTCGAGGGACCACTCTTATGCCGGAGAGATCCTCCACCGTCCTCTCCTCTTTCATCACCCCTCTCTCGTTTTCCGTCTCTGTCCCCCTGTCCTCCTCCCCTTCTTCACACCTTCATCGTCTTCCTCTTCCTGCCGCCATCTTCATCGCCCTTCTGTCATCTTCCTCATCGTCCTCCCACACACACGCACGCCACATGGACCTCATTATCGTAACCGCTTTAATAAAACATACGATTTTAAACCGGTGTTGTTTATGCAGCGTGTGACAGATCAAAGAATAAACACAAGATGGGGGAAGTTATAAGTGGGTATAAGAAGACTGTGTAAGGACCGAGAGGAAGATGAAAGAATAAAAGAAGAGAATATCTTTTTAGTACACGTGTGTTTGGACTGTCATGGGAACAGAGGACATCTTTTCTTCTCCGCCTCTGAAAACCCTTCAATCGCGTCGTAACTGATCAGCCGAAGTCCTCCTCGCAGTTGTTCCCTTGCTCCCCCACACAGACGCCGTTGGCTGCCAGTCTGCGGATGCATAATGCAAAGCCTCTCCACACACGGAGGAGTTAACGGGAGGAGACAGGTAGACTTCATTCAACTCGGCCCCAAGCGGGACGTACAGGTGTCAGCGCGAGACGGGGCTAATGTAAAATAAATGTCTCTCTCATCTTTTCTTTTCCTCTTGGGGGCCACGTTATACCTCTGCGTTGAGAAGCCGTCGTGGTTCTGCCACGGGCCCCTACATGCACCGGGGCCCCTAGATTCCCCAGATTCGTACATTTTGGCAACTTATGGGGGACCACGTTCAGAACCGCCGGTGCCCCGGCGGTTCTGAACGTGGTCCCCCATAAGTTGCCAAAATGTACGAATCTGGGGAATTCTGGTGTTGTGAGTCTTCGGGATGTGACGATGATGTGTCGTGTGGGTGATGTGTCGTCTGCATGAACATGTACCTACGCCTTAGACTCTCTCGCTCAGGAGGTAGAGCGGGTTGGCTGGTAACCGGAAGGTCGCCAGTTCAACCCCGGCTCCTCCAGAGTGTCGAGGTGTCCCTGAGCAAGACTCCTCACCCTGACTGCCTCTGACGAGCCGGCTGTCTTGCATGGCTGACACGGCTGTCGGTGTGTGAATGTGTGCCTGAATGGGTGAATGTTAGGCAGTACTGTAAAGCGCTTCCAGTTGCCACTGGATAGGACAGTGCTCTATAAATGCGGTCCACTTACCGATCAAATCATCATCAGTGGGGGGAGAGACGAGGTGGGCCGGTTGTCGCTATGACCTCATGTCATTAGAGAGACAGTGCGCATGAGGTACGGTGGTGTTCTGATGGTCCGGAGACATAGAGAGCCCCGGAGAACCTACGGCATGAGCATCATTGGGAGAATGTGAATGAGTGAATGCAGATACAGTTAACGGAGAGGTAGGAGAATGATTCGGCCACTAGGGTCCATGGAGAAATGAGAGTCAGGGAACGCAGATACAGGTAATGAAGAGGCAGGAGTAGGGAAGAGACTGGGGATCGAACCAAGGACCTGTCTCCTGGCCGGTGAACACACAGGCCTCTCCGCCGGGCTTTCCCCTATCTGCTGATTAATTCACTCATCATCGTTTTTTTTCCAAAGGGGACAGCGGGAATGATTTTACCATTAAATCCTCATTATTGGCATGGGCAGCGTTGGTAAATGATCAATAATCAAAACTGCGGCTCAGACTGGATCTATCTGAGATCTGTCTTGCTTTGGCGACACATCGCTTGGGTCTGGCTCAAAGAGAAATGTGGAATAAAATATAAATAATGAAAGATAAAGAGAGATCGGGTAAGAGAGGGGACCGGTAAGAATTACAGCATTGTTTTCATCCATCATGCCTTGTGGAAACTGCTGACTCAGCCCATAACGACATTATGGTTTTGTGTTTCTGGACGTAATTTGATTTACCGCTGGTAGACTACGGTGCAAGAAAAATGGCCGACAAGAGTGCCAACAAAACATATTGAATGTCGTGTTTGAATTAGTTTTAAGCTATTCAATTCCCTTTCAAGTAAGGAGGGAGGTTTGCTTTGAGAATCGCATCTCAATTAGACTGGGCTACAAGCTAGACTGTTCTAGAATCTTAGTTCTTGATGCTTTGTTCTAGAATCTGGGTTCAATAATATGGGTTTTAGAATGTTGATTCTAGAATGTTGGTTCAAGAAGCTTTGCTCTAAAACGTCAGAAGGTTGTCACATTCGCACAACGCATTCTATTCCAAACTGTAGTCCGACTGTCAGATATAGAACTACAACTCCAGTAATGCCGAGCAGACGTTGACTTATCTCTGAGGTACCATCCTCTCGGACATTTTGTTCTCTCCTTGTCGGGTCTGGAGTTTATTTATTTTTTATCTTATCTTCTCTGTTTCTCACTACTGCTGCTCTCCCTGCCTCTGATTCAAGCCTGCGGAAGACGCGCGCACACACACACACACACACACACACACACACACACACACACACACACACACACACACACACACACACACACACACACACACACACACTTAGATATATATGCATAAACACACACCTTCATTTTCCTCACTTTTCCATCCCATTCCTTTGGGATTCCCGGGCCTTAATTATTCATTCTAATTTGTAGATTAATTCCGCTTGGCTACCTCCCTCATCACACACACACACACACACACACACACACACACACACACACACACACACACACACACCTCCAGATCTCCTTCGTAACGTGCCTCCTCCCAGCTTCAAGCTTCTAATGAACCTCCTCTCCTTTTCTTATTTCACTTGCTCTCACAGCTCTCCATCTGTCTCTCTCCCCTGTGCCTCTATATGTCTCTCTGTCTTTCTCTTTCCCTTCTCTCTGTCTCTGTGTGTGTCCATCTCTGTCTCTCTCTGTCCATCTCTCTCTCTCTCTCTCTCTCTCTCTCTCTACCTCTCTCGCCCCCGGCCTTCCGTCTCTCGCCCGTGACAGATTCCATTATCATGTTTCTCACGCCCCGCCTGCTCCTCCTCTGATGGCTGACCCTGCGTGAATATTAATTTACTGTAGCATTAACAATATCACATCTTATTTTACACTTAGACCTCCTCCTCCCCCTCCCTCCCACCTGCTCTCCCCCCCCCCCCACCCCCCCTCACCTGCTCTACCCTCCAAACACCCTTCAGCGCTTCAGTTCCCTCCCTTTTCGTGTTGGTCACACCTTCCCTACCTCTCTCGCTCTCTCTCTCTCTTTCCAATTTAAATACAGCACCTTAACATACAGTTCTACACGCATGTACCGTCACACACATAAAAGCGCACAAGCGCGAGCACACACACACACACACACACACACACACACACACACACACACACACACACACACACACACACACACACACACACACACACACACACACACACACACACACACACGCGCGCACACGCACGCACACGCACGCACGCACGCACTCACACACACTAACTCAGCAGTGAGTTTTCAGCACATTCTCGCCCTTGAAGGAATGCACTAATGCACCCCCTGCGAATCGGCGACCATTGGCCTTTCGACCGCCAGCAATCGATTCGATAAAGCATATGAATGTTGCGCCCGCTGTTTTCAAACTTCAGCAGAATCGTGACTCGTCCTGATGGTAAACGAGCCTAATCAGAGTCCAGCGCGACAGACTCCATGTGTCAATAGCGTTTAAAAATAACGTAAAGACGGAGTTGAGCAATAAAGCAGAGCGTCCACA
>NC_136946.1:4577704-4618101 GCF_949987615.1 Pollachius pollachius | reverse complement strand
TCTCTCTCTCTCTCTCTCTCTCTCTCTCTCTCTCTCTCTCTCCTCTCGAGGAAATACGGTCACATAGGGAATTGAACCCAGTGCCTTCATCCAGCTTTCCCCTGGGAGTCCAACCCCCTAGCCACTCATCCCTGCCCCCTGTACGGAACACATTGAAGTACCGTACAAACTATGCAAGTCACAGCCTCTTCACTGGCACTGCATGTCACCCTGTCCACACGTGTTCCATTCACAGCGCCCGACTCCGTTTCCCAGGAGTCAATGGGGCCGGTCCCGGTACTGTACCCCTTCTGACTCGAGCGTTGGTTTTCACCGTAATTATGACCGCTGGCCTGATTGGCATCCTTTAAAGGAACGACCCCCCTGGAATCAGAGAGTTATTGTACTGCAATCTACACTTTGTCAGTACTGCAGAGAGAGGGGGGGGGGATGGAGGAGAGAGGAAGTCGGGAGGGAGATGGAGAGGGGAGGGAGAGAGCGAGAAAGAGTGAGTTTGTGAACTTGAGAGAGAGAGGGGGAGGGGAAAAGGGAGGGAGGGAGGGAGAGTGGAAGGGGGAGTGAGAGAGGGAGATTGAAGGAGCTGGGAATTGGAGAGAGAGAGGGGAGAGAGAGAGAGAGGTACTGGATGTTAGCTGAATGGAGTCAGAGAGAGAGAGAGGGAGAGGGAAAGAGAAAGAGACACGCAATGAATTAAAGTAAAGGCCATATATTCCAATTAATTCAAGAGAAAGAGAGAGGATGAGGGATGACTTTGGAGAGAAACGGGGATGGCAGAGGAGAGTGGTTGTTGGAGAGAGAGGGAGAGAGTAATAGAGGAAGAGAGAGAGAGAGAGTTTGCACATGGTGCATTTAATTAAAGGTAACCCGTGCAGGGTTTAGCTCCTAAATGCTTGTGTGAATATGACAGACCATCTGTGGCCTTGCGCTGCGCTCCTGTAAGCCTCCCCTGATCCCCGCCTTTCCCTTGGATCCCGGTTCAGCATGCCTGAGATGTGTCACTCCAGACGCCTAACCTGCCGGGATTAAGGTGGCGCACGGCCGGCCCTGTGAACGCCGTCACCCCTGCGCCGTCCTCTCGCGCGTGCACGTCACATTCACAAAGAGACGAGCCCCCTCAACGCACACACGGAATTACAACGCACACACGCAAGGCCACTTACAGAGACTCCAGATACAGGTCTATCATTAAAGGATTTGGCCGTTTTGTGAAGACCCCAGGTTTAGTGTTGACCTTGTCTACGTCGGGATGTGTTCAACCCCCCCCCCCCCCCCCCCCCCCCCCCTCGAACTTGCGCATTTGGCGAGCCGTTGGCATCCATTTTATTCCAAACGAGTGTTGGATAAAGCTCCCATAGCTGTTTCCTTTTTGTAGAATCCAACACAAACAAGTGCACAGCCCTGCCCGCGCTAGGTCATACCCTCCGTCGCTGGCCACAAACGAACCAATTCACAAGTTTGGATAATGTGTTCACAAGCCACTGCGCAAGCTCTCAGCCTCAGGGGCCGAGAGGCGATGCGTGTTAGTTCCCAGCGAAGACGGCGGCTGCGTTGGAGGCAGTGTGAGACGCTGAACGCCGAGCGGCAT
Source organism: Pollachius pollachius (assembly GCF_949987615.1). Taxonomy (NCBI): domain Eukaryota; kingdom Metazoa; phylum Chordata; class Actinopteri; order Gadiformes; family Gadidae; genus Pollachius; species Pollachius pollachius. The sequence continues at coordinate 4,616,516 of NC_136946.1, read as the reverse complement.
TTCCATAAGTCGCGAGCTTAAGAGTAGGAGGCGATGTTCTTCTAACTGATTGGAACGCAGCCCAGAGCATTCACTTCTGAATGGAAATGAAGTGCTCGGTATCCCTCTGTATGAGTTCATGTAGAATGAGACCCCACTGAGCCAGTCTACTGCAACCGGTGTGGCGAAGCAATAAATAATCTACGGTGTGATTCATAATTCACCACAGCGCTCATCACCAGGACATTTAACAGCCCAGAACTCGAACTCTGCGCATCTCAGACTCCGTCTCGAAGTCTGTGAGTTCGGTCTGATTCTAAACACGGAGTCAAATGTGTTTGTGGTTGCTATCTGAGAAAACCAGGGCACTGTGTATGCACTATCTTGTGAACCAGCTACGGGAGCTGTGAACAAGTCCTTTGGGGTAGAACAGACGTCAGCAGCCCACCGACTGCCCAATTTTGGAACAAAAACAAATATCCTGTCTGATTTACATCTGGACGGAGACAAAGCCAACAGTTAACCTTAGCGAGCCGGCCGTGTTTTAAGGAGCAGGTAGGGGTCAGAGGACGTCGTGCTCAGACAGGGCTACAGGTTAGGCCGTGGACATCGGGAATCGAACCCAGGACCCTTCGGCAGAGATTCAAACAGCTTAGCCAATACACTATCCTAGCCACACACACACACACACACTCAAGACGTTCTGTCAAGGCCCACACGCATTCAAGGCGCACAGACACACACACACACACACACACACACTCAAGGCACACACACACAGGCCCGGAAACACTCGAGGCACACACACACTCAAGGCACACAAACACTCAGGCACACACACTCTCAAGGCACACACACTCTGGTACACGCAGTCAGGCACACACACTCTGGTACACACTACACTCAAGGCACACACACACTCGAGGCACAAACACAGTCAGGCATGCACACACTCAGGTACGCACACACTTAAGGCACGTGCAAGTATGTGCACACAGGCTTAGGATTGTCATCCCACGTAAACCTATCCAACTGTTTTGCTTATCGCTCAATTTAGTGCCCAAAGCCTTCGGTAATGGAGCACACACACTGGGGGAGGGTTGAACAGTAAACACTCTGGGACTAGGATAACAGCTGGCCAGGGAAACCTGTAGAGCAGCCTGGGGAAGGCCTCTCGCTTTCCTGGGGTTCATCTCTGGGTCAAAGTTCATGAGTATTTGCGTACATATATTAATGTTTTAGTACTTTGTATGCTCGTGTTCAATGGATCTAAAGGCTCATATTGTCTTTGGTATTCGATTTGATTTTCTTTTTGAAATAGTTATAGAACTACATCAACACAATTAAAAACAGACCTAATGCCCTGAAGTATGCAGTCAACACACGCGCACACGTTCGTTTATACACTTTTTATTTAAAAGTTCACAGGGAAAAACATTAATGTTCTGGAAGGCTCCGGGCCAACGATTCTCATCATAGACAGACAACAAATGAGAAAATAAAACAGAATCAAAACAAACAAAGCAAAACAGTTCAACAATAATTCAGATTTATTTTTATCACACTTTTCTCGACAGTTGGCAAGGGCAATAAAGTAAATGTTAAAAAAAAACAATCAAATATTAATTAAATGTCACATTAGATTACAAGTGTACAAATATAGTCTAACAGAAAGTGTGATGGGATTGCGAGGGGGGCATATCGTTAAAATACTTAATTCAGACTCAGAGTTAAAACAAAAGTTTGATAGATACCTTGTGTGAATGTTGGACAGCAGACAGGAAAGAGTTGAACTGTTTACATCATGTTACCAAATTGGACCAATGTAAAAAGCATATATAAGTCATTTAAGCCCAATCACAACAACGTTTTAGTGTTGCGAGAGCTGGCAAGAGAGAAGGAAGATGATGAATGTAAACAAACATGTCTTTTTATGTTGTTTCGTCTCTGAACTTTTCCCCCTGAACGCATTTTGTGGCTCGCCGAAGGCATTAGCGTTCTCGTTAGCCTCATGAGTTAGCTCCCCAGACGCACACATGAACATAGTCTTCAACACAACCACAGTCCTAAATGAGCACTCACACACTCGGTTACAGTCATGATGTATAGTGTGTTTATTAGGTCAGGTAATTCTTTTTATAAAAAAAATAACATAAAAATAACAACGTGGGGAAGATATTTCTCCACCGTTTATGTTGGCGTTTGTTATATGCTAATTTGCACATACATCTTAACGGAACATTACGCACGTGTGTGCGCGTGTGCGTGTGTGTGTGCGGCATTCAATCACTGACTATAGTCACTGAAACGCACGCGCACACACACACAGACACACGCACGCACACACACACACACACACACACACGCGCAGACACACACACACACACACACACACACACACACACACACACACACACACACACACACACACACACACACACACACACAAACACACAGATCTGCAGTGTTTATAGTGTTTATAGCGCCCTGGTGATGCTGGTTCCCCTGGAGACGACAGAACAATAACAGTACATACATCACGCTCGGCTCGCCGTGCACATGTGCTGTGTACGTGTGTGTGTCTCTGTGAGTGTGTTTGTGTGTGCATGTGTCTGTGTGTGTGTCTGTTCATTTTTACATTCTTAATTCCCTAAACATTTGTGTGTGTATGCATGCATGAATTTGCATTTGATATGTGTGTGTGTGTGTGTCTATGTGAGTGTGAATGCGTGTGTAATTGCATGTGGCTGTGTATGTTCATTTTGCATGTTTAATTGTCCTAACATTTGTGTGTGTAAGTATGCATGAATTTGCATTCAATGTGTTTGTGTGAGTGTGTGTGTGTGTGTGTGTATGTGCCCCCACGCGTGTTTTGAATCGGTATGTGTGTGTCTGTACTTGATTGCCGATGTCCTCGTTCACCTTCCATGAAAAGCATGTGTAAATTAGTGAAGTGTACTTAACCAGCCGTTAACTTTGGGAAGACAGTGAGAAGCCTTTCCCTGTACCTGCATGAGTGTCCTTAACGATGTCACTGTGTCTTTGGGGGCAAAAAACCGCCTCACAGGCAATCTGGTAAAATGTGTTTGAAGTGAAAAGGGTCTGGTTATGGTGAGTACATTATTATTATTATTGGGCTAATAATTAGGAATACACATGTTGCACGTTCCATCAAATGAAGAAGGAGCTTATTTCCCCAGGTCTGTCTCTCGCTCTCTCGTGATATCTCGCTCTCTCTCTCGCTCTCTCGTGCTATCTCCCTCGCTCTCTCTCTCTCTCTCTCTTTCTCTCTCTCTCTGTCTTTCAAATACTAATTTCACACATACAACTGCATTCCAATTCATAAACTCTCGGGGAAATACTTAATACACAAAGACACAGATAAATGACAGACACACACAGACACACACACACACACACACACACACACACACACACACACAGACACACACACACTGTGAGTGATCTTGCTGCTGGAGACCCCCTGTGGGTAGGCTCGAACCCGGCAGTATCTAATATTCAGGAGGGGGGGTGGGGGGGGAGAGTCATTAGGGAGCTGTTAACTCGGGGTTGCCGTGAGCAACGTGTCTGAGGCCTGTTTGTTGCCCAGCATGCACCTTGCTCCTCGGAGTTCCCAGGAACGTTTCATTACGACGATGGCGGCGCCTGGAACACACGTAGAGGAACGGTCTTTAACAGTCAACACAAACCCACAGGTACATTTTACCGTTCATTATTGGATCATCGTGCTGCGAGAGTTTTGGCCAGAGAGCGTTCTTGAATGGAGATTGTACGTTGGTTTTCGTTTAACTGTGAACTGTATTTCTTGGGTAGCTGAAAATCGGGCCCACACATCTTTCTCACATTGTTTAAGCAGTTGCTTTTACACTAAGAGACATAAAGCGATTTTAGCTAAAGGATGTTACGGGGCAGGGTGGGGTTAGGGGGCATCCTGCCCAGGGAAGACTACTGGCAGACTGCAGGCATGGGGGATTGAACCCACAACCTTTTGGCTTGGAAATCCAAACGCCCTAGCCATTGACGGTGTTATCCTAGTGCGATGGGCAGCCATTTTGTCCGAGATCCCCTAAATTGGTCCCGTTGCCCAACGGGCCAAGGAGGACAAAATGGCAGCCGCAGCCTTTGTAAGTGGTGTGTCGAATGTCAACGAGAACAATAAGACGTGTGAACCCTTCACTGTGTTGTTCCAATATCTCCACCACACCTGAGGTCTGGGCTGCCGGACCCAAATCATCCCCCGGCACACACGCACACGCGCACAAACATGCACATACACACCCATACAGAAAAACACACAAACACAGAGGCATGATCAAACACACACAGAGGCTCACACCATCACAGAGGCATGATCAAACACACACACAAGCACACACACACACAAACACACATGCCCACACACACTCAAACACAGACGCACAGACACACAAAGAGGCACACTGACGTACACAAACACACTTATACGCACACACGCACTCACACATACTACACACACACAACCAAAACAAACCATGCCATGTGAAGAATTTATTAGAATAGAAAAATCCTCCTCAATATCATCGCTCTGCCGCTGTGCTGACGGGTCAGCGAGGAGAGGATGAGATGAGGGGAGCCGGGCAGTAGAGAGGAGACGGTCAACACGACAGACTCATGATCTGGGGGTAATAATCAGAATGATTTGCATGGGTGGGGAGAGAGAGAGAGAGAGAGAGAGAGAGAGAGAGAGAGAGAGAGAGAGAGAGAGAGAGAGAAAGAGAGAGAGAGAGAGCATAAATGAGAGATGGACTGAGGACGGGAGGTAAATGAGAGCGAGAGAGTAAATAAGATAGGGGGAGCGAGAGAAGGTGAGAGTAAATGAGAGAGGAAGGGAGAGAGACGAAGAGAGAGTGAATGGGATGGAGAGAGAGAGGGAATGAGATGGGGAGGGAGGGAGGGAGACAGGGAGGGAACGATATGTGGAGGGAGGGAGAGAGGGAATGAGTGCTCTGACGGTAGCCTTCAAAATGCTAGCAAAAAAAAAGAAAAGCCTGCCGAGAGAAACACAACTTTATATTCATAACCTGGGACCAGAGTGGCTCGTCGCTTTCATCCCCCCCCCCCCCCCACACACACACACAAGCACAAACAAGAGAGCGAGGGAGAGAAGAAGAGAGAGAGAGAGAGAGAGAGAGGGATACGGTAACTTCAGAATATAGGGGGGGACTTTCAAACTCGGTTATAGAATACATTAGCGGCTGGATGTTTCATGTTTTTGTTTTGTCAGATTCTTTCTTCCTCTTTATTCCTCCTGGTTATTTCTGCCGCCTGATTCCTTGTAGACCTCCAGCTAGTTTGTGCTTGGTGATATAAGAGACTTAAATCACCAGCTACTGTTTTGGCGTTGATATAAGGGATTAAAATCGCCAGCAAACGTCCCTCTTTCCATAGCGTCCATTACCTTCATCTCGTCTCTTTTAACTTGGCTTTAAAAGCTTTTTGAAAACATGTTTGTATTCAAGTAGTAGTAGGTAGTAGGCCTACCTTTAATAGATTTTTAATGTCTCAGACACGAAAAAACACCCATGAACGATGTCTTTCAGAGCATACTTAATGCAAATCACAAGGTGGGAACTCTTTTTGAAATGGAACTAAACATTACGGCACAAAATACATCATTCAAAATGCTGTGATACAAATAAGTACATGTGCGGAACATAACGACATGCTGCAAAAAACGTATATCACAAAATAGAATACAAGCTTGAGTTAACAATGACGATATATTCAGATTATAAGTGGTATTGAGTATTATTCACAAAGCTCGCATACCAGGACTGAAAATCCTTGAGCTTTCAAACTTCAATCACCTGATTGCACATGAGAGGTTCCACCAAGTGGTGTGAATAATAGATTTTAGATTTTTATGTACTACACAATTAATGAATAATCTGATAAAAAATGTATTAATGTATTAATATTTTGCATGAGGAACCGTAGCATAATTAGAAATACCATCATTCTAGCGTAGTGCATGCCCAACCGCCAAACACTTTGGCAGTTGAAAAGCCCTAGAAGTTTCCACCACTTCCCCATGCGAGGTTAGATCGTAATAACCCATGAGTACTTACAGTAGTAACAGTATCGAAGGGATCAAGTTCAGACACTGCTAAAGTCTATTGGTTTAGTGAAACGTCGGCCAAGGTTTGGAACTCGCCCATTGGAGAAAGAGAAAAGACGAGCTAGGTGGACGACGAACGGGCGATAAAAAGAGAGCGATTGGAAAGCTTTTAGGGAAGTCGATAGTCCCGGGCGCGGTGGGACGTACGAGACGGGGGGAACGGGGGAGAGAGGAGTGGCTCTCTGGTCAACCCGGGTGTCGGTTAGCTCTGAGAAATGGCCGCCCGTAATTAACTTCCACTTGAAAACGTTAATACACGGCCTACTTCCCGATGACAGATGGCAATATATTTGATTTGTTTTATCGCTTTAAGCACGCAGGCGCTAGGTGGTGATTCACACACTCCGCTGCACGCTGGCACGCATGCACACACACACCTACGCCCGGTGAGCTAACGTAATAACCATTTAGTATATCTCCCAAAGATTAACAGGCTTTTTAATATAGACGTTAAACTCCCCGTCTGAAATATAGCTGACGGTTGTCAGCTCGGATCTTATTTTGTGCCGTCTCAGACACTCTCTGACAGCCCCCCCCCCCCCCCCCCCCCGGGGTCACAAGGGCCGGCGGGGCCCTTCAGCGGGCTGACGCATCACTTATCTTAACCCCCCCCCCCCCCGACCGGACGGCCTGAGCTCTACGACCGGACACTGCTCGCAGGAATCTGTCAACCGTGCCGTCGTAATCTGTCTGCATGGATCGTCTGTCCGTCTTGTCTGGCCGCCTGGCTACCTGTCCGTCTGTCAGTGTGTCTGGCTGCCTATCTGCCTCCCTTTCTTCCTCTCCGTCTGTCTGTTTGGCTGTCTGTCTGTCTGTCTTCCTCTCTGCCTTCCTGTCTACCTGCCTGTCTTCCAATCTAAAGTCTGTCTTCCTACCTTCCGGTAGGCTTGCCTTCCGCTTCTCTCTGACGTCCTTGTCTGCCTGTCTGTCGACATGGCTGCCCACCTGTCTGTCTGTCCGTCTGCATTCGAGCACAGTATATTTCGGTCGCCCAACATTTAGTTTTGGTAACACTTTATCATAAGGTGCGATAATAAATAGCCAACTAGTCATTACCTAACCCTTTTTTAACATTTGTTAATTGTTACTAAAATATATATTTGGCACAAATTAATAGTTTTTTCATCATTAATTAAATATTAGTTGTTTGCATAACCCTAACCCATCTCTAGCACACGGCCCTAACCCTAACACACGACCCTAACCCTAACCATAACACACAACCCTAACCCTAACCATAACACACGACCCTAACCCTAACCATAACACACGGCCCTAACCCTAACACACGACCCTAACCCTAACCCTAACCATAACACATGGCCCTAACCCTAACACACAGCCCTAACCCTAACCCTAACCAGCGACACTCTGTGGTCAGTGAAAAAAAACGATTAACTTGTGCCAAATATATATTTCAGTAATAATTTACAAAAATTAACAGAGGGTTAGGTAATGACTAGTTTGCTATTTATTATGGCACCTCATTATAAGTGTTACCTTAGTCTTTAGTTCTGCCATCAGAACCCAGATGTGCGTTGTGCGACGGCCCCGTGGAGGAACCAGTGTGGATGTTCTAACGAGGGACTGCCTCACTCCAGCCCACCCGTGCAGATCTGTACGGGAGTGCTTGTGAACCCGTCCACAAAATTGAACATTTGTCAAACGCAGGGCTCATTGCGCCGAGGCAGGAAGCCGCGCTAATCGCTGATTTTGATAAATACCGCCTGTCAAGACGGACCAACGTTTTTATTGGCCAACGATATTAAGTCTCCCCGGCGTGTTTCCGATGCATGTCGAATGCGCGCCGATTACACAGTGAATTAAATCTATCAAATCTATCTCTGTGAGGGGATAATCTCTCAGCTGTCGTCCTGGTAACTGACGTGGGCCGGCGTTCAGAGTCTCGGGGTGCGTGCTAAGGGGAGATTGTGGAGAGAGAGTTTTTTAAATAATTGTATAGAGTCCTTGCTGTGTGCCGCTCAGGAGCAACGCACAGGAAGTGGGAATCCTCTCCTTCCTGGTTATCACCTGCTGAGTGGCGATGCGATGGTCCTAATCTGTTATATCACTCTTTTGATCTTTATCACTTTTTTGGTATCAAAACTCCATCAAGAACTGTGCGGTTATTCCTCCTCCTGTAAAAAACACATTTGTCCCAAAGATATTTTGGGCTGAATCTAATCTGTGCTGGTAACAAAGATTACAGAGAAATGGTCAGAGATTGTCTGGCGTAATCTGCCCAACAACCTTAGCACCCCTTCCCGCCTTGTTCCCAACTCGGTAAACCACATGCAGTTGATTGGATGAACCTTAATGACATCACAAATGTCACTTCTTGTTTTTATTCCAGCTAAACTATATAGTATTATGTTTTTATTATTAATCATATTCAACACCCACACTTTTAAACCCTGACACTTTCAAACTTGAAAGTCAATTGTCAATTGACTCACAGCACCTTGTAAAGACTACATCCGAGCAGTAACATTTAAAGGCTGTAAATCTTTCTCTGAAACCGAGAACAGTCGTGTATATAAGTCCAAAGTGGGCGGGGGTTGGAGGTCCGGAGAGGAGCTGTGCTGATTGGAGGATTTGGTTGGTGGCTTTTGGATTTGGTACAAGATGAGTGTGAATAAAAACAGGATTTGAAAGCTGGCCTGGCTTGTGTGTCTGTCTGTGTGTGTGTGTGTGTGTGTGTGTGTGTGTGTGTGTGTGTGTGTGTGTGTGTGTGTGTGTGTGTGTGTGTGTGTGTGTGTGTGTGTGTGTGTGTGTGTGTGTGTATGTTAGAAGGTCCATCCTACGTTCATCTTGTCTGGAGATACTTGTGTGTCAGTGAAGGATGGGAAAAAACGATTTTTAAGATTTAGTATTTTTTATATTTTTTACTTTTCTTCACTTACTTTTAATTGCCCCATGTTATGGTTCAAAGCAGGAGCGAGAGACATGCTGTTACCATTTTGGTTAACCAGTTTTAATGAATACCTTTTTCTGTTTTTCTTTTCTGAATTCTTGACAGCGGCAGTTTTTCATAGGAGAATGTTGCATTAGAAAATAAGTAAATAATTTGCGTTGATTGGAATTGTCAGGCTTTTTAATCTTGTTGATTATTGTGTGCGTAACGGCGGAAGAACTGCCTCGCTATTCTCTAATATACAGAGTATTGTTTCTGAGAGAAATTGGCAACAGGCAACATCAGCCAAAAAAACATGAAGAAAAGTTGGACCGTTGATGTCCCTGCGGTCAGACCGACATCAATGTTCCCGTGTTCCCATGTTCCGACCGACGTTAATGTTCCCGAACTTTCAGCAGTATAACAACGCTGATTTTGCAAATCGACTTCTGTCAGTGTGTAAATAGACTTTGACCAAATCTGACCAAGTGATGCTCCGTAAAATAAATTGCCTAGCTTAGCTTTAAGTGAAACCTTCTCATAACCTCTTTAAAAGTCCCCGGGTCGCAACAGCGAGATCAGGGGTAAGTATGGGTCGGCAGTCCTGATAGGAATTCAGTCCGCTTGTGGTTTCAGAGACCCTGCGATGAGGGAGAGTTATTAGATTAGTTGTGTTGTATTTGTTATATTTTCCCTGTGTTTCGCTGTGATCCCCCTTTAAGTCCGTTGGGGAATCACAGAAGATTAGTTCCAAACAGCGGATTATTAAGCACAACGTCAGTAAGAGGGCATGTTCGCAAACTCTTATTCAAAAAAATAAAAGATGTGTGCAGGCACGACAGTCACGGACACACGCGCACACACACACACGCAAGCACCCAGTGGAAAACACTAAATCAAAAAACTGTAAACATTTGCGGTACACCCATGGTCTTGTATTTACATTTAATTTGGGAGCTGCTCTAAAATAAGTTAACACATTTTCTCAAGGACTTCACTAGTGCCTGAAGAGTCGGATGCAATTAACAGGCTGCTGATAGTGGGATTTCATTTGTTTATTTAGTTTGTTCATCTACGGCACTCATGCTTATGAGTGGAGATACGCCTGCTCATGAGCCTACGCGAGTATTCACACCTAGCCACAAGCATTCACACCTAGCCACTAATGGCTAGTTTGAACTCCTGGCCCCTGACATTAGCTCCCAGCCGCTAGCATTAGCACCTATCTCCTAGAATTAGAGGGTAGTGTGAGCTCCTAGGCACTGAAATTAGCACCTAGCCACTAGCATTAGCGGCTAGTGTGAGCTCCTAACCACTGAAATTAGCTCCTGGCCCCTGACATAGCTCCAAGCCATTTGAATTAGCGGCTAGGGCGAGCTCCTATCCACTGACATTAGCTCCAAGCAGAGATGTTCACAAGTCATTTGTTGGAAGTCCAAGTCGAGTCTCAAGTCTTTGAGCTCGAGTCCAAGTCAATTCTCAAGTTTTTTTCCACAAGTCCAAGTCAAGTCTCAAGTCTCTGGCCATCTTATCTGTCCCTAACACTGTATTGTTTAATCTTATAAATTCAAAGCATGTCCTGTAGCTACCATCCGTACAGTATCAAAATCAGTTGAAAAATAACTTTATGGGGTCTAATGCAATGCAATCTGAAGAAACACAAAAATAAATCTGTTTCAATTTCATAACTGTATTTTTCAACATTTTGGCATCTCGGACACACACACACACACACACACACACACACACACACACACACACACACACACACACACACACACACACACACACACACACAGGGAGAGGCTTTTATGATTTGTATGAAATCAATCTGTTTATTTCAACAACTGCGCCATCAACATCAAATTATTTTAACGTGGGCTTAGGCAGACTGGCCTACATGCGCCGAAAACAGATCGCTATTTATTTATTGGTTTTACTGAATGTATTACCTGCATGACGGTGAACTAGACACGTCTTTAGCATATGGAAGCTATGGAACACGTCTGCCTGCGACGTTCTAGACATTATCCCGCTTATTACACGGCTACTTGCCAACACGCAAAAAGTAAGTTCACACGGTGTGTCTTTTTACAATTTATTTTGTTACAAGCATTCGTAGTGTTGATCAGCAGAGAAATTGTCCGCCAAAGACGTTGACGTCGTTTAGCAACCGAGGACGCTGCGGATGATAAGTTACCGGACTACAAAAAATCCTTTCCTTGACAGCGGTCATTATATGCTTAGCAATGGTAAATTATCAAAAAATTACGACGATTGTTGCCCATCCCTAATAGAAATACATGAATAAACTTAGATTTAAAAAGCAATAATTGCATGACTTGACGAGTCTCGGAGCTCGAGTCCGAGTCAAGTCTGAAGTCACCGTTTGTGTGACTTAATCGCGACTCGAGTCCAAGTCTCAGACTCGAGTCCCCATCTCTGACTCCAAGCCTCTAGCATTAGCACCTAGCCACTAGTATTAGCAGTTAGTATGAGCTCCGAGCCACTGACATTAGCTCCAAGCCTCTAGCATTAGCACCTAGCCGCTAGTATTAGCAGGTAGTATGAGCTCCTAGCCACTGATATTAGCCCCAAGCCTCTAGCATTAGCACCTAGCCACTAGTATTAGCAGCTAGTATGAGCTCCTAGCCACTGACATTAGCTCCAAGCCTCTTGCATTAGCACCTAGCCGCTAGTATTAGCAGGTAGTATGAGCTCCTAGCCACTGATATTAGCCCCAAGCCTCTAGCATTAGCATGTAGACACTAGTATTAGCAGCTAGTATGAGCTCCTAGCCACTGACATTAGCTCCAAGCCTCTAGCATTAGCACCTAGCCACTAGTATTAGCAGCTAGTATGAGCTCCTAGCCACTGACATTAGCTCCAAGCCTCTAGCATTAGCACCTAGCCACTAGTATTAGCAGCTTGTATGAGCTCCTAGCCACTGACATTAGCTGGGAGCCTCTAGCGTTAGTGCCCCACTGGCAGCTCTGCAGGGGGAGACCAGCGGCTCAATTCAACCTATTTTCCAGAAACAGCAGCAGCCTTTTGAAGTTGGCCTCCTGAAAAAACATAAATAACATCCTCTGTCAGCCTTCAAGGTACCCGCCGCAGTAGTTTAAATAAACATCAGGCAGGGGCCTGTGTTTTGCGAGACTACAGGCACCCTTGGAATGACAGGGGACCATTGGTACTGTGGGGGGGGGGGGGGGGGGGGGGTTGTTGAAAATAGCCATAATGGTGTCACTCCGGTGTGAAACCATGGCGATAGAATCCTACCTGCGTGGTGATCACACACAGCGGGACACCTTGGTGTGAGTGTGTGTGTGTGTGTGTGTGTGTGTGTGTAAAGGTATGTGTGCATGTTTATATGTGTGTGTGTACGGTAGCACGTGTGAAAGTGTGTGTGCGTGTTTGTGTGTCTGTCCGTATGCGTGCGCATGTGTGAGTGTGTGCGTAAAAGGGCTCAGGAATGTGTGTTTGCGCCCCGTCCCCTTGCTGTAGGGCTCTACGGATTGCGTATCGTGAATAATTCATGAGGCTCTGTGAAATACCATCTTTAGAATCAGGGAGCTGTCCACCAGGGACCCAGGGGTACGCAGAGACAATGGGGGGGGGAGGGCGGTGTGTGTTATTTGTGTGTGTGTGTGTGCTTGTATGTGTGTGTTTTCCTTGTCTGCTGCATTATGATTTCTTAATCTAAATCCGGTTTGGGTTCTCGGTTCCTATGAGAACGTGGACACACACACACACACACACACATACAAGTGTACACACGCACGCACGCACGCACGCACGCACGCACACACACACACACACACACACACACACACACACACACACACACACACACACACAAGGGGATCGTGTATAAGGTTTTTCGAATTCCCAGGTAAAAAGAACCATCAGTGTTTCTTGTTAAATTATATTATGCCATCAAAGTACAGGGCTAGTATACTCTAATAGAATAGAAATGTAACACACACACACACACACATACACACACACACACACTAGTGACAGCTCATGCATCAACCACTCCAATTGTACAGTGCTCCATCTCACTTGTAACATCTCCCCTTCCCCTCTCTCCCCTCCTCCCTCTCTCCCCCCTCATCTCTCTTTCTCTCTTTCCCTCTCACCCGTCTATCAACACTTTTCTCCCCATTTCTCGTTGACACCCTCTCCATGCCCCCCCCCCACACACACACACACACACATACTCACACACACACAGGCACACACACAGGCACACACGCACAAAGAACAGGTGCATCCATCGTGGTGGTACATTGCTCGCGTGCCATGGGAGCCTGAACAAAAAAACAGCAAAAAGCTGTGAAAGAGATGAACACTGGATAGTTCTCGTTCATACTGGTTTCATACCACCAACATCCCCTCCTCCACTAGAAACATACATGTGTGTGCTTGTGTTTTTCGTGCATGTGTGTTTGCGTGTGTGTGTGTGTGTGTGTGTGTGTGTGTGTGTGTGTGTGTATGTGTGTGCGCATATACACAGGCAAACATCTGGGAGTTGCAATAATAATACCTAAAGGATTCATGTATATGGTGTGTGTGTATGTGTGTGTGTATGTGTGTGTGTGCGTGTGCGAGTGCGTGCGTGCGTGTGCGTGTGTGTGTGTCTGTGTTTGTCCTCTAATGATCGAGGCTCTTGTTATCCTGTTTAATTATTCGCCGAGGCGACCATGAGAATCTCGAAGAAGCTTGTCTGGTCTCACGGGCTGCCGCTTTTTATTCCCTTCTCATGTCATTAAGGAGCAGGAAGGGGTCAGGGGTCATCTTGCCCTCTGATGATTAGAGGTGATCTGTACGCATTGGCGATTGAACCCAGAACCTTAAGGATGTGAATGAAACGCCCTGACCACTGAACCTTCCACAACGCACACCCAGAATTGAAACCGAGCCCGATAGAGTCGTTCATCTTTGTATTCAGCCGCAACAAAACGGACGTTTCTCTTCGTATATTCATCGTGAACAACGTTGTCATATTTAACCGGCAAAAGTCTACACGGACACGAAAAAGTTTCTGTAGAAGGGTGTCTACGTCTGTATTTCCTCCGCTGTCACTCGCCCCCCGCCCTCTCGTCTCTGTGTTACGGGGGATGGTTGGCTGACAGCACATCAACACATCCATCAAACCTCTCACACACGGAACACCCATCGAGAGCACCCGCGATCAATAATCTGAATAATTCCTACCTTTGACTTGCCCCCGGCTCCTTGAGAGGTTGTGTGTGTGTGTGTGTGTGTGTGTGGGTGTGTGTGTGTGTGTGTGTGTGTGTGGGCGGGGGGGGGGGGGGGGGGGGGGGGGGGGGGTGTTTGGGACGCCGAAGGACAGTGAGGTGGATTTGCAGAATGGCTTTAATTATATTATACAATAAGTTATTAAGGACAAAATGGAAAAATAAAGGATAAACATGAAAAAATAGTTGACTCAAATAAAAAATACAAAATATGGGTGTGGGTGTTTATTAAAGGGTAAAAGAGGACATACACTGATAAGGCTGTTAATCAAGGCTGTGAAAACCGTACCGTACGGTATAGCCTCCTATCTACCTGACCTCGGCACCCGTGCGTTAATAGCCGGACTAAAGAACGTGTCCTCTGAAAGAACGTGGCTAAGTGAGGTTGATGGAGGGAGAACACAGGCAGAGGGTTCTGCGTGGGTGCTTCAGGTTCTGCTGGGTTCTGTTGAGGCGGGCTCGGGTCTTTCTCTACGGTCACGTCAAAAACACACTTCTCTGTTCTGTCGGTTCTGCTCTTCTGTCCACACTACCAAACTATGCTGTCGTCCAGTAGAATATCAACAAGACATTTTATATTTTAAGTGACTGAGCAGGTAAGAAGTTCGCAAGGTGGTAACAGATGAATATTACCTTGTCTAGTTAGAGGTCAATTCTATAAGCTGTGAACTAGCAGTCGAGTATTGCCTCGCCCAATGCGCACTCAATTCAGCCAGGGCTTTAGTTCCATGAGATAAAACTCGACCTGCTCGCACCGTGTCTGCATTCACACTGAAACCCTGCTGCAAGTCAGGGAGTCAGAAATATCAACATCAACATACTCTGTTGATAACCAGGCTCCCTGTGATTTAACATGAATGTCATGACATTCTCTCTCATGTTAGCGCTCTAACTCTCTGCCTCTCTTTCACTCACTCCCTCTCTTTCTGCCTTGCTCTCTCTCTCTCTCTCTCTCTCTCTCCCCCTCTCGCTCTCTCTCAGCCTCTCTCTCCCTCTCTCTCTCCCTTGCTCTCTGCCTCTCTCTCTCCCCTCGCTCTCTCTATCTCTTTGCCTTGCTCTCACTCCCTCTCACTCTGCCTCTCTCTTATCCCCTCTTTCTTCCTCTCTCTCCCCCCCTCGCTCTCTCTCCCTCTGCATCTCTCTCTCTCTCTGCCTCTCTCACCCATCCCTCCCTGCCTCCCCTCTTCCTCATTGCCTCTCTCGCTGGGTTTCTCATTGTCCCCGCTCACCTCGGTCTTTCGGTGAAGATCGTGTCCTTTCTCTCCGTCTGATGGCCCCGTATTCCGTGATTACCTGAATGCATGAATGCTTTCATCACTTCACAGGCATATGCAGAGCAAAATGCCAAGTCATCTGCCCATAGCCCACACACACACATACATGCAAACAAACAAAGCACATCAACACACAATTGTACACGCTGATACGCAAACACACACTAGAAATGCCAGCGTGCAAGCAAACACACACACATGGGCGCTCACACAAAAGGGCGCATAGTAGGCATACACTCACACTAACACACGCACGCACTGACACACATGCATGCACGGACACACATGTAAACACGGACAAACAGACACAGATACATAGACACACGGACATGGACACACGCACACACACACACACACAGACACACACACACACACACACACACACACACACACACGTCTCCAACAACTCTCTGCCAGACCTACTCCATATAATCCCATTACCTGATGACTCCAGATTACAGCTGTGGAAATAATCCCAGCTCTGATCCACAGTCTCAGACCCACTCAGACATAACACGCCTCCTCCACATCCCTGGTCCAGACAGACGGGGAGACAGACAGACAGAGAGAGAGAGAGAGAGAGAGAGAGAGAGAGAGACAGGAGCTGGCCCGAGTTCAGCAGTATCTTTCTTAAAACCCTTCAAAAGAGATGAAAGTCCTATTAGGCTGCTGTAGAATTTCTCTTTGAATAACGTGAAAAGTGTTTGAACATCTCCCAAATTCCAGACAGTCTGTTTATTTATTATTGAACAGTAATGTCGAGCAGTTGGGGCCAGACAATGTACGGGGATGCAACACCCAAGTGAAGAGCGAAACTAGTTCTTCCGAAATGATCGGAAGAACTAGTGAAAGTGAGAAAGGGGAGAAGGAAAGAGTGTTGGAGGTCAGAGAGAAAGACAAACATGAGACAACGACTTGAAGGAAGTTTCCGGTTACGGTAATGCAATGCAGTGAGCTTGTGTAGAGAGAGAGAGAGAGAGATAGAGAGAGAGAATGAGAGAGAGGTATAGAGAGAGAGGGGAGGGAGATGTAGAGGGAGAGAGTGAGAGGTATAGAGAGCAGGAGAGAGAGGACATACACTCTTGCTCTCTCTCTCTCTCTCTCTCTCATCCCCTCTCGCTCTCTCTCAGCCTCTCTCTCCCTCTCTCTCCCTTTGCTCTCTGCCTCTCTCTCAGAGACACGGAGGTACAGAGAGAGAGAGGCAGAGAGAGAGGTAGAGAGAGGTGGAGAGAGGGATAGAGAGGTAGAGAGAGGTGGAGATAGAGCTAGAGAGGGGTAGAGAGCTAGAGAGGAGGAGAGAGCTGGAGAGAGAGAGAGATGAAGAGGGAAAAAAGGAGAGAAAGGGAGCAATTCAAAGAAAGAGAGCGAGAGAAAAAAAAAGAGAGAGAGAGGGGGAGAGGGAGGGAGATGATCACAGGGCTCTCTCTCCATCTGCCCGTGTAGCAGTGCAGTCTCTCCTTCCTGTTCTCTGTGGTGTGTGTCTGTGTTTGCTGGTGATCAGCACACACGTTCCCGGTTCCCCCGGGGGTCCACAGCGCTGGTTTATACAAAGTTTCCCAGAACTAAAGGACTGATGCAGCAGAGAAACTTCAGGAGCCCCAAGACTCGCACGGCCCCCGCCTGAACCCACACCCTGAAATCCTATAACGTGGCGTGGAGGACCAACGCACATCACGAAACTGCAGGAAACAGCCAGACACGCACTTAGCAGTCGCCTGTGTGTGTTTTGGTGTGTGTAGGAGTGTGTATGTGCATGTTTGTTGCGTGTGCGTGTGTGTGTGTGTGTGCATTCAAGTGTGTATGTTCACGTTTGTTTGTGTTTTTGTTTCTGTACACAAGTGTGTATGTGCATGTTTGTGTGTTTGTGCGCGTAGGTGTTTGTTTGCGTGCGTACGTGCATGTTTGTGTCAGGGTGTGTTTGTGTCTGCATACAAGTGTTTGTTTGTATGCTTGTAGGTCTATTGTTTATATATTTGTGTGTCTGTGTGATTACAAGTGTGTACGTCTATGTGTGTGTGTGTGTGTGTGTCTGTGTGTGTGTGTTTGTTTCAGTGTGTGCGTGTAGATATGCGTCCGTGTTTGTCTAGTATATCATACACGCAGTGCACGCATGCTTGTCTAAAGGGGTAAACATTAAGCCCATGCTGCCTCCAATCTGTGCCCACGCCAGTTCACCGCAGTGCAGGAGCCAATCTAAATACATACATACCAATATATTCATATAGGAATTAATCAGATGAATATATTAACCGGCACTTTACTGAAGACGGAAACCAACAGGATGGCACCCTGGGGCTCTGAATGACATGGTGATTTGTGTGCGTGTGTGTGTGTATACTTGCACCTGTGTGTGTGTGTGTGTGTGTGTGTGTGTGTGTGTGTGTGCGTGTATGTGTATATGTGTGTGCGTGAGTTTGTGCGTGTATGTATTAGTGTGTGCGTGCGTTTATGTGTGTGTGTGTGCGTGTTTTATGCATGTATGAGTGTGTGCGTGTATGTGCACATGTGTGTGCGTGTATGTAGGATTGTATTTACGTGCGTGTGTGTGTGTGTGTGCATGAGAGAGCGACAGGGAAAAGAGCACGACATTTGATCCGGAGCCTCTCCAGCATAAGGACGGCTCCGGCGAGCCGCTGAGCCGTCCTGATCTTCCGAGGGCGTCGTGAGTGGTGCAGCGCCAGATGTTGCGCCGCCCAGATGTTCAGCCCCTCGCCCGCGGGCCCCAGGAAATGGCCGACAGCCCGCTGCTCCACTCAGAGGCCCGCCACGCTAATCTCCCTCGCACACGGCCCCTATAGACGGCTTCTGGCTGAAAGGGCTCCGCACACAGCCCCCCCCCGTTACGTCATCTCCTCACGCCCCAACCCATCCTAATGCCTCGCCCAATCAGCGGAGAGGAGATCTCGAAGATCCCGCCTCCCAGGGACACTTCGGGCGTGCCCTCTTCATTAGAATGCATCATAAGATCTTTCTTTTTTTTTTGTAATGACTCGAGTGAATTGTAATCAAGTGAAATCATGGATCAAGGTAAATACACCGTGACCCAGGGCAATCAATACTTTGTTTTCGCGTTTTTGCCTCGCGTGAGAAGCGCTCTGGCAGTTTGAAACGCAGGAATGCAACCCAATGGTGCTGAAACAACGGCCAGAACGCCGTTACTATCGATAACGTTCCTATGCTCCTGCACTGAGACCAGTTATTGCGATCCACACGCCCTATAGGCGACCAATGCATGCAACGGTAGCATCCAAAAAAAGCTGCAATAAAGGCTGAGTAGGATTAAGTTATTAAAGAGCAGCTGACTAGCCAGGAGTTAAATAATGAATCCTTCAACGACTCTATCACCAAACACCGATTCCACCGAGCGATGTCGGTGGACGATGTCTCCCCAAAGCCCCTCCTCTCAGCCTCTCATCCCTCCCTCTCCCCCCACCCCTCTCTGCCTATAGGTATATCTATTATTCATGGGATCCATATTGTTTCGGGTGGGGGGGAGATGGGCTATCAATGGGAAGGCCCGCCCGGTCCCCGCCTCATCAGCCACGCCGAGGAACAAGGCGGAGGAGGGGTGGAGGAAGATGAAGAGGGCGGAGGAGAGGTGGAGGAAGAGGAAGAGGGCGGAGGAGAGGTGGAGGAAGAGGAAGAGGGCGGAGGAGAGGTGGAGGAAGAGGAAGAGGGCGGAGGAGGGGTGGAGGAAGAGGAAGAGGGCGGGGGAGAGGTGGAGGGGTGGAGGGGTGGTGTATAGATTCCTTCACTGCGCCGTGCACTGCGTGTTGTTTGTGGCGTTTCAGAGGTTGCTCGTGTCGTACTTCGCGACGCCTTCCCCGGCGAGTATCACGTAGCGTCGGGCCAGAGGCGGACGACTGCGTCACGCGGTGGGGCTTTGATGACCGAGGTCCTCGCGCGCTTACCGGACAGAGTTTTCGTGTGTTTTTTTGCCAACTGAGGAAAAAAAACGACGAATCTAAAGAGTGAGGACGGAACAAGTTTGGTGATTCCTAACTGGGTCCGATCCCCGATGTCCGCGGTCTACCTGTAGACCAGGGGTCAGCAACCTTTTCAACTTGCAGTGCCAGTTTTACATTTTCTCGTTAATGAGTGTGCCTTAAGCCACCATATATTAAAAATGAAGCTGAATTATGACACAGCGACCAAAAACATTTCCAGAAGGCATTTTAAACATTTGAAATGTTATATTTGCAACATGGGCTTACAAATTATAATAACATATGTCCCATCTTAAAAAAACATTTTCAGAAACTCATTCAAAAACATATTTGCACTTTGAGAAATGTAAAAAACGAGAATATATGAGAATGTTGGAACCATCCCCATCAATATCTTTACGACATGTACATCTTTGCAAAACCATGTGAAGGCGCCGATACAGGCCACTTGCAACAATATTTTTAATATTTTCTTCTCTATTACTCACAACATAGGTTTAAAAACTATTAATTGATCCCAAGTGTGCCAATGATTATGCTGCCCCGTGCCAGTGGTGGCATGTGTGCCTAGGGTTGCCGACCCCTGCTGTAGACCAACAGGAGGGGGAGGCTCCCTCCTGGCTGATCCATGATGCGGTGACTCCAGATTCACCCCGAGCTCCCATGCAGTGGGGCGCGGGGACCCTCAGGGGAGAATCCATCTGCATGGGGTCTGCATCACACTGCCGCTCACAGGGAGGAGAGGGGTCACCCGTTCAACCACTGGTCTGTTGATGTCCAGCCTACCTATGGGTTAACCTGGTTAAGATCACAACCCCCAGTCTAGTGGTATCTATGGGTTAACCTGGTTAATATCATAACCCCCAGTCTAGTGGTATCTATGGGTTAACCTGGTTAATATCATAACCCCCAGTCTAGTGGTATCTATGGGCTAACCTGGTTAATATCATAACCCCCAGTCTAGTGGTATCTATGGGTTAACCTGGTTAATATCATAACCCCCAGTCTAGTGGTATCTATGGGTTAACCTGGTTAAAATCATGACCAGTCTAGGGGAATCTATGTTTTAACCTGGTTAAAATCATGACCAGTCTAGTGGTATCTATGTGTTTACCTGGTTAATATCATAAACAGTCTAGTGGAATCTATGTTTTAACCTGGTTAAAATCATAACCAGTCTAATGGTATCTAGGCTCCACAAAGGTAAACCTGATTAACATCATAACCCCCGGTCTAGTGCTAGCTACGGTTTAACCTAGTCAATGTCATGACCACCAGTACAGTCGTATCCAGCCTCCACATTGGGATGAGCCTGGTTAATAACATCAACATAGTAAAAAGTTAAATATCTAAATGGCAGGAGCGTCCCAGATCTACACCGTGAGTTCAAGGCTCAGTGTGACTCGGGCAGGTGTGATGGTGTGTTGCTCAGCAGCACTTCGGCAGCAGGGATTGGGGGGGTCAGGTTCCTGGGGTCAGGTTCTGTCCTACCAGCTGCTAGAGTCAGCTCCTTCTTTAACCTTTGACCTTTCAACTCGCCCCGCAAAGCACAGAACCACCTGACGAGCCATGGGTCCTTCATATTTGCAAATGTTATTAGTATGCGTGTGTGTGTCTGTGTGTCTGCGAGAATGACAAATGCATACATGTGTGTCTACATGTGCATATGTATGTGTGCTGTTTTGTAACAAATTATATACTATATATTTATAAATGTGTGTGTATATATATATATGTTTATATATATGTTTATATGTATATAAATAAAATAAAACCTAATAAGATAACCACCTACGACAGTAAACCGTCACAGTGTGTTGGGTGTGTTTAAGTGTGTGCTTATGTGCATGCATGTGACTGTGTGTATGGTGCATGCAAAGTAATATGTGTTTGGCGTTTTGTAACGAATAACAATGTATATAGGAAACCTTGAATTTCACTTTGCATATCTGTGCCTACGTCAGTGTGTGTGTCTGTGTGTGTGTTTGTGTGTGTGTGAGAATGTGTGTATGCATGTGAGAATCTGCGTGTGTCTGTGTGTGTGCATTTGTGAGGCCTGAACACTCTTATGAGGACCTCACACCAGTGTGGTTCATTAGAAGCCGTCCCCCACGAGGGAAACCAGGGAATAATTACCAATTACCCTGTTGTCAAGAACCACTGTTTAATGTTGTAATAGTGCTGGTGTGTGTGTGTGTGTGTGTGTGTGTGTGTGTGTGTTTGTGTGTGTGTGTGTGCGTGTGTGTGTGTGTGTGCGAGCGAGAGAGAGTGTAGGGCTATGTGTTAACTACAGGGACGTGCTTTAATCTCACGCCTCGGCCAAGAGAGACAGGATTTTTGTCAGCTAATTATGAGACCCTTATTACACGCATCTCCACACAGCTCTCACTCTCTCCCTTTTCCTCCCCCGCTTCCCCCCACTTCCTCTCTTCCGGTCACCCCTCTGACTCTTTGGCTCCCTATGCTTCCTGATTCCTCCTTTCTTTCCCTCTCTTTTCTTTTGCCCCTTTCCTTCCCTCTGTCCTTCCAGAGCGTCTCAGCGTGCTTCTGGAGGGACACCTAACTTAACGAACCAATGACCAAATGCAGATCGGATCGTGTTCTCTGATCCACGCTTTGGAAATCAATAAAGCCTTTGTTGTGTCTTTTTTAACGTTTACTGCCTCTGGCGTGTTAATTGGGTCCATTGGGGGGAAGGCATGGAGGGAGGGGGGGAGAGAGAGAGAGAGAGAGAGAGAGAGAAAGGAGACGCAGAGATGGAGTGATCAGAGATGGAGAGGGATAGTAGAAAGTGGATAAAAATACAGTGATAACAGTGAGTGTGTGATGAGAGAGGGAGAGGGAGAGAGAGAGAGAGAGAGAGAGAGAGAGAGAGAGAGAGAGACGTTTCGGTCCAGCCTTCTACTCTGCGAAAAAGAACACACATTTTCTCCCGTTCTTCCGACCTTTCCTCGACGCGTCTGTCTCCTTCTTGTGTCCTCTCTGAACCAACTTGTTTTTCACTTACGTCTGTCTGCCAGCCTCTCTCCTAAGCTGTCTGTGGAGGCTGTCTCCATCCGCCTCTCGCTCTCTCCTAGTCTGTTAATGCTGACCTACCTCGCCCGGCCCCAATGTTCATCAGTCAGGCCTCCTCCTCTACGGTTGGCAGCTGCAGCAGCATGTAATGGCCTGAGGGCAACCACCCAGCCAAGCAGACCTCCCTGCTCCTGCTGGATCACACACAGCCTGGGTAAGAGGGAAAATATTTTGTATTCACGAAATGTTATGTTTCATTGTTATTATCGAAATGGCATTATATTTGTATTTATTTTTCGTGCCCAGGAATTCAATTCAATGAAGAGAGCGACATAATGACAAGAGAGGTGAGGGACAGGGAGACAGACCAAGAGAGACAGACAGAGAGTTACACAGAGAGAGAGACAGACAAAGAGAGAAAGACAGAGTAACTGAGAGAGAGAGAGAGAGAGAGAGAGAGAGAGAGAGAGAGAGAGAGACAAAGAGAGAAAGACAGAATAACTGAGAGAGACAGAGCGAGAGAGAGAGAGAGAGAGAGAGAGAGAGAGAGGGAGAGAGAGATGGACACAAAGAGAGAGAGACAGATGGAGAGAGAGACGGAGAGAGAGAGACAGACAGACAGACAGACAAAGAGCGTTAGATACAGCTTCAGAATGAACGGGAGAAAACGCCAGAAGTTTTTGGAATAACTTAAGATATCACAATTTGAAAAACATCTTGGTGGTTTCATCACCACGTTTTGTTCCCTACCAAATTGAAGTACATTTAAATTGGAAATTAAATTAATTGAAATTGGAAAAAATAAATAACGTGGGATAAAGTGAGTGGGGATTGTGCCGCTGTTTGTTCCCATTATAACCAGCTACAGTACAGTTAACATAACATTAGCATAGCATTAACATAAACATCGCCAGCACAAGGCCATTTCCTCAATACGCCATTGAGGAATATATAAATACGGCGAGTATTTCAATATTTGTGTATGTGTTTAAGACGGTATAATACTAGTAATAGGCCACATAAATAATATAAGTCAGAGAAAGCAACATTTCAAGATTATATTTATTTGTGTATTTAAGAATTTGCATTGTTTCTGTGTCTCTGTGTATGTGTGTGTATTTGTTTCTTGTGGATGTACGTGTGTGTGTTTGTGTGTTTGTTTATGTGTCTATCTTTTTCTTGTGTATGTGTGTGTATCTGTTTCGTGTTTATGTGTGTGTATCTGTTTCTTGTGTGTGTATGTGTGTGCGTCTTGTGAAGGTGTTTGTGCGTGTGTTTATGTATGTGTATCTGTTTTATGTGTGTGTATCTGTTTATTGTGTATGTGTGTGTATCTGTTTCTTGTGTACGTGTGTGTATCTGTTGTGTATCTGTGTGTGTGTGCAACTGGAAGCAGAAAGTTTGGCAGTTACTTACCAACTTAGGCTCGTAATTCAGACCGGATAAATCCAGCGGCGGCCTGATGAAAGGAAATGGGCGAGGGAGTTGGAAGAGGGCGGAGCCTACAGTCACAGGCTTCAACAACATAATGACTAGTGCTTACTCCGTGCCGAGAGAGAGTATGTGGATGTGTGTGTATGTCTTGAGTGCAAGGACTGAATATCTCATCAGGATATGAACAATTCTCACGCCTTCCTCTAGTGGCTGTACACACACGCACACACACAGACACACAGACACACACACACACACACACACACACACACACACACACACACACACAACCTCTTCCCTTGAGTTCCATCATGGAGGGAGGGAGGAAGGGAGGGAGTGAGGGAGGTCGAGCGAGGCTGTGTGTTTAACAGAGATAGAGTGTGTCTGTGTGAGTGGAAAGGAAGTGAGCGAGTGAAGGATCCATCGGAGTGGTGTACTCATTATATCGCGGTGCACACAAGGTTATCTAAATATGTATGGTTGCGTAAACACGCACACGTGCACACTCACACCCTCCCATGCACAATCACACACACACGCACGCACGCACGCACGCACGCACGCACGCACGCACGCACACACACACACACTGGCTGGTCAGGCTTGCCTTGGTCCCGGGTTAGTTCCAGTGGCCGGGTTGTCCTTTACCTTTCCAAACGCGGTGCTGGGCTGGTGCTTGAGTTGGTTCAGTGTTGGTTCTACATTCAAACCCCCCACGAACCAGCTTGATTTTCCACAGACTTTTGGGCCAGAGTAGAGCCACGTCAATCAGTCAGAGCGTACAACCTTGTTGTCCTGGCAACGCGTCAATATGTTAAAATGAAGGCGTTAAAACTCGCTTCTGGACCAGCGTGGAGTTGGAGCTGGGTTGGTCTGGCCCGGAGCCAGGATTATTTATGCGGAAAAAAGCCAAGAACAAGTTTGAGATTGGAGCTGGCTCTGAACCAGCCCTGGAACCGCGTTGGCGGAAAAGGTTTAAGTGTAGTTAAATTCAGGCTTTAAGTGTTCAGTTCATTCTCATAAGAAAATAGACGAAGTGGCGCATTATGAGTCTCTCAGATGTTCTATTCCCTTGATTAAAATGCTTTCAGGACAATTGCGTCCGTAATTTATGTCTGTAATATGTGTTTCTCTGCAATAACCTGTGGCATCCGTCACAATGAAGTGCTGAGTGTGGGCAGGCTGTTTACTGGGCTCCTTTTCTGGGCCAGGATTAAAACTCAGGAAATCAATAACTCTTCCATCTCCTCTCCGCACGCCTGCACTCCCCTCAGAGGCGAAGCCAAAAGACCCGTTTTGACACACAAACGGCTTTGTCACTCTTTCATAATCCGCCTGCTATACCCCCCAAGCCTTCTTCAAACACATCTCTTTAGATTAAGACCGAGTTCAGCTCCACTAATGTCGAGTTTGAGTCCAGTTTGATGATTGCGTGTTTAATGATTTTCACAGGCATTCGTCTTTTTAATTTCCAAAATCTGGCTGAAATCGTTATGAAAGTTGTTTCAATATGATATAATTTACGCCTGAGGAAATCTGGCTGGGAGACAGAGTTTACAAGCAGAGAGAGTTCTACGTTATGACTGCACACGGACTGTTGGAGATTGAGCGGATGCCGTTTGGTTGAATAGAACAGACTTAATTTGGTCTTTCTCACATTAAGACATTGGGAACAATTTGATCCAGAGTGATTCACAGATGAGGCTGAGAACAAACAGAACAAATACAGCCAAATTGTTGGCGAAAAAGTGTTGCACGACCCAGTTTTTCCAAACAACTGAACAAAGTTTAGTAGCTAGAGGAAATCGGAACCAAGACAAGAGAGTGAGAGAGCGCGAGAGAGAGAGAGAGAGAGAGAGAGAGAGAGAGAGAGAGAGAGAGAGCTGGAGGAAGAGCGTCGGAGATGGAGAGGGCAAGAAACACTTGCTCCCTCACCACAAACACTCACAGACACACACACACACACACACACACACCTCTTTGCGGGTAGTAGGAGTGACTGACAGTAAAGGCTCTGCTGGGAGGGGTGGTGGGTGGGGTGGTGATGGTGAGGTTGTGGGGTGGTGATGGTGGGGGGGGGGGGGGCGGGGGCTGGCTAGGTTGTGTAATTTGATTTGGATTTCGTGTTGCCGGGAAGAATGACACAAATTCTAGAGGGATTAATCCGGCTTTAATTCAATCTGTCCGACTCCGCCTGAAATAACCAGGGTCCCCTGCTGTTGCTCCGGCTACCACGAGAGAGGGTGTGTGTGTGTGTGTGTGTGTGTGTGTGTGTTTGTGTGTTGAAGAGAGTGTGTGTTTGTGTATTTGTGTGTGCATGCCTGCGTGTGTTTGTGCATGCCTCTGTTTCTGTGTTTGTGTGCATGCCTCTGTTTGTCTGTGTGTGTGCGTGCGTATGTGTGTGCCTAAGTGTGTGTTTGTGTGTTGAAGAGTGTGTGTTTGTGTATTTGTGTGTGCATGCCTGTGTGTGTTTGTGCATGCCTCTGTTTCTGTGATTGTGTGCATGCCTTTATTTGTGTGTGTGTGTGTGTGTGTGTATGTATGTGTGTGCCTAAGTGAACATGCTTGTAAATGTTTGTAAATGTGTAACACAGAGAAATGCTTAGAAAAATCACAAACTATTGTTGTCGTTGTTGTGTACATCTCTTCATTTCTTTCCTTCTGTGTGTATATTTAAACTAAGAAAACACACCCACCCACTCACACACATGGCAGCCAAGAAACCATTCTTCTGTGATCTCGGAAAAACTTGATATTCTATTACTTAATGTTCCGTTTAGTAACAGTTAACTTTTTACCACAAAGTGGCGCACAGTTGAACCCAATTTCACACACAGTGACCTGTGATATGATTGGCCCGTGTTGAAGGATTCATTCACTTCAGCCATGGTTCAACCTAAAGCAGCAATCTTGGTTCTCAACACTAGCTGGGGAACTGTGTAACTCTGCATTCAGTACAGTCTGACGTTGTATAAAGTCTTTTATTGAAATGATATTGAGCTCAAAGAGTTGGTCGAGTTACGTAAGAGACAACACAATGAACGCCTGTTGTAGGAGGTATTGTAATACATTCAGTTCCCATAGCTTATGCAAAAATCCTTATGAAAGCCTTTTTAATATAATGTAATACGCTATAATATGATATATTGTATTATTATGCTATTTTATATTGTATAAGCGTTGTATTTCTTCTTTACACAGGGATAGCCGTAAAGACGGCCTACATTTCAATGTTTGATTCATAAAGCATAAAAAACAAATACCATAAAATCTCATGAATACTAAAACCAGATTTTGCTTTATCAATCCCTGCAGGGAAATTCCCTGTTTCAGCGGCATAAGCACAGCGCAGATATATATTAATAAAAAGGGAATAGTGAAATACAAGCAATATACCATACATAAATACATCTAAATAAATCAGATCAAATAAAATATCTCTCTCTCTCTCTCTCTGTGTCTCTCTGTCTCTGTGGGAGCCTCTTTCTATCTCCCTCTCTCTCCCTACTACGTGCAAAGAGGTGTGTGTGTGTGTGTGTGTGTGTGTGTGTGGGTGTGTGTGTGTGTGTGTGTGTGTGTGTGTGTGTGTGTGTGTGTGTGTCTGTGTGTGTCTGTGAGTGTGTATGGTGAGGGGGAGAGGGCAAGTGTTTCTTGCCCTCTCCGTCTCCGGCTCTCTCTCTCTCTCTCTCTCTCTCGCTCTCTCTCTCTCTCTCTCTCTCTCTCTCTCTCTCTCTCTCTCTCTCCTCAAAGAAATAACTGGCAAAACAATCCTTACAGCTGAGGTTGTGACCTCTGACCTCCCGCATTCAGATGACGGGGAGACCCCGTTGCTGTAGGCACACGTGTGTGCATGCGTGTGCGTGCACAGTGTGCGTGCGGTGGTGACGTGTGCTGTGGTGACATGCTCAGAGAGACGTGAAAGGAGGTGACATGATGTATGAAGTCTGCCGTGGCGGGGGTGACACTGATGGATGGAGTGTGGGAGGGGGCAGGGGAGATAGAGTGACAGTGTGGGAGGCAAAAACACAAGAGAGGGAGTGAGTCAGAGACATTGAGAAGATAAGAGAGAAACGGCAACAGAGTGACGAATGCACTTAAGAGAAGGAGAGAAAGAGAGAGACAGAGAAAGACAGACAGACTAGAAAAAAAGAGAGAGTACAAGCAAGTGAATAATGCAGTGAAGAAAACGATGAAAGAGTGAAAGCGAGAGATATGATATTGAAAGAGAGGAAGAGAGAGTGAGAGACATAGAGAAGTATTAGAAAGAGTGCGAGTGAAAATGCAGTGTGAATCATCTGTGATGATCTGAGTGAAAAACAGAAAGTATCTGCTTTCCGATAATAATCCGTTGTCCATTAATGATATTAGGGATTCATTCATTTTCAGAACTAGAAGATTTTCAACGCGTTTGATAATCCGCCAAAATCAAATAAACAACTTGATCAAATGACACAAAATAAATATCTTCCCACAGTTATGACTCAAATAAAGTCACGAACGCCTACGGAACTTTGAAATTAGACTTTCACATTGGATTGTGGATGAAAACGTGCATATTGCAATGGATTAAAATCTCCATAATTATAATGCAACTATCTTTTAATCATATTAAAGGATAACACCGGTCTGCCCCACCATTGCACCCATCTCTGTAGTCTAAGGTCGTATTTCTGACCCATGATATTGCAAACAGGTGTTGGACTGAAGCCAGGGGAGACCAGTTTGATCCTACACTGTGTACATTCATTCACTTCGAACATAACCTCCTTTTTTTCTGGGCTTCATTCATTCACTTCAAACAGAACCCCCTGTTCTGTGTTATTGATCCATTCACTTCAAACATAAACCCTGTTCTGTGAGATTCATCCATTCACTTCAAACAGAACCCCTGTTCTGTGAGATTCATCCATTCACTTCAAACAGAACCCCTGTTCTGTGAGATTCATCCATTCACTTCAAACAGAACCCCTATTTTGTGAGATTCATCCATTCACTTCGAACAGAACCCCTATTCTGTGAGATTCATCCATTCACTTCGAACAGAACCCCTATTTTGTGAGATTCATCCATTCACTTCGAACAGAACCCCTATTCTGTGAGATTCATCCATTCACTTCGAACAGAACCCCCTCCTCAGCAGTCCTGTGGGTGAGAAACGGTTATTGAGTGAATATTTTACTCTGTGGCCTCGACCTTCCGCCGACCTCGTCTCCGGCTCCATGATGATCTTCAGCGGCACCCACACCTGGAGTAGCCCTCGCCCGGGGAACGAGGGCCAGAGTTTCAGAACGAGAGCCCGGTCATGCTGACGTGTGGTAACATGTCGAGACGACTCAACGCGTCCCGATGCTGAACACGTGTTCTGTTTGCAGTCGGTTTGCTCGCTGTGGTTTTGACGTGGGAAAAAATCCAACTCGATGTAATCCTTAGATCTCTGTCTGAAAGTGAAGTTGATGTGAATGTCAAAATAAATTGATGTGAATGTCGTTCTTGTGGAACGGCGAGAGAAATATTTAGTTCTGTTGAACGTGTGAATAAGACAAGAGCAGCATGTTGTGCACAATAAAACAATTCATTTGTACCCTTCCAAGTCGAGGGATGTATGTGACAATTGATGAGACTTCATTTAATAAAATTTCACATTTCTAACAAGGATCTGGGCAGTGTGTGGGTGCGTGTCTGTGTGAGTGTGGTTGTGTGTGCAACAACTTTATGCGTGGGTTTTTGTGTCTATGATAATGAGTCTGTCAATGTGACAGCACCTGCGTACTTCAGTGGGGCATGTGTGTGACTGTGTGTGTGTTTGTGTGTGTGTGTGTGTGTGTGTTTGTGTGTGTGTGTGTGTGTGTGTGTGTGTGTGTCTATCAGGCTGTGTGGAGTGTTAGTTCTGCATGGTTAGCTTGACGACTTGGCATTTAGTCTACGGATGATAACAGCAGTGTGTATGTGTGTCCATATGTGTGTGTGGGTGTATGTGTGTATGTGTGTGCGTGCGTGCATGTGTGTGGGTGTGTGGGTGTGTGGGTGTATGGAGGTGTACGTGTGTGCGTGTGTATGTGTGTGGAGTTTTATGTATCTGTGTGTGTGTGTGTAAATGTGTATGCGCTCGTATGTGGGTGTATGTTTGTGTGTGTGTGCGTGCGTGAGTGTTTGTGGGTGTGTGTTTGTGTGTGCGTGCATGTGTGGGTGTATATGTTTGTGTGTAAATGCGTGCGTCTTGCTTATCGGTAGGTCCTGCAGTGGATGACGCCACAATTTGCATGTGATGTGATTCTGTTTGACCGTTTGCCTTTGGGCTTGTTTGTTTGTTGACCCATCACATTTGTGTGTGTGTGTGTGTGTGTGTGTGTGTGTGTGTGTGTGTGTGTGTGTGTGTGTGTGTGTGCAGTGAGTGGTAGCAGAGGTCAGAGGAGAGGTGGTGGGGGGAATGAGAGAGACATGTGTCTCTATTCATTCAGATGTTCGTCACACAGCTCTAATAAATCACTTTTGCATGGACTGTTGTTGAAGAAGTTTAACAACACTCCATGCAAAAGGAAACAAGTTTACTTGTTGTTGAAGTTGACGGAGACAATTCAGATGTGTGTGTGTATGTGTGTGTCTGTGTGTCTGGTTGCACTGTGCCAGCCCAGAGGTGGTGTAATTCCAAATGCCTGTTGGCCTCAGCGGCTGGTGTTTATCTGGGTTCAGACACAGTTCATCGTTTATCTCTCTCTCCCTCTCTCTCTCCCTCTATCGCTATCTCTCTCCCTCTCTCTCTCTCTCTCTCTCTCTCTCTCTCTCTCCCTTTCTCTCTCCTCTCTCTCTCTCTCTCTCTCTCTCTCTCTCTCTCTCTCTCTCTCTCTCTCTGCTACGGTGTTTTTTTTTGTGCCCCTGTGTGTGTTTGTGTGTGGGTGTTTATTGTGTGTGTAGGTGTACATTTGGTGCGTGGGTGTATATGCTGTGTGTAATCTGTGCCTTTGAGTCGTTCAGCGTGTGTGTGTGTGTGTGTGTGTGTGTGTGTGTTTGTGCATTGATTGATAAAACAAGCCTATCTTCATGAAAGGATGCGTGTAAATGCACAATGTTTGTCTGTTTAAATGCACCGTGATTCTGGGGAAAATTACGAAAAACATGAATAGAAGCAGAAGAAATATCACATCCCATAATAAGCAAAAACGTATTTAGGCGTGAGGGGTTTATCGTGAGAGGTGTTGATTTGAAAAGTGTATATTTATATACCTATAGTGTCACTGTGATTCGTTCCCCAAATATATTTATACACACTACAACCTACAGAGGATAAAATGTACTCATACACACTGTACTGCTCCCTACATGGTACTAATATTTATACACAATTCTCCCCACTGAGTACTTATACTAATGCGCACTGCACCCCACAGAGTACTAATACTAATACACACTGCTCTCTCCAGGACTAATAGTGGAGGCATGCTTAGGTAGTAACATTGCTAGCCTCATCTATCATCTGAACCCCTGCTGTGCCTAGATGCTGAGATGGCTTAACAGACCAAAATAACCCACATAGTAGAACGTTACAATAAGGAAGAATAATTAATGAACTGACCGTTTATTAAAATGAGGTAATACAGTAGTAAGGATAATTGTATAGCATTAGCATATGGATTAGGGTTAGGGTTTGGGTTGGGTTTCTAAACCTAATCATGTTTAATTGTGTAAAAAAATAATGCCTTAGTTTATATGAAGACCATTACCTTAGTTAAAATGAACACCATTACCTTAGTAAATAAGGTGGTCATTAACACCCTTGAACATCCTTAGTAAACACAAACACCGTTGGTAAATGATGAGACCATTAGTAACCTGTTAATTAACTGTCTGCTTGTGCTAATTCTGCATTAACTAATGTTAATTGATGGTTAATTAATGTAGCCTCACGGCTAACGGTTCCCATGGTGACCGTTACCACGGCGCCGTGCTGTGACAGAGCGGGTAGTTGTGGAGCTACGTGTTTGTGTTCCTTGTTGTATCTCTCTCTCGCTTTCCCTCACTTGTTCTCTCACTATCTGTACCTCTCGCCCCCCTCTCTCTCTATCTCACTCTCTGTACCTCTAACTCACGCTTTTGTTTTCTCTCTCTGTACCTCTTGCTCGTTCTCTCTCCCTCGCTCCCTCTCTTTATCGCTATACTGCCCTCTCTTTATCACTTTATCGCCATACCTCTCTCTCTCTCTCTCTTCCTCTCTCCTCTTGTTCTCTCCCCTTGCAGTCTTTCTCTCTCTCTCTCTCACACTTTCTCTCACTCTCTCTTTATCGCTATACCTCTTTCTCTCTCTTTATCGCTATACCTCTCTCTCTCTATCGCTATACCTCTCTCTCTCTCGCTTTCTCTCTCTCTCTTTCTCTCATTCACTCTTTATTGCTATACCCCTCTCTCTCTCTCTCTCTCTCTGGGTGGTGGTGCCTTAAGGTGTCATCTAATAAAACCACTTTGCTTCTCCTTTACATGGCCACTCTGTGTGTGATTTATCTGAATGTAGTCATTGCCTTTCTGTACTCGATCCAATTTCTCTCTGTTTTCAATCTGGCTTTGATGCCTTTTTCTTCTGGGTTGAGAATAATGACCTGCTCCAAAAAATAGACGAGACATTCAGACTTCTGTGGTGTGGATTCAGTGCAAAGAGGTGTGTGTTTGTGTGTGCGCGCGTGTGTGTGTCTGTGTGTGTCTCTGTGAAAGTTTGTGAGGGCTGAAGGGAGAAGGAGGTGTTTCCAATAACAAGGGTCGCTGGTCTTTTAGAAAAGTTAGCTGTCGCTGGCATCGTGCCCGCTACTGCCTGGCTTCACACTGTGCCTACAGTCCTCCCCTCGAACCCACAGACGCCAAGCCATGAAATAATGACCCGTGATATCCCATGAGGGCAGCCATCTTAGAACACGTAACAAGAAAGAGGGGATTTGAGTAAAAAACAGTGGGGGAGACGAAAGGAGGAGGAGGAGGAGGAGGAGGAGGAGGAGGAGGAGGAGGAGGAAGAACAGAAAACTAGAAAAGAAAAAGTGAAATGGAGACAAGAGGGGAGATGGAGGGAGGGAGGGAGGGAGGGAGGGAGAAAGTCAGAGGGAGATAACGTACAAAAGTAAGGTAACAAAGGCAGCAGAAATGAGCAGCTTAAGGGCTTAGCGGGCATTAGAAACGCTTAATTTTCCAGTGAAACCCTCTCGCCCTGTTCTATACCGCTGAGAACAATCGTCCCCTCCTTCCATCACTGGGTCCCCACTTCACTACTCCGCACAAAGTAGCCCTCTATTTTTTTAAAGACACATTCATCCGTGCTCTTAATACCAGGGGCCTCTAGTGGCCCTCTAGTGCTCAATAACAAAAACATACTTCTTTATTTTTTAACCCAGCCCCGGGAACGACAGTGGGGTTGATACCCCGAACGCATTCTCCACGCTAATCGCATTGACGGCAACGCAGAGACGTTGAGACATCAAGGCCGGGATCTGGCGTTCTCCAAGACTGTGGGGGGAGCACGCGGGCCTAGAGGGATCGTGCGAGCCGATAATGAGCCAATGAAAACCCTTCTTCAAATGGCGGTGCGACGCACAATGGCCGTCGATGGTCTCTTTCAACGGAGTAGGGCTGGAGCTCGAACCTAGCTAGCTTTGGCGGGAATTAAGTTTGCTGCAGGGAGGAAGCGGTTGTTGATGTCTGGACGTACTTCCTGTTTGCTGTTAGCGAGTTAGCCGGGACGGCTGTGAGGTGATCCGCCATGAAGGGCAGAATTTAAGGCTGCGCCGCGGAAGCTCACGTCCTTGCGTGGACACGGACAATGGCCTCCAACATCCTCTGTTGAGTCATATGGCTAAGGAGGTAGAGCGGGTTAGCTGGCAACCGGAAGGTTGCTAGTTCGACCCCCGGCTCCTCCTAGCAGTGTCGAGGTGTCCCTGAGCGAGACACCTCACCCTAACAGCTCCTGACGAGCTGGCTGTCGCCTTGCATGGCTGACATCGCCGTTGATGTGTGAATGTGTGCCTGAATGGGTGAATGTTAGGCAATATTGTAAAGTGCATTGAGTGGCCAATGCTTAGAAAAGTGCTATATAAATGTAGTCCATTTACCATTCACCATTTACCTCCAAAGTGATTGGTTCTTTGGTTCGGTGTGTGGACCGGGAACACCTGAGTGTGTTGTAGGGAGCAGGAGGACTGAAGCGCTGCTCTTGCAGACGAAGAGGCTTGCGTTGCGTCACGGCGATCAGAGATGCGTTTCCTGTTTCCTGTTTGGAGGAAGAAGTTGGAGAGCGAGAGAGAGAAAGGAGGAAAGAAAGAAAGATAAGTGTTGAGGTGAAGAAAAGTGCAGGTTGGAGAGAAATGAGGATGAAGGAGGGAGAGAGGGAGAGAATGAGGCCAGGGCACAAGGAAGAGAGTTGAGCTTTGCCCAAGAAGTGCAAAAAGAGGACAAAAAGGACAAAAATGGCAATGTATTAAAGAAAAAAAAAACTAAGAGGATCTGAATTCCCTTTCTCTCTAAGCCCTTCTCTTCTTCCTCCTCTCTCTCCTCTCCTTCCTCCTCTCTTGGAGAGGAAAAGAGTCATGCTCTGTGCCCAGACATCGCAAGGGCACCAGAGAGAGTTCACCAAAGAGTCAGCAAAGGATCGGAGGGGAGGAAATCCTGCCAAGCCCATAGAGAAAGAGATGAATTCATTCCCCAACTGCTCCCTATAGCGCGCTGCGCTCTCCCAGAGGACTGGCCCGGGTAGCTATCTGCCGCCTTCTGCTCTTCCTGTCTTTCGGCGTGTGTTTGTATTTACTGATGTCACAAACTTTGGATCGTGGCAACGCGACAGAGGTTGTTTGTAAAACTTTAGCATTACCCCCTTTCTGTTTGTCCCTCCCCCTGAGAGCTGTGAAGGGGGAATTGGAAACTTGTACGCCTAACAAAACTTGTTATACAAAACAACCAGCGTTGCACATTTCCCGTGTTTCCGGGGAGATGGATGGAGCTGTACTGTGCTAAGACATGCGTGCACTTGCAACAAACGTAATTAGATCTAGCGGAATTACCGACTGACCAATCAATAATAATACAGTGCGTTTCAGAGGGAAAAAGGGGTAAGTTAGGTTTAGGCAAAAGCACGTTTTATTGATGTTGCACCCCTTCCAACACAACAGCCAATTCATTGGGCTGGCATCAGCAGAAATCCCATTTAGACATGCAGGGAGATAGAAAGGACATCATTAAAAAGCAATGGAAGATGATTTAAAAGATGTATTAGGTAAAGTCCAAGACAGAAAGAGTTCATTGCAAGAAACACAGCACAGAGGAGAGCAGAAGAGGCCAACGTTTTCAAACTGAACCACCACAAAACAATCACCCTCATCTCTTCTCCCTGCCTCCCTACCTCCCTAAGTTTCTCGGCTATTGAGAGGGGTTGCATTTCACGCACCTGTGATTGACAGGCGACTCGGGAGCGGTCCAAAGTCTGAATGGTCTCATACCGAGGCAGGCAGCCGACCGGAACAGATACTCTCACAGTACATTTCCCTCGCTAACAGCTGACGGATGGCTGTGCCATTTCTAACCAATTACACTCAAATAATAGCTCTCGAATCTTACCTACAGCAGCTCGCAAAACAAAGCAGACGGAGAGGCAGGAGACTTTAATTCCAAAAAAGGCTTAAAAGACGGTTTCGGTGAATAGATGTATAATGCGAATGTGTGGAGAATGAGGAGGAATTCTCAGTTTCATGTTGCTTTTGAAACCAATCATCTCAAACCACAACAGCAGGGCTGGCGTGGCGCCGCAGACGACAGCCTCAGCCACTCCACAGCGCTTTGCTTTCCGCTTTGAAGCAGGGCAGCAGGTTTAGAAGGAACTGGAGGCTGCGGGCGCCATGTGGGGCCGATGCAGCCAGGAGATAGAACCCCGTCCTGGGCATTTAGTGTGTGGAGCTCCGGCCCCCTGACAGCCTCTCTGGGGGCTCCTCCAAGGCACTGCACCTGTTGCATACACACACACACCCGTATGAATACACACACACACACACACACACACACACACACACATGCGCGCAAACACACACAAGCAAACACGCACGCCTGCATGAACACACCCACAAAAAAACACACACACACACACACATACACACACACACACACACGCATACGCAAAAGCACATGCATGCACGTGGACATACACACACAGTCACACACATGCACACCCACACATGACATATGCATAAAATAACGCATATCAACAGCATACCAGCAGCACTAGCCTGAGGGCAGCCCAATCGAATCACAGCATAAAGACTCGGTCCTTGTGTCCCTATTAGGGTTCAGACATGGGTACAGCAGCACTGTGTGTGTGTGTGTGTGTATTAATATTTGTGAGTTTTCCTAAGTAGCTATTTATGTTACTTGTTTGTGTTTGTATGTATAAGTGTGTGTGTGTGTATGTATTTATATTTGTGAGTTTTCCTAAGTAGCGATTGATGTTACTTTTGTGTGTGTGTGTGTGTGTGTGTGTGTGTGTGTGTGTGTGTGTGTGTGTGTGTGTGCGCGCTCCGCGGCCGGCTGTATCCTGCAGTGATGTCATGGCGGTGTTGTCATGGCGTCCTGTCAGCTTCCTGTTAATCCTCAGACAGAACCGTCGTCCCAGAGAACCCAGTGTTGCCATGACGCCTGCGGAACCGGATAACAGCTCTGTTTTCCTCGGTTTCATCACGACTTTCAAAGAGTGATTCTCTATGTCTCCCTCTCAATCTCTCTCTCTCCCTCCTATTCTGTCTTACAGTCTATTTCTCTCTCTCTCTCTGTCTCTGTCTCTCTCTCTGTCTCTCTCTCTTTCTCTCTCTCCCTCACATTTTGTCGTACAGTCTCTCTCTCTCTCTCTGTCTCTCTCTCTCTCTCTCTCTCTCTCTCTCCTTACTGTCTGCAGTGTTTCTACCGAGTCTGCCGAGAGCTAATAGTGTTTTGTGACAAATTGGCCACGTGTAAGGTTAAGATGAGACGCCTGGCATCCCTGCCTGAGGAAGGTGTGTGTGTGTGTGTGTCTTTGTGTGTGTGTGTGTGTGTGTGTGTGTGTGCCTGTGTGTGTTTTAGCCGCTCATGCATGCCTTTGCTTGCTACGGAGATGTCACATGTATCATGTCATATCATGAGCGCGTTTCTGTTTTGAGATAAATTAGGTTGGGAGTTTATTGCAGCTCTTGCAAGTGTTAGTACACACACACAGACACACAGACACACACACACACACACACACACACACACACACACACAAATGTCTTTGCATTCATGCGTGTGTGTAACTCCTCTCTGGCGGTATATTTCGCCTTCAGGTGAAAACACCAATTAGCACTATTCCTTCCTCCAGTGTTTCTGCCGACAGTTTACGTCTTAACAGAGAGCTCAGTCCCGCCTCGTCTCATCTGCTCGGAACAACCGCAACTGACACACACACTGACACACACACCGACACCGACAGACACACACACACGCACCTGAACACATTGACACACGCACACAACCGCAACTGACGCTGGAGGCTGCGTTAACACAGCCACAAACACACACACAAACACACACACACACACACACACACACCTTCTTATGTTCTGAAATGAAACACTTTGGCTGGTTCGACAAAGTGGTGTTCCATTCCCGGATACGATCGCTTTCCTCGGGGAAAGCTCATTAGCAAGTGTTGTTAAAATATACAAATACAAAATCTGCATTTGTCTTAATGAGTTGAATATTAACACGGCAAACACCCTCGATTGAAATTGGTGTTCGTTGAGATTTAACAAGCAGGAGTGTTTGGGAGATCAGAGGGGCTGGAAGAGGTGTGCTGGGGGGAGGGGGGGGGGGGGGGGGGGGGGGGTGGGCTGGAGGGTGGAGGGTGGAGGGTGGAGGGTGGAGGTGGAAGGGAAGGTGCAGGGTGGGGGTTGGAGGTTGAGGTGTGCGGGGGTTGCAGATGAAGGCAGAGTTGGAGGTGTGAGGTCATATGAAGCGCAAATTGGAGCTGAGAATGTACTTTTAGTTTATATTTTCATCTCATTAAGAGATGAGAAGACAAGTGGTATATCAATGAAGTGCATTAGCTCCCCTCGGCCTTGCTCTGTGCCGCTCTCTCCCAGAATGAGCTGACACGTGTGTTAATATCTGAGAACGACCGGTAATGGGGCAGTCTGAGGGACTCTGTCGTTTAGCGTACGTCAAACGTTGTTTATTTTATCCTCTTTATTCTCTATTCTTTTAGCTTCTCATAACATTTAACTAATTTGGCGCACGAATGCCGTCGGAGGTTCCTCCGCATTAAAACAATAACAAGAGGTAAAAGCAATAACGGCAGTGGAAGAGAAGTGAAATCAACCTCCGGCTAGGTTTTGATTAAAGAGCCAAACTCTCATCAGCGTGGGGGGAAGAGTCTAAACAAAAAGACCAAACAAATCCTGCTTTTCTTTTGTTTGTCGAAGGCTATTTTCCGCACGTTTGTATTCCATGTGTTCAATCCAAGCGATCGTTTCGATTGTTTGCGTATAATCGATTCCATAGCTAATCATTTGGTCCTGTATATTTCTGCCTGGATCCGTATTTTTGATCCGTATCTATGCTTCCCATCCAAATTCACTGCCTTATTATCCAAGCAAAGCTAATCATGGGCTAACATATCACTGTGGAAACACCATGACAAAAAAAAACAGGGTTAAAAAGACAGGGGTTAAATTCTCCTACTCGCCGAGCCCGAAGTGGGACAGAGGTCAAAGAGGACTTGTACTTGGAGAGAAGCTATCAGAGGAACAATGAAGGATGTTTTGTGGCTTGTTCACCTGTTTTTCACCTGCCAAGTATGTTGG
>NC_136946.1:4565204-4572704 GCF_949987615.1 Pollachius pollachius | reverse complement strand
AACATTGGAATTTATAAAGGGTTGGCATTGGTTCAGGGGCAGATGTGGGCATTGACATGCACTAAGGAACCAGAGACAGTGATAGGTGGTAGAAACACATAGAAACACAGATACCTGGGAAGGTTGGGTGGAGGAGGGCGACGGAAACATGGGAAGCAGGAGCATTGGTGCATAGGATGTGCAATGATTTATGGAAAAGAGGGAATTGAGGCATGGGCATAAGTGGGATTGATACATGGACAGCAAGGGCATTGATATTTAGTCAGCAGGGGACTTGATACACAGGACAGAGCGACGTTTATACGTAAAAGCTGAACATTGACACATTGGAAGATAAGGGACATTTCAATTTACAGTGTGCACATTGATACATGGGAAGATATGGGACATTTATACATAAAAGCTGAACAATGATACATGGGAAGATAAGGGACATGGGATCCCTTATCCCTTATCTTCCCATGACACATGGCAAGATAAGGAACATTAACATTTACAGTGTGCACATTGATGCATGGTAAGATAAGGAACATTAACATTTACAGTGTGCACATTGATACATGGGAAGATAAGGGACATTTCTACATACAAGCTGAACAATGATACATGGGAAGATAAGGAACATTAATATTTACAGTGTGCACATTGATACATGGGAAGATAAGGGACATTTCTATAGAATAGCTGCATATTATGGACGTAAGGGGACGTGACACGTAGATACATGGAGAGATAAGGGTGGTGGTCGCTAAGCTTCTGGAAGCTTCTTGCCGCAGCGGAGGGTTCGCAGGGGTTAATGGCTTACCAGGGGGAGGGCTGGGGAGGAATTAGCTCTCCGCTGCTAATTGCTAGAGGGGGAGGGTGGGGTGAGTCAAGTGGAAGGCCAGCATGCCTAAAGAGGCCATACTGGGGGGGGGGAGGATTATGTGGGGGAAGGGGTGGGAGGCGGCGTACATGGGATGGGTAAGAGAAATAGAGGGACTCTGGTTTTGTGGGACCGTATTAACCGAGGCCTGAGGGCGGATGGGTACATCCTGAAGTACTGCATTAACATGACGTGTTATGGTTTTAACATAACAACACCGTAGGCTCTGATTCAACTGGTTTAAATTTGAAACATTGACCGGGAACACGTTATCAGCTTGTGATCTGCCCTCTTGCCATCCGCCCCCCTCCTCTCCCCAGCTTCTCTCTCCCCTCTCCCCTTCTCTCCTCCTCGCCCCTCCTCCCTCTCCTAATCTCCTAATCTTTCGTCTCCCCCCCCCCCCCCCCCCCCCCCCTCTGAGGCCGTCTCTCTGATGTGTTAATGAGAGTCTAATGATGGCAGCTCTATCCTGAGCTCAGACGGGAAGCTGGAACACAGGGCGTGCTAAACGCACCTGGGAGAGAGAGAGAGAGAGAGAGAGAGAGAGAGAGAGAGAGAGAGAGATAGAGAGAGAGAGAGTTGTGTGTGTGTGTGTCTGTGTGCCGTGCGCCATGAATGACCTACACACTTTTACACTCACACGCATGCACTTATTCTCTCAGTCACTCTCTCTCTCTCTCCCTCTCTCTCTCTCTCTCTCTCTCTCACTCACTCACTCACTCACTCACTCTGTATCTCTCACTCACTCACTCACTCACTCTGTATCTCTCTCTCTCTCTCTCTCTCTCTCTGTATCTCTTTCTCTCTCTCTCCCCCTCTCTCTGTGTATCTCTCTCTCTCTCTCTGCAGATCTATCTCTCTCTCTCTCTCTCTGCAGATCTATCTCTCTCTCTCTCTCTCTCTCTCTCTCTGTATCTCTCTCTCTCTCTCTCTCTCTCTCTCTCTGCAGATCTATCTCTCTCTTTCTCTCTCTCTCTCTCTCTCTCTCCCTGTACTAAAGGTGTGTCCTTTAGGGATGAATCTTCATCATCCTCATCTGCGTGAGGAAGACGTACCAACATGTCCCCCTCCTCCTCCTCCTCCTCCCGCCCCTTCTTCTTCTGGGAACTGACCAATCAATCAAGTCGATCACCACTAACGTCTGGTCAGGTGACCTCCGCTCTGCCTGAGCTGCCTTTGATTTACCTGGAAGATATGCACTTCATGCACAGGACTAAGTGAGGGATTTATGTGTGTGTGTGTGTCTGTGTATGCGTGTGTGTTTGTGTCTCTGTGTGTTTGTGTGTGTGTCTGTGTGTGTGTGTGTGTGTGTCTGTCTGTGTCTGTGTGTGTGTGGGGGATCTTGCTGTTATATCAGATTTTTACTAATAACTGCCTTATTAGTAAAGTTTAAAAGGCACACAGCATTGTGTCATATGTGTACAAAGGGAACTTTGAGTGTTTGACGTTTACCTACTACACAAACACACAACCTGACACGCAAACACACACACACACACACACACACACACACACACACACGAACACAGGCACACACGCACACACGCACACATCATGGTCCGGAGATATCAGAAGGGCAGCAAAGCATGCAGATCTGATGGCTGCCGATCTGACCCAAACGCCTTGACGCCCTGCACCTCTGACGCCATGTGCTGATCCCCCCCGCCGACCCCCAACCGTGACCCGTGTGACCCCAGCGCGCCCACACACCCACCTCCCCACTAACCTCCCCCCCTTCCAAAGACGGATTATGTCGGATTATCTGAAGAAGAAGAGGAAAAAAGCGACCCGCTCGTCTGTGCATTTTAAATCCTACTTTTGGGGCCGCTCCTACGTGACTCCCCGTTCCCCTCCGCAGACGACCGAACTTTTGTCTAGACGCTGCGTGGCTCCGTTACGCCACTCCAACCCTGGCTCTCATTGAGGTTTTAAGATGTCTGACAGGACAACACACCTCTGCGGGACCCGAAGAACCAGACGGGTTTTAATGCACGGGTTTTAATCCTCTACCACGCGAGTGTGTTCAAGCCACAAAGTCTAACCTCGAGGCAAACACAAACTCTCGATTCTATTCTGATTCGTCGTGTGAAGGAAAGCTGGAAGCTAAGGCAGGACAATAAGTCGGAAGGATGGAATTGAGTCTGGGGTTCGTCCTCCCTATTGGTTGCTCTTGAAGTAGGTCAATGCCAATTGGTCAGAATATTGTGCCCGCCCCCGTTGATTGGATTCTGATGTGGAAGAACAGAATAAAAACAACAAATGAAATATTTCTCGATACAAATGTAAAACATTTTAATTTGTCTTACAAAGTAAGAACAATAGAAGGAAATAATAAATAAGGATCTAGAAATCCCTTTCAAAAACGAAGTACAGTAGTTTAAATGATCTAATGTGAATATAACAAAGCAGATACAAATCATAGTTACGATTTTAGTCTTTGACTTTTCTTTTTAGTCTATGCACAATATTAAACCCCATTCTTTCCACACATTACTTCATGTGGTTTGCTATGCATCGAACAGGGACACATACCTTGTGCTTTTACTTTGAAGGAGTGCCAAGCAGGGGTATGAAGTGGGTGATAAGGGGAACAGAGGGGGCAATCTGTCTCCGTGGCAACACAACTGGGTCTCACGACACTATGGACGGAGGAGGGGGGTGGGGGGGGGGGGGAGAGGAGGTGTTGGTGAGGGTGGGGTTGTGGTGTGTGTGTGAGGACTGATCTGTTCGTATAATCGCACAGCTGTAGTATTGAGGACGCACACATTATAGATGTAGCTATAGGGGGTTCAGGGAGCAGGCATGCCGTGAGACGCACACACACGCGCAAACACACACACACAGTCGCAAAAACACACATACACACACACACACATACACACCTGATACACACACGTGACACACACACACACACACACACACACCCACGCACGCACACACACACACACACACACACGCATACACACACACACACACACGCATACACACACGCACACACACACACACACACACACACACACACACAAAGTCGCAAAAACACACATACACAGTCGCAAAAACACACATACACACACACACACACATACACACCTGATACACACACGTGACACACACACACACACACACACACAAACACACGCACACACACACACACATACGCACGCACGCACACACACACACACACACACACACACACATACACACCTGATACACACACGTGACACACACACACACACACAAACACACGCACACACACACACATACGCACGCACGCACACACACACACACACACACACACACACACACACACACACCACACACACACACACACACACACAAGCACACGCCACACATACATTAATCCTTTATGTTTTATCATTGCAACACCCAGGTGTGTGCATGTGTGTACACACACACCCCGACACACACACCGCTGCCCCCCCCCCCCCCCCCCCCCCCCCCCCCCCCCCCCCCACCGTTTGCACGCCATCACTTAGAGAGAGAGGCAGGGCTGGCACACGTGCACCGCCTGACCCCCGCCCAGACACGCCAGTGATTCACGACGGGCACGCAGGGCCCGGCAGGACGCTCTCTCTATCACGCTCGCTCTGTGTGTCCCTACCTCGCTCCACCGTGCTCTCTCTCTCTCTCTGGGAACCCGACGCAGCTCTGTACATGCAGGTGAGGGGGAAAGGGGGAGAGGGGGAGAAGGAGGGAGGGAGAGGGGGGAGGGAGGGAGAGGGGAGAGAGGTAGATAATGAGAGAGAGGGAGGGGGAGGAGGTAGGGGGACAGGGAAAGGGAGAGAGAGGGAGTAAGAGGGGGTTAGAGGGAGAGATAGCTAGAGAGAGATAGGGAGAGAGAGAGGGGGAGGGAGAGAGGGGGAGGGAGAAAGAGAGGTAGTGAGATAGGGGTAGGTATAGAGAAAGAGATAGAGCCGTGGAGAGAGAGAGGTGAGAGATATATGGATTTACGGTGGTCGAGAGACGAAAAGTTAGGTAGATATAGAAAAAAAGAGGGAGAGTTAGCGGTGGTAGAGAGAGATAGAGGGAGCGAGAGAGGAAGAGGGTGAAAGAGGTTGAGAGAGAGAAAGAAAGGGAGAGCAAGGAAGAGGTAGAGAGAGATGGAGGGAGAGAAAGGGAGAGGTAGAGAATGAGATAAAGAGGGAGAGTGAGAGGTAGGGAGAGATAAAGAGAGAGCGAGGGAGGTAGAGAGAGGTAGAGAGAGGGAGAGGTAGAGGTAGAGAGACAGAGGAAAAGGGAGAGCGAGAGGTAGAGCGATTACGAGGGGTAGCAGATGAATGTGCTAAGGAGGTCATAGGTGTCACCTTGTTTCATGGATTAATATTCATGGTATCATGACGTGGAGCATTTTCCCTCTAATGGCTGACACCATCGCCCCTGCTCCTCATCTCTATTCTCAACACGTTCAGCCGAAGAGACCGCATATTAAAAAGTACACCATACAATACTTTACCCCATCAGTGTACGATTAATAATACAAGCCATTCGGTGGACACTTTAATCCAAGGCCTACCACTGAGGACGTTTCCGCGGCAGGAAAAAAAAGAGAAGGAAAACCGACATTTTTATTTTGTTGCCACATCGCAGATCTCGGGAGGCAGTCCCTCCGAAGGGACGGCTGTAGCGGGTGAGCCGACGGGGGAAGTGGCTCCGTTTCCACTGCCATCCTGATTTGTTCTACGTGTCGTCTCCTGCCCATGCGTGCGTGTGCGTCTTTCAGGGGCCCTCAGTGTCCCCCAGCTCATCACACCTTCTGGCCATGTGTTCGGTAGCGTGCGCGTCCAATCTCCCACCCAGGCGTGGCTTGCGCTACACAAGTAGCACGGACACACACCTACAGGAACACATGCACACAAACACATACACGTATGCACAAACAAACACGCACACGCATGCCAAGACATACAAACATACACATACAAACACATACACGCATGCATACAAACACACATGCACAATTACACGTACACAGTGGGGCAAAAAAGTATTTAGTCAGCCACCAATTGTGCAAGTTCTCCCACTTAAAAAGACGAGAGAG
The DNA here is from genome assembly GCF_949987615.1 of Pollachius pollachius. Taxonomy (NCBI): domain Eukaryota; kingdom Metazoa; phylum Chordata; class Actinopteri; order Gadiformes; family Gadidae; genus Pollachius; species Pollachius pollachius. The sequence continues at coordinate 4,566,780 of NC_136946.1, read as the reverse complement.
GCCTGTCATTTTCATCATAGGTTTACCTCAGCTATGGGAGACAAAATGAAAAAAAAAATCTAGAAAATCACATTGTCTGATTTTTAAAGAATTTATTTGCAAATTATGGTGGAAAATAAGTATTTGGTCAATAACAAAAGGTAATCTCAATACTTTGTTACATTCCCTTTGTTGGCAATGACAGGTCAAACGTTTTCTGTAAGTCTTTACAAGGTTTTCACACACTGCTGCTGGTATTTTGGCCCATTCCTCCATGCAGATCTCCTCTAGAGCAGTGATGTTTTTGGGCCTTCGCTGGGCAACACAGACTTTCAACTCCCTCCAAAGATTTTCTATGGGGTTGAGATCTGGAGACTGTCTAGGCCACTCCAGGACCTTGAAATGCTTCTTACGAAGCCACTCCTTCGTTGCCCGGGCGGTGTGTTTGGGGTCATTGTCATGCTGAAAGTCCCAGCCACGTTTCATCTTCAGTGCCCTTGCTGATGGAAGGAGGTTTTCACTCAAAATCTCACGATACATGGCCCCATTCATTCTTTCCATCACACGGATCAGACGTCCTGGTCCCTTGGCAGAAAAACAGCCCCAAAGCATGATGTATTCACCCCCATGCTTCACTGTAGGTATGGTGTTCTTTGGATGCAACTCAGCATTCTTTCTCCTCCAAACACGACGAGTTGAGTTTTTACCAAAAAGTTATATTTTGGTTTCATCTGACCATATGACATTCTCCCAATCCTGTTCTGGATCATCCAAATGCTCTCTAGCAAACTTCAAACGGGCCCGGACATGCACTGGCTTTAGCAGGGGGACACGTCTGGCACTGCAGGATTTGAGTCTCTGGCGGCGTAGTGTGCTAGTGATGGTAGCCTTTGTTACTTTGGTCCCAGCTCTCTGGAGGTCATTCACTAGGTCCCCCCGTGTGGTTCTGGGATTTTTGTTCACCGTTCTTGTGATCATTTTGACCCCACAGGGTGAGATCTTGCGTGGAGCCCCAGATCGAGGGAGATTATCAGTGGTTTTGTATGTATTCCATTTCCTAATAATTGTTCCCACAGTTGATTTCTTCACACCAGGCTGCTTACCTATTGCAGATTCAGACTTCCCAGCCTGGTGCAGGTCTACAATTGTGTTTCTGGTGTCCTTTGACAGCTCTTTGGTCTTGGCCATAGTGGAGTTTGGAGTGTGACTGTTTGAGGTTGTGGACAGGTGTCTTTTATACTAATAAGGAGTTCAAACAGGTGCCATTAATACAGGTAAACAGCCTCTTAAAGAAGAAGAAGTTACAGGTCTGTGGCAGCCAGAAATCTTGCTGGTTTGTAGGTGACCAAATACTTATTTTCCACCATAATTTGCAAATAAATTCTTAAAAAATCAGACAATGTGATTTTCTGGATTTTTTTTTTCATTTTGTCTCTCATAGCTGAGGTTTACCTATGATGAAAATGACTCTCTCGTCTTTTTAAGTGGGAGAACTTGCACAATTGGTGGCTGACTAAATACTTTTTTGCCCCACTGTATCTACACACAAGCCCATGTACCCCACAGACACACACACGCACACACACACACACACACA
>NC_136946.1:4540204-4555204 GCF_949987615.1 Pollachius pollachius | reverse complement strand
GAGGGGAAGGGGGGAGGGAGGGGGGCGGGTTAACAGATAGGGAGTGAGGAGAGGGGGAAATGAGGGAGAGAGTACAGAATTGGAGAGAGAGAGAACGGAGAAGAGGCGGAGGAGAGGTCAGAGGAGAGGGAACGAGATAAGGTGAAGGAGAGAGAGGGAGGGAGAGAGAGAGAGAGTGAGAGAGAGAGAGAGGGAGAGAGTGTGAACAAAGACATTGAGAGAAGGAGAAACGAGAGTGGGGAGAGAGAGAGTGAGAGAGACAGAGAGACACAGAGTGTATTAGAGGGAGAGAAAGAAAGAGAGAGACAGAGGGAGAGGGAGAGAGAGTGGGAACAAAGACATTAAGAGAAGGAGAAACGAGAGAGGGGAGAGAGGGAGAGAGAGTGGGAGAGAGACACACACACAGACAGAGAGACGGCGAGTGCTCGAGAGGGAGAGAAAGAAAGAGAGAGAGAGAGAGAGAGAGAGAGACGCGCACACACAAAGACAGAGAGAGAGGAAACACAGAGAGAGCGAGAGAGTGTCAGCCACCGGTGTATATTCTCGTAAACATTGTCATTATTGCGTCTTCTTGGCAGCGGGCACAGAGATACTTTTCAGCTAATTGCTGCTGTTCAGAAAACCTGCAGCGGCAGACAATGAGAGCCAATCCGGCATGACACCGGTCGCAGGCCAACGCAGCCCACAAGAAAGCCGGCGCTGGAGGACCCGGGATCCAAAATGCCAAGAGCCCCACTGGCTCCAGTAAGACTCCAGTAAGCCAGTAGAGGAGAGGGGACGAAGGCCAAGCCACGGCTCAGTGCCACTACGGGACTATTGCCGTCTTGTTAGAGACTCAAATAGCACTCCTGGACTACTTAGATGCTTAGAGCGAGCCAACCCCCGCTCCAGGGTTCAGAGGAAGTTTGCAGATTAAAAGTTGTATTGTTTAATCACCAGATGAAGTAGATAGATTTCCATTTTTTATTTCACGCTTGTGTCTCTTCCAACCTCAAAGGGCTTGCTGCTCTTGTTCTCTTTCTGTTGTCTTTGCCGGTTACGTAATGTGTGTGTGTGTGTGTTTGCGTCTGTGTGTGCGTGTGCATGGTGTGCGTGTGTGTGTGTGTGTGTGTGTGAGCGTGTCTGCATGTGTGCATGTTTGACTGTGTTTGTGTTTGTATGTGCATTGTGTGTCTGTTTGCGTGTGTGTGTGTGTGCATGTGCGCGCGTCCGCGAATGTGTGTGTGTGTGTGTGTACGTGTTACCTCAGACAGCCTTTACAGCAGAAGATCGAAAATCCCTCCAGTGGCGCAATCCACTCCTCTCTCTCTCTCTTGTTGTTACGTTTAGGAATTCCTCCCTAATTATTATTTCCTCGTCCCACAAAGACCCCCAAACATAAATAGCCCCCATCATCACCACCATCATCCACCACAACAAACAGAACAACCAGAGGCGCTCACACACACTAACAACCCCTATCTCAGCGGGCCTGAGCAGCACTAGAAGCAGCTAACTGACCCCTCCTCATCACTCAGGAGAGCCTGGGGCCCGCAGGCACCGGGGCTCCGCCAGGCCGTTAAAACCTGAAGTGTTGCTAATAAGGAGCTAATTAATGCTAGTTAGCTTCTGCTCTCACTGCTCGCGGCTCGTAAACACAGCTGGGAGACGTTCAGCAGTTTAACTCCCCTCAACGAGGCCCTGACCACAGTCGGGTCCATGTGTTTGATAGAAGAGAAGAGAGAGATGGATGGACGAATACATAAATAGATAGATAGATAGATAGATAGATAGATAGATAGATAGATTGATAGATAGATAGATAGATAGATAGATAGATAGATAGATAGATAGATAGATAGATAGATAGAGAGGGAGGAGAGAGAGAGAGAGAGAGAGAGAGAGAGGGAGAGATACAATGACGGATGGATGGATGACAGATTTACAGAGAGAGACATAGATAGAGACTTAGTCAGAGAGAGAGAGAGAGACAGAGAGCGAAAGAGAGAGACAGTGACAGAGACAGAGAGATGGAAGGATACATTGACAGATGGATAGTTGATCCACCTGATTAGATGAATCACCCGTGCGTCTTGTATTTAATATTTCTGAGATAGAGGCAGAGAGCGAGAGCCCAACGGATGGATAGCGACACAATAATACAATCTCTATCTCTCGCCATCCATCACCCATCTCCCCCTGTATCCATCCACTCTCATCCGGGTTAGAACAAAGGAGGACTCCTCTCTCATTGGGCCCCCACGTCGAGTCACGTGACCTCAGCCTCCGCCAGTCGCCGGTCCTCCGCCATGGCGACGGGGTGACGGATCACAGGAGGGATCCAACACTTCCTGTCCGTGTCACCCCCCCCCCCCTCCCCCTCCCCCCTCCCCCTCTCCTATCTCCCGGGCCCATCTGAATGGACACCAGCCCACCGTCCCCCTAACCACATCAGTCTCGGCGAGCGCTGAATGGCGTGGCACGGCAGGGGGGGCGGGGGAGGAGGGGAGTGACAAATCACATTAGAGCCGCTGACCCGCACGCCCGTGTTCATGTTTCCCGTCTCTCCCCCCCTCTCCATCACTGTCCAGAGGAGCGGGGGGGGAGGATTCATGACCTGGGCCTTGTACTGGGGGGGAAGAGGGTGAGAGGAGAGGGGAGGAGAGGAGGGAGGAGAGGAATGTTTATCTATAACTGTTGTACCGTGTGCTTGTTTGTTGCTTTTGTGTGTTTGTGTGTGTGTGTGTGTGTGTGTGGTTGTGTATGTGTGTGTGTTTACTCGTCACTTGTTTGTGTCTGTGGGTTTTTGTCTAGGTGCCTGTGTGTGTGTGTGTAGCTGCGTGCATGTATGGATGGGTGTGGCTTTTTGTGTGTGTGTGCATCCACTGCATGCATGTGTGTGGATGCGTGTGTGTGTGTATCCACGTGCATGAGTTTGTGACTATGTGTGTGTGTGTGTGTGTGTGTGTGTGTGTGTGCGTGTGTGTGTGTGTGTGTGTGTGTGTGTGTGTGTGTGTGTGTGTGTAAAGTGCTGACACCAGCCAGCCTGTATCAGTGGGGCTCTGGGAGAGGTCCTCGTCCAGTTGGTCAGTTTGACTCACGCTGTTTTCTGTGGTGTCCGCCCTCCTTCCAGGGCGGGACATCTGCTTCTAACATGGCCTCTCATTGGACAGGACTAGAAATTCCAACTAGGCTTCTCATTGGACAGAATTATAGCTTCAGAAGCATCATCGTGGGTGAAACAATGGTTAAGGCACAGTTACACATTTCCAAACTTTTGCTATTGGAGGCGCATTTAATCCATTAAACAGAATAAATATCAGGTTGGATATTCTCCCAAACTAATTTTTCAAGTGCTGTAATCTTCAGATTATTGTTACTTATAGTATTAGTTAGTTTAAAATTATAATTAGCAATTAAATTGTTAAATAATAGCTAAAACTTGTATTTACGTTCCAGGTAATTCAATTTTAGTGTGGTTTCTGCCCCCGCTTCTTTGTGTGTGTGGTGCAGTCTAGCCTGGTACATCAGCTCGACAGATAACAGTTTTCCCTCATAAAGAATAAAGCAGCTTGTTTCCTTTCCAAACTCTACTCAGGAAGCACAGTAAAACTGGATAGATACAAAATACATCTTTCAGTATCTCATACAGACGTTGTTCAAGAACAATATTCATATATTGTCTGTTTAAACCGTTTCATAGCAAACAAATAACACATGCATTAGCTTAGGGCTAACGTCTATGGGAAATTACATTAAGATGCTCGCGATTAGCATAAAGGATCAAAATATACATTCTGAACAAACTTAAGTCCATTAACAAGCGTTTTCATTACTAGTATTCAATGTCAAGATAACTGTATGACATGTACTTACAGGCAAACGTGTTTTCTGGCCAACCAATATAAAAGAGAAAAATACGTTTTTCACCATGCATCGTCGAACTACGGCAAGACTGCTATTACAAAAACATTGCGCTACAAGTTGACCACTAGAGATCTCCCTTTCTCCAAATAAACATCAGAACAGCACACTCCCCGCTTGTTATAATGCGTTATGACACTATTCCCCTTTTACAAGTAGAACAACTTCAGAGACTGGTCTAGAATACACCCTTTGAGTACCCTGTCTGACCACCCTCACATCTACTTTGCGAACTTTAGAGTCTTTGCTGGGAATGGCATTCAACACCACTCTGACAGGCCATTCATTCCGCTTGACCTGTGCATCCTTGAGCGGCACAACATCTCCGTCGCTCAGGTTTGGCTTGTCTACGTGCCACTTTCTCCTTGGCTGGAGTGACACCAAGTACTCTTGACGCCAGCGTTTCCAGAATGCGTCGGCCAACGCCTGTACCTGCTTCCACTGCTTGATGTATAACTCTTTAAGGTCGTACTCTCCAGTGGGTGGCAGCACTGGGTCAACTTTCTGTGTTAGCAGCATGGCAGGTGTAAGGACTGTGGGCATGTCTGGATCAGATGACACTGGAACAAGGGGTCTGCCGTTCATAATGGCCATGACTTCAGACATGAGTGTGAGTAAAACTTCATGAGACAGATGGGCAGTGTTTGTCTTTAAAAGCAGTGCATCCAGTATTCTCCGGGTAATGCCTATCATCCGTTCCCACACTCCACCCATATGGGAAGAGTGTGGAGGGTTAAAGGTCCAGGTGCTGCTTTGGTCTTCAAGGTAAGTAGTCAGTTCATGGTCATCAGATTTGATCTGAAGTTCCTTGCATGCGCCTATGAAGTTTGTTCCTCTGTCAGAACGGAACAGGAGGACAGGGCCACGGACAGCTTTGAATCTCCTTAGTGAATTAACAAAGCTTGACGAGGACAGAGACTCTAGCACTTCGATATGTACTGCTCTTGTGACCATGCAAGTAAAGATGACAGCCCAGCGTTTATTTTCTGCTATGCCACCTCCTCGCGTGCGCCTTGTGCTTATGGTCCATGGACCGAACACATCAACACCTACATTTGTGAACGGGGGTCCTGGGTCAAGCCGTTCAGCAGGTAGGTTTGACATTTTTTGTTCTTCCATTTTTCCTCTCAGCTTGTTACAGGTTACACACTTGTGTATGATGCTTGACACTAGTCTCTTGCCTCCAATCAGCCACAGTCCAGCAGAGCGAACAGCGCCCTCTGTCAGATGTCTTCCCTGATGAGCAACCTTTTCATGGTGAGGCCTCACCAATAAGGTTGCTACGTGGTGCTTTTTGGGGACGATGATTGGGTGTTTCTCTTCCCAGGGTTAGTCGGCCAAAGGAATCCGTCCTCCAACTCTTAGCAGGCCATCTGCGTCCACAATTGGATTCAGTTTCCTCAGAAGACTGGACTTTGGGACAACTTCACCTCTGGAAAGGCATTTCATCTCCTCAGCAAACGCATCATGTTGAGCATTTTTGATCATTATTAGTTTTGCTTGTGTCATCTCATTCATATTGTTGATTGAGTCCTTTGTGTAGGACCTGGCCTTGTGTATGAGCTTGGTAACGGCTCGACACGCTCGAGTGACTTCCAGCTGGAGAAGCGTTCAAATCGGTTTGACCCCAGCTGACCTTCAAAGGCCTTGGTTATGAAGGCTTGGACCTGTGGACGTATGTCTATGTCCGCTTCAGGGTCAATTAGCTCAAATGCCTCTGGCTGTGGGGTGCCTTTGGCTAAGAAAGCTAGACCTTTGAGACAGTTGGTGTCTTTCAACATGGTTGCTGGCACTGGTCTGCAGGGTTGTGTTCAGTGCTGACAAAGTGCCACTTTCAGGGCTTGTGGACTCCCTGATGCGAGTGACTCTGTTGGTTACATATACATAAAATCGTCTGCTATCGTTGTTGATGTAGCCCAATACGATTCGGCTGTCTGTGTAGAATGTGACCTTGTGGATGTCTGTGTCGAGTTCTTCTGTGATTAACTCCGCCATTTCAACAGCCAAGACAGCACCACAAAGTTTGAGCCGTGGTACAGTGTGTGGAGGATGAGGTGCCAGCTTTGACTTGCCCATAACAAATCCAATGTGAGTGTGTCCATTTTCATCTGTTGCTTTAAGATAGGCCACTGCTGATATGGCCATAGTGGAAGCATCAGAGAAGACAGAGTTCTCTGTGTTTGGTGGAGCACAAAGAAACAGGCACATAGGGTCTTTCAATCTGAAGCTGCTCAAGCTCACGGAGTGAGTCGGTCCACATTTTCCACTGTTCCTCTTTTAGCGCTGGCAGGGGAGAATCCCATTCAGCTTGTTCGGCAGACAGCTCCCTGACTAAGGCCTTTCCTTGAATTGTGACAGGTGCCACGTAGCCCAGGGGGTCATAAAGCCCATTTGCAGTAGACAGGATTCCCCTTCTAGTAAAGGGGTTAGCAGTTAGCTCCAGATCCACTAAGTTTTTGGCCCGCTCCTCAGGGGGAAAGGCATCCATCACAGTGCGGCTGTTAGAGGCTATTTTGTGTAGCTTAATGCTTGACTCTGCTAACATTTCTTTTGAACTTTGCAGGATGGCAATGGCCTTTTCGTCAGTGGGGAATGAGGAAAACCCATCATCAACATTGAAGTTTCTCATGACAAACTGTCTGCTTCGCTGCCGTGTTCCTTTTCTCCATGCAGGGATACTTTTCTCAGGCTGTAGATGGCTACCGCAGGGGAAGGAGAGTTGCCGAAATCATGTACCTTCATGCAGTACTCAGTGATGTGTTTGTTTGGGTTGTTATCTTCAAACCACAAAAATCTCAGAAAATCTCGATGCTCTTTCTTGACGATGAAGCAGTAGAACATCTGCTGCACATCGGCTGTTACTGCTACAGACTCTCTGCGGAAGTGCATCAGGACCCCCAGTAAGGTGTTGTTCATGTCAGGCCCACTGAGAAGGATGTCATTGAGGGAGGTGCCTTCGTGCTTCTCACTGGAATCAAACACTACCCGTATCTGGTCCTTTTCCAGTGGGTGATAAACACCGAATATTGGTAGGTACCAGCAATCTTGTTGAGGCCTCAGCTCTGGAGCAGGCTCTGCTTGGTCTGTGTCAAACATGGCTTGCTTGAAGTTGAAGCAGTGTTCTTTCATGGCACTTTTCTTCTCCAGCATGTAACGGAGGGAGGCGAGACGGTCGACAGCATGCTGTCTGTTGTTGGGCAGATGCGGCCTATTTGGCCTGAATGGCAGCGGTGCTACCCAGCAGTTTGCGTTGTTCATGTAGACTTCCTTATCCATGAGGTCAAGAAACAACTCATCTTTGATGGACAGGCCAACTTGGTCGTCGAACTGTGTTCTTTGAAACACGTTTCTGCCCAGGCTGTCTATTTCATTGGTTGCAGTAGACGGAGACGGAGACGGAGACGGTTGCATGGAGAGGTGTGGGGTGGCACAGCGCTGTCAATCTTCTCTCTGACTGATAAGCTGCTGTTGCATGGGCTGAGGAGGGAGTGGCGCCCCGCTTATCATCACGCTGGTTCTGAAGACGCTGACAGTGGTGGGTTTATGTGCTCTTCCCAGACACACATCCCCGATTATCACCCATCCCAGTTCGAGTCGTTAGGCAAACGGTCACATTGTTCTCTTATCTTCCGAGGAGAAGGAGGATGGACGCTTCTGGGTCCAGGACTGGGATTTTGTCTGCCAAGTTTTTGAGGTGAGGATGATGTCTGGCTGCATCTGGTGATGGTATTTTAGACCTGTCGTCTGGCAGCATGTCACACTCAATCAGCGTAGGCAAGGAAATGTGGATGTTGCCGTCTAATGACTCCACCATGCAGTTGCTGGCTCGCCGTCCGTCCGTATCCGCCACTCCTGAGCACGTCTTCAAAGTGTATTTTGTCCCTGTGCCTTGAATTCCAAAGTGTTCAAAGAATTCTGTTCTGCCTAGCGACTTGTTGCTCTGCTCATCAAGAACAATGTAGGTCTTCATGGCTAGGTGTCTTTGACCTGCAGGATACACTAACGCAAGACAGATTTTGGAGCATGATTTTGACGTGTTCACACTTCCCCAGATTTCCATGCATTTCGACGTCACAGACGGAATGGCTTCCAGCGTCTGCCGCTCATCGCTGTGATCCACCGTACTCACACGGGCCTCGGTTTTCCATGGAGCGGGACCTGGATGTAGCGCTGCTGGGTGTCTGTCGCTGTTGCACTCTTGCTAACGCACAGGCTTCCCACAGTCCTTAGCAACGTGAGTGGACGACGCACGACATTTGAAACAGATGTGTTTTTCCTTCAGATACGCTTTTCTGTCTTCCAGAGTTTTGTTTCTGAAGCTACGACATTTTCTCAATGGATGAGGCTTGTTACGTAGTGGACACTGTTTGCCTGGGTCATCGTGTTTCCTGACCGCTGTGTTGTTATCGTCGCCACTTGTTGAGATTTCAGTCCTTCTCACAGCAAATGATGTTCTTGTGTGATGACTGGACGGCTGGAAAACACTCTTTTCTGTCTTTGTTGCATGCCATGCTTTTGTTGTGCTAGCAAAGCTAGGATCGTTGCGGGTTTTGGTTGTTCACAGACAAAGTTGACAAAGACTGCAAAAGGAGGATATGGCACTCTGTGCTGATCCTTGTAACGTGATCCTACAGTAATCCACCTCTCTTGCAGGTAGGACGGGAGTTTCTGGACTATTGGGTTTACTCCACGGGAGGTGTTGAGGTATGCGAGACCAGGTAAGTATCCATCTGCCCTGGCTGCTTCAAGTTCCATGAGAATATCTCCCAGTTCTCTTAGCTTGTGGTTTTCTTTTTCTGCGATTTTAGGAAAATCTTCAACTTTTCCCAGAAGAGCATTTTCAATCACCTCTGGTGAGCCATAAACGTCTTCCAGTCTTTGCAATAAAATCCTGAGGCCTGAAGGTGGATTGTGAATGTGCACCGCTCTGATTCTTTTAGCTTGCTCAGACGACGAAGGTCCCAGCTACTTGCACAGCAGATCAAGCTCCTCTCTGGGAGAGAGTTTTAGGTTGTCGGTAGAGCTGATGAAAGATGCCTTCCAGGCCCAGTAGTTCCCCGGCTTGTCCTCAAACTTCTGCAGGCCGAACCCACCAGCTCACGTCGCATCAGGTACCTCCCTAGGTCTGTTGCAGCCACACCGCTGGATGAGCTTGTGTTGGACATAGGGAATGGCTGGTTGCCTGATTTGGGATCCAGGTGACTTCTTCTGTGAGTGTGTGGGGTTGAGGCAGCTCAATAAATTCATGGTCAATTCTTTCACTCAGATGTGCATGGCCCTGGTTTTCACATTTGTTTGCTTCACTGCTGTCCATGGTAGGCCGGCGCTCTGGTGAATGTGAAGTTTTCTGTGGCTTTGCATCTGATGGTGAGACTGTGACTGTATTTACCATGCAGGCTGGTTTTTCACCCTGATAGGACTGGTGACCTGGATTTGTAACAGGAGTCTGCATTTCAGCATTTGTATTGTGCATTTTGACTTGGGTTAGAGGTTCTGTGTTTTCATTTGCTCTCATTTCAATTGGGCTTGACAGACATAATCATATTCTTCAGCGGCTGCTTCTAGGATTACAGCTTCAGTGTTTGCAGCCGCCACTGCCTTGGCTAATTTCAGTTCATGCAGACTGGCGTTTAGAATGGCTTGCTGTTTTAGTAGCTCTGCCTCTTGTTGAGCATATGCGAGCTCATCACGTGCGGCTTCTGCTTTAGCCCGTGCTTGCACTGCCATAGAATTAGCTACGGATTGTCTGCTGGTTCTGGAGCAGTTGGATACGAGTGATCTTGTTTCTAGTTCATCACAATCCTCTTCTTTTCTTCTTAGTGACATGGTGATTAATTTAGATGGTATTTTACCTGCAGATAGGACGAACGCTGGCCGTTGATAGAGCTGCCTTTTTACTGTTCTGCCCCCGCTTCTTTGTGTGTGTGGTGCGGTCTAGCCTGGTACTTCAGCTCGGCAGACAGCTAACAGTTTTCCCTCATAAAGATTGAAGCATCTTGTTTCCTTTCAAAACTCTACTCAGGAAGCCCTGTAAAACTGGACACATTCAAAATACATCTTTCAGTATCTCGTTACTATCTCGACGTTGTTCAAGAAAAATATTCATATATTGTCTGTTTAAAACGTTTCATAACAAACAAATAACACATGCGTTAGCTTAGGGCTAACGTCTATGGGAAATTACATTAAGATGCTCGCGATTAGCATAAAAGATCAAAATATACATTCTGAACAAACTTAATTCCATTAACAAGGGTTTTCATTACTAGTATTCAATGTCAAGATAACTGTATGACATGAACTTACAGGCAAACGTGTTTTCTGGCCAACCAATATAAAAGAGAAAAATACGTGACTGCTATTACAAAAACATCGTGTTACAAGTTGACCACTAGAAGTCTCCCTTTCTCCAAATAAACATCAGAACAGCACAGTGTGCTTGTGCAGAGTTTGAGTATGTGAATGTGTTCGTGGGTGTTTGTGCTTCAGAGTTTGATGATGTGAATGCCTGAGTGTGTGCCTGTGAGTTTCAGTACGTGTTTGTGTGTACGTGTGCGTGCATGTGTGTGTGTGTGCATGTTTATACACTCTCATGCAAATGTAATCAGGCTCTCTGACATGTAAGGTTAAGCGTGCAAATACAGAATCAGTTCTCAAATCACAACATTCCAAAAAAAGTTTCAAAACAACCATCTGAAGAGGGACACCTCCGCGGTTCTGTGGCCCCTCAAGCCGTCCTCCAATCAGGGATCAGCCTCGTTAGTTTGGTGCATTTCATGCATAACCACTGTGACTTTCATGCTCAGGAGGGCTGTGGCAGAATAAGCGTCTCCCTAGAACAATAGGGCAGACCTTTCCTCTCTCATTTGCATAAGTATGATGTCACCCAGCGGGGCCAGCCAGGTTTGTAGGCAGGAGGAGACCTTTAGAAAATGAGGAACATTTGGTAATGGAGAAACGTTGTCTTCCCTGTCTTTGTCATGCTGCTAGCGATGCTAAGCATCCAGCTTTGTTGCGGTGACTGCTTTGGTTTGTTGCCTTTCTTCTGTTCTGCTCTCCTTTCCCACCTTCTGTCTTGCAGATCCTCGTCGTGTTTGTTCATTTTATCCTCCACCTCCACCTCTCCCTTCCTGCTCCTGCCACACCCACTGCATATCACCAAAGTCTCACCCTCTCCTCTCCACTCCCTCCCCTCTCTCTCTCCCCTCCTCTCCTCCCCTCTCTCTCTCTCCCCTCCTCTCCTCTCCTCTCCTCCCCTCTCCTCTCCTCCCCTCTCTCTCTCCCCTCCTCTCCTCCCCTCTCTCTCCCCTCTCTCTCTCCCCTCCTCTCCTCTCCTCCCCTCTCCTCCCCTCTCTCTCTCCCCTCTCTCGCTCCGCCCCTCTCCTCTCCTCTCCTCTCCCCTCCTCTCCTCCCCTCTCTCTCTCTCCCCTCCTCTCCACTCCTCTCCTGTCCTCTCCTCTCCTCTTGTCTTTGTGTGTCCTCATCCCCATTAATCCAGGTCATGAAAGTGGTACTAGGACATGGGACCCCACCTCCCACACACGTACACACACACACACACACACACACACATCCCCACAAACACACGCGCGTACACACACACACACGTACACACACACACACACACACACACACACACACACACACACACACACACATAAAAACAGACACACTCCCCCCTGGGAATCCATTATTAGAACATGCAGGCTACACCTTGATGCTGTGGAACACGCTCCGAGACAATAGCACCGAGCAGGTTAAATCAATAACCATCTCACAACCACACACGCACTGCCGCGTAAACGTGTTCAGATACAGGTTGATGAATTTGAGGTTACAGGTGTTGATAAATGTGTTTTTCTCACCACATGACATAATCACACCATGCACAAGGTACACAGAGACACAGAAGCATGCACGCACACGCACAAGTGATGGTAACTAGTTTACCTGCCATCAGTGAGAGAGAGAGAGAGGGAGAGGGGGAAGAGAGAGAGAAGGCCAGGGAGAGAGAGAGAGACGAGGCGAGAGAGAGCTAAAATGAGAAAATGAGATGAAAAGGAACACGAAGATTATTTGATAGACAAAGATGTGAATAGTTGGTGGCTGAGCGATGCTGTGTTTTTACCTCCTGATAAAATAGCAATTACCAAAGACACAGGATAATAACGCCCACGCTCTTTCGGGTCCCTCGCTGTGTGTGTACATTTGTGTCTCTTAATGTACGCACGTGCTTGTTTGTGTGTTTGTGTGCTTTTGTTTGCGTGCCAGCGTGTTTTAGTGTGATTAGATTATCCCTGTCTTTACTGTGATTGTGTTTCCTCAAGAGTGCTCGGGTTGCGAAACGGTCATCGTAAGGTTGGGACAAAGTTTGTTCGACTCCTTTACCTTCACTCAGGTCTTGCTCTCGAACTCGCAACTAAAGTCGTACAAAACAAACAGTCAACGGACTAAAAGCGCGTCAGACACTAATTTCAAAGACGGGAATTGCATTGTACCAAAATAAAAATCCAATCAAAAGCGAATTAACTCAAACCGTCTGTCTTCATTTACAATGAATGGTGCCAGGCTACCGACAAACTTTAGGGGTTTTAAACACCAATTATATTTCACTGCCATTGTGTTTACCGATGTCCCGAAATACACCGGAGCCAGGGATTCCATTTTTAGTTTTGGGTTTGTTCATTTGGCACCGAACATCTTCCATCCTGTGCTTTTCATACAGCTGTCGACCAAATCCTTCATACCTGGTGGTGTTGTGCGAGACCGGATGGTTTAGCCGATCTGTAAATAAACGTTTGCGTCTGTTCTGTCGCAGTTCCCTCCGGCACTATTTTAAGAGGTGACTTTCACACGGTCCCCCGTCAGAAAGATCTCGCAGGAACACATTTGTCCGTCTATTTCCATCGACCGTCCGTGTTTTCATGGGGAGCTGATAAAACCGACATGTATACAGAGGGAAAAACAATCTCAGAATATATATATATATATAAAGGCTATCATTTCACAGCCAGGGTTTAGAGTGTGGCCAGAAGACAGAGGAGGCCTGTAAAAGCTGGATGTATGTCACATGCACTCTGCTCATTGTTGTTGTACACCCAAATCCATTTTTACTGGGCCCATATAAGACATCAATCAGAATATGGGGTGTATAGAATGGAGTATATAGGAGTGTATATAAATATATATAAAAGTTATATGTGGAGTGGTTCAGGTCATCAAAAAAGAGGTTTGAAAGGAAAGTGGGAAGACATTGACGGTTGATTCGAGGCTGCGGCGTGGTCTGAATGGCTGTGTCCCTTTAAAGGCAGGTCTTCACCGAGACTATCGTCTGTAATCTACCTCCGGGCGGTTCTCCGCGCTCTCGCTCTGAGAGGTCTGGGACGGGGGGGGGGGGAATGTGTTCCGGTGTCCCGTAAGCTTCCAAGATAACGGCGAACCAAAGACCAGGAAAAGCCGATCCAAACGGGCTTATTGATGCCAGATGGCTCTGGGACTGAGGCGGCGCCGACGAGATGGCGACCGTGATGGAGCCCTAACCGGACCGACGCAGACACATCCTGTTTTATTATAGAGGGGGGGAGGGAGGGAGAGGGAGAGAGGGAAAGGGAAGGAGGGAGAGGAAGGGAGAGAGGGAGGGGGAGGGAAGGAGGGAGGGAGAGGGTGAGAGAGGGAGAGGGAGGGAGGGAGGGCAGGAGAGGAACGGAGGGAGGGAGGGAGAGGGTGAGAGAGGGAGAGAGGGAGGGAGAGGAAGGGAGAGAGAAAGAGGGAGAGGGAGAGAGGGAGGGCTGGAGAGGAAGGGAAAGAGGGAGGGGGAGGGAAGGAGGGAGGGAGAGGGTGAGAGAGGGAGAGCGAGGGAGGGAGGGCGGCAGAGGAAGGGAGAGAGGGAGAGATGGAGAGAGGGAGGGAGAGGAAGGGAGAGAGAGAGAGGGAGAGGGAGAGAGGGAGGGCGGGAGAGGAAGGGAGAGAGGGAGAGGGGGACAGACGGGGGAGAGAGGGAGGGAAAAAGAGAAGGAGAGAGGAAGGGGGAAGGAGAAAGGGGGGGCGGGGGGGAAGGAGGGAGAGAGAGAGAGGGGGAAGGAGAGGGAGTGCAATTTTCAAAGCAATTGAAAGGCGTCTCAGGTGTACACAGTCGATGGACACGGTCTGACAGACATAATGGAGCACAATGAGACTTCATTGGGAAGTTAGTTCTACTTTATATCTTAAATTACCCATCTCTCTCTCCGCTACCATCACCAACACAAACATAACCACCTCCATCACCACCCCCACAATCACAACCTCCACCTCTACATCCACCTCCATCACCACCCCCACAATCACAACCTCCACCTCCACATCCACCTCCATCACCCGCCTCCACAATCATAACCTCCACCTCCACCTCCACCTCCACCTCCACCTCCATCACCACCTCCACCTCCACCTCCACCTCCACATCCACCTCCATCACCACCTCCACCTCCACCTCCACCTCCACCTCCACCTCCATCACCACCTCCACCTCCACCTCCATCACCACCTCCACCTCAACCTCCATCACCACCTCCACCTCCATCACCACCTCCACCTCCACCTCCATCACCACCTCCACCTCAACCTCCATCACCACCTCCACCTCCACCTCCACCTCCACCTCAACCTCCATCACCACCTCCACCTCCACCTCCACCTCCATCACCACCTCCACCTCCACCTCCACCTCCATCACCACCTCCACCTCAACCTCCATCACCACCTCCACCTCCATCACCACCTCCACCTCCACCTCCATCACCACCTCCACCTCCATCACCACCTCCACCTCCACCTCCATCACCACCTCTACCTAAACCTCCATCACCACCTCCACCTCCACCTCTCCCTCCATCACCACCTCCACCTCCACCTCCATCACCACCTCCACCTCCACCTCCACCTCCACCTCTCCCTCCATCACCACCTCCACCTCCCTCACCACCTCCACCTCCACCTCTCCCTACATCACCACCTCCACCTAAACCTCCATCACCACCTCCACCTCCACCTCCTCCTCCACCTCTCCCTCTATCACCACCTCCACCTCCCTCACCACCTCCACCTCTACCTCCACAT
>NC_136946.1:4522704-4535204 GCF_949987615.1 Pollachius pollachius | reverse complement strand
GTGTGTGTGTGTGTGTGTGTGTGTGTGTGTGTGTTCACTATTTGAAGTGTCTTCAATTCTGAGTGTGTGATGGGATAGTTGGGTGTCGTCGTTTCAGTGTGATGCCTTTGTGTGCGTATTGTGTGTATTATTCTGAATCCATGTATGTACATGTGTGCCTGTTATCAGATGCGGTGTAAGCCGTGGCAGTTTGATACGTTACAAAAACAGCCAGTGGAAACAGACAGACAGGTGGTGGGAGTCACTGTCCACGGTCCTGAATTCCCCCTACAGTACGCGTCTCTGGACTGGCCCAGCTCCGACACCGGACCCCTCCTCCGGTGTTTGGGAGGAGGGGTGGTACTGGAGACAGCTGTTAGTGTAAATGGGAATCACACATCAGAGGCATAACACATCTGGGACTGGAACTAACTGTTACAACTCTCTCTCTCTCTCTCTCTCTCTGACTATCTCTTCATCCTCCCTCTAACTCTCCCTCTCTGGTTTTCTCTCTCTCTCTCTCTCTCTCTCTCTCTCTGACTATCTCTTCATCCTCCCTCTAACTCTCCCTCTCTGGTTTTCTCTCTCTCTCTCTCTCTCTCTCTCTCTCTCTGACTATCTCTTCATCCTCCCTCTAACTCTCCCTCTCTGGTTTTCTCTCTCTCTCTCTCACTCACTCTCTCTCTCTCCCTGTCTCTTGTTCTCCCTCCCTCTCTCCCTCCCTCCCTTCCACTGTCAGCCCACTTACATATACCCCCCCCCCTCCCCCCTCCCGGTTGCCATGCTGTTCTTTCTCCTCCCTCAGTCTGCACCTGCAATAATAATACTAATGATCCAACATGAGGACTTTAATTGCCTGTACGTTTTTTTCCAAAGGGTTGGATACGTGGAGTTGTGTGTGTGTGTGTGTGTGTGTGTTTGTGTGTGTATGTGTGTGTGTGGAGGGTGGGCCGAGCTATAAGTGTGACCTGAGCATATTTTATTGGCATGATGGCTTTATATTATTATAATCTCTCATTTTACCGGTTCTTTGACTTGGATAAAAGGTAAGAGAGGACACACACAAGCATGTTGAGAGAACGCAAACGAGCATTCCGCTAGTGTGTGGGTGTGTGTGTGTGTGTGTTCGTCTGTGTATTTGTGTGTGTGTGTGTTTGTGTGTCCAAGTGTGTGTGCATGGGGTTCATGAGAAAATGATGGGAAGAGCTGTAGCTTTAATTGGAGTATAATAGACCCACACACACACACACACACACACACACACACACACACACACACACACTGGAAAATACAAACACCCCCTACACACTATAAGGTAGATATTTACATGTACCACTCGACAACACACAACACACTCTAAATCAATAACGCTAGCAAACAGGCCGGGGGATTTTATAATTGTTTTGTGTTGGAGGCATGCAGCACAAACAATGGTCAAACACTCTGTGTGTGTATGTGTGCGTGCGTAAACCTGTGAGTGTGTCTGTTTGTGATTGATTTTGAGCCTTTCTGTTAATTTGTGAGTCTTATACAGTATGTGTGCACGTGTTGAATGCATGTACGTATATCTGTGTACACATGAGTGTGGGTATGTTTATATGCGTGCATGTGTGTCAGTGTGTGCATGTCTTTATACAAATATGTCTGTGTGTGTGTGTGTGTGTAAATTTATACATAGGCATTGTGATGGTGTGTGCTTGTCCATTGGGGACCACATGGTGTGGGACTGTGGATATACGTGTGTGTGTGTGTGTGTGTGTGTTTGTGTGTGCGTGTGTCTGAATGTGTGTGTGTGTCAGAGCGTGTGTGTATGTATACTTGTATCCATTTGCGAGCGTACGTACGTGCGCACATACGTAAGTGTGCATGGGTTTGTGCGTGCATGCGTGTGTGTGTGCGTGTGCAAAATCAACTCCCTCCGAGGCTCCGCCTGAGCTGCTAAAACTTTTATTAGGGTCATTACGGAGCTGCTTTATGAGTGGCGGCGGCGGCGGCGTTAGCTCAGAGGTGCTATCAGACCTGCTGACTGGCCATTCTGTTAGCACGACCGTTAGCATGTCCTTCAAGCCGTGAAAGAGGCATAGCTCACGGCGTTGCGCATTGACAAAGTGCCAAGTGTACCCTCAATCTCCATAATTCTGCATTTTAAGAAATGTTTCCCACCTTTTGGAAATGCTGTCCCTACGGTTTACTTTTTAATTGTGTATTGAGTGCAGTCATCAATAGTTGGCTATTTATACACATTCAGTTTGCGCCTTGAGCGATATTCATGACAATACATATCTAAAATATAATATTTCAGTAAATATCCGCTACTGTACACGGCGTGTTGATGGATGACCCCTGACCCCGGTGAACAGGTGAAACCTGTTTTATGCTTCAAGGTGAAAGTGTGAGTGTCTGTGTGATTCCTGAAAGCCATTGACTGGCCAGGCAAGAGAGTCTTTCAGGTCTCATAAGCAAGGGAGTCGACTGGCATTGGATCATTTTGTACCCATTTTATGTAAAGTATAAATGATAAACTAGCAAAAACTGAAGGGTGTGTGCATGTGGGTGTGTCTGTGTCTGTGTGTGTGCGTTTGGAGAGAAGTTTGAGACGCGTGATGGATATTTGAATTTCAAGAAGACACAACGACATCACTGATGACATCGCTGATGACATCGCTGTGGATTTCCTCTGATCAGCACACAGTCATGGTCATGTGATGTGTGTTGTGCTTAGGGGAGGAGGAGGAGGAAGAGGAGGAGGAGGAGGAGAAGGTGGAGGAGGTGGAGGTATTCCAACGTGATGCAGGCGGGCAAGTCGGCTCTTGTCACGGAACGATCATTCAAGACTTTGCTTGCAGTGTAAGCTCTCTCTCTCTCTCTCTCTCTCTCTCTCTCTCTCTCTCTGTCGGCCTGTCTGTCTGAGTGTGTGCCTCTCTCTTTCAATCCGCCTCTCTTGCTCTCTGTGTGACTCTCTCTTGCTCTCTCAATCTCCCTCTCCCTCTTTCCCTCTCTCCCTCTCTCTCCCCATCTGTCTCTCTCAATCTCCCTCTCTCTCTGTCCCTCTTTCTCTCTATCTCTATCCCTCTCTCTCTCTTTCTCTCTGTCCCTCTCTCTCTCTGGGTGTGTGTGTGTGTGTGTGTGTGTGCGTGTGTGTGTGTGTGTGTGTCTCTCTCTCTCTCTCTCTCTCTCTCTCTCGTTCAGATTGGACACAAGGGACTGTGCAGGATGCAATGTTCCATCTGATAAAGTCACATTCAACTATAGAGTTTATATCAATAACACCCATTTATTTCATTTTATCTCACTTGACATCCCTGATAATAATCTAACATGAAGTCCAAGAGAGCAGAGCCTTCAATCTATTTCCATTTCCAAGATTCTATGAGTGCGATCACTAAAGTGTTTGATCGCTTATCAAACCTGCTTCAGACAATTAGCAGTCTCATATCAATCATCAAAATATCACTTTGTCATTGTTAAACCATGAAGAGGAAATACTGCGAGGACATAATGCTAGCACTGTTTGTCTGTGTGTGTGTGTGTGTGTGTGTGTGTGTGTGTGTGTGTGTGTGTGTGTGTGTGTGTGTGTGTGTGTGTGGGGCGGGGGCATTTGTCTGGATCATGAAATCAATAACCCGGTGAAGGTGACCCAATTCCCCACTAAAGACATAATTACACCTCAGTATAATATTTGACATCCCGAACACCCGCCTACAGGCACACCCCCTGGGGGTCTGCAGGATTTGCACTCACAAACTGTGAAGGTCTTGTTTTAGTGGCCAAGTTCGCACTGTAAACATGCGGCCTCGGAGAGGTTTTCGGGTTTTCGGACGTCAGCACGTAGGGGCTTCCGTCCCTGCAGGCGTGGTGCGCCGTCAGCCGGACATCATAACCGCTGAACGCTGTAACGTCCGGCTCTCGACAGCCAGCTCCTCCTCTCCAGTCCGTCCGCTCTGCTTTGCCTTTCGGGGTCAGTGCGAGGCTGCTCTCTGACTGGTATAGTCTCGTGATTCAAACCGATTGGATCTGAATGAAGAATGAAGAAGGCAACATTGCAGTTTGCGATGATTTGACGAATATAGTGCATGATTGACGCTAAATATGCAGGGTGCACACGCTGACACGCATGCACGGCTTTTAACCGCTTCCGCAAACTTTTAATGCGTAGACAAAATATCGCCGCGCGCTTCACAGGGCGATCACCGGACGCAGCTCCACGTGCGTGACGTAACCGACGCAAACAGCGCGTCGAGCTGCTCCGACCTCCCCGTGGGTTTAGTTATCTTGCGATAACGTTGAGGCTCCCATGTGCTCTCTCTGCTGCCGTCGCTCCAGCGCAACACACACACACACACACAGCACCGTGCGACTAGTTCCGCCGCTAAAACAACTGGTGGCGCGGACTCTGGAGAGTCAAGGTCGACACTCGCCTCTGATAGATTGAAGTCTTTGGAGACTTACGCTTCACACGCACACGCACTCTCTCTCTCACACACACACACACACACACACACACACACACACACAGAGACAGAGAGACAGACAGACAAACAGACAGACAGACACCACTCCATCGCTCTCAACGCCAATCGGTGATCCGGTAAAAAAAAAAAAAATCCGAGTCCTCCCCCCTCCCGCGACTTCCAACAGGCCGCGTGTGTGTGTGGTGTGTGTCTCGTGCAGCACTCGGCGGTTAGTGTGACTCTGCTGCTGCTGCGGTGCGCCTCGTCTCGCGCGCGATCGGAGAGCTATGAGCAGAGAGCCGCGGCGCCTCTCATAACCAACATGGATCTTCCTCCTCACTGGACGCTCGCCTCGGTGCTGTGGATGTTATTGATCGGCGCGGCGGAGGACTGTCTCGGGGAGGAAGGTATGTACCCGGGTCTGCTCGCTTTTTATTTGTATGGGTTGATTCGTGGCCAGAACCTGCGCGCCACAGCCACGGCGGTTGACTTGACGGTCAGGGATGATCCGCGGTCCGGTGGAGAGAGATTTAATGCGGTTTTTGCAATCAGTCAGATGATTGGTTGTTTGGTACTTTGAGGTCGAAGAGGGGGTTTTGGGTCGGGACACCGAAAGTTGTGTTTTTTCAGACAGTCGTTGGGATGGTGATGGTCGCTCGTGGAGAGGGACGGAGGAACGGAGACGCGTCACGTTTGGCTAAGCTGAATGCGTTTCTGTTTCAAATAGTTTCACAGCAATACTCTCGACTGTCAAGTCAAACGGAAAATGATTCATTTTTTCTTGATAAACGACCAAAAAAATGTAGACTCAAACGTCACGTTTGAGTCGCTGCCGCCGGTGAGCGTCAAATGCACGGGGACGGGATGGGACCAATCCTAAAGCCTTTATAGGCTCCACAGTGATTTAAGTCCACAATAAATATCCAGTCGGAAACATGTTAAAAACACATCTGAGCGTTAACCTCTGTTTAATTAGAAAAGACCAACGTTTCACGAACTCCATCACCAAACTTAATCACCCATCTCACTACCAAGCTATGGTTTGAAAATCACCGAGTCCAAACTAAACCTGCCTATCTGTCAGGGAGCGGGATCCTTTGTAAACGAGGATGGAGACTAACATTAAGCGTGTGTTGTGTATTTCGGGTAGGCCTACTCAATTCAATGCGCAACTGGTACTCCTTTGTCCCGCCGCTGTATTACTCCAGAGCTCCCCTTCCACCCCTAAACCGGCCTCGGACGGGTTAAACTGCTCCTACCATCGCATTCGACCTTCTCAACCCTCCCAACATCCCTCGCAGTCAGCGGCACCCCTCAGTTGTCTTTAGAATCGAATCAATCCCAAATCAATCAATTCGAATCAACGTAGTGGCACCGGCACGTGACACGAGAGGGATTCAGCGCGCGCGACTTTTTGTGGCTTTGAACCCGTGCGTCAGTCGCTTTAGGTCCAGGGGGTGATCACAGCATTCTCTCCGGGCTGGGTCGCCCACCCTCCCCGTCATCATGTAACGGATCACTCACTCACCATCCAGGGGGTTGACGTGCTTTGGGACCAAACACGCACGCACGCACGGAAACACACACTCAATTGAAATTTAATTGTCGTTGATAGGCCACCATAATCACAATCCTCCTCATCGTGATTCATCGTCATCATGACTTACCGTGACTCGCGGAGGGATTGGTACAGGATTGGTAAAGGAAATTGTTTTGGCACGGCGTTGCGTGACACACTGACACACATCACCACGCACACACCACCTACACGCCACGGACTCGCGCCATTCAAAGCCATTGCGTGTGCGCGCCCACGTGACACCATATGTTCAAAAAATAATGTTCGCTTCGTTCCCGGACGCATGCCGATGCACGAGGATGCACGCAAGGTGCATGCGTGCGGGAGTTGCGTGTATGGTATATTGTTTTGACACTGCCGCAGGACAAACACAAACACCCCCCCCCACACACACACACCGGTCTATTGTGCTCTGAGGGGCACTGTTCCGTGGAACCGGTGTGTGTGTCTGACTGCGACTGGCCTTGGCTCGCTGTTTGAAGCAGTTCTGTGATCCAATGATACCATTTTTTAGTTTCCATGTTCTCACTTCTTTGATTTATTCCTGTTCGTAGACCGTTGGCCACTGCCAACTAGGTATTTTTTGCTCTAAGTGTGAAAACGGAATGCCACAGTCAAGGTTGTACCATTTACCAGACAGAAAATATGCCTGCGTTATCTTCTGAGTGTGTACAAGAACAAAGTACAATGTTCTTTGGAATGTCCTCAAATGTTTTGAATTCTCAAGCGTTGTCAAGTGCATTGGATTGTTCTGGAATGTTGTAGAATTTAGCCGAAGGTTCTAGAAGGTTGTCAAATGTTTGTAGAATTTTTTTGAGATTCTACAAACAGAATGTAGTTGAATGTTCTAGAATATTGTATCTCCGGCCTCCTCCTCTTCACCTCCCTATCTAACAGCTGTTCCCCCCCCCCCCCTCCCCCTACTCCTCTCCTCATGCATTCATCCTCCTATCGCTCTTATTTACTGTCAAACACCAGCAACTTGTACTTTCCTTCCCCCTTCCTTTCTTCCCTCTCCTCCTCTTCCTCGACGCTGCTCTCCTTGTGTCCTCCTCCTCCTCCCCCCGCCCTCTCCGCTCTCTCCTCTCTTCTCCTCTTGTTCTTCATCCCCTCCTCCTCCTCCTCCTCCCACCGCTAAGCGATTGCTATGCATCTCACATGGTAACCGTTAGCGAGCACTAATGCGATTGGGGAGGAGGGCACGAGACACACACACACACACACACACACACACACACACACACACACACACACACACACACACACACACACACACACACACACACACACACACACACACACACACACACACACACACACACAGTGTTCAGACTCAATCGAGCTGCTCCCTTTCCTTCAGGCGGTTTTCTCATTCCGAGCGCCTCACCACTAACACACCTTGGCATCTCATTGGGATCTCATTTACTTCCTCTACCTTTCCTCCCTCCTCCCTCCCTTCCTCCCTCCCTCCCTCCCTCCCTCCCTCCCTCTCTCCTGCCCACTGCATCCATCCTGTTTTTTTTTTCCAGAGCGGGAGAGAAGGGGGAGAGGTGGAATGATTGAGCGAGAGGCGGATAGGGAGAGTTTCGAAAAACTGCAGCGTGGCTTGTGTGTGTCTGTGTGCGTTTACTGGAGTGTGTTTTTCCCGGAGTGTGTTTTTGTTCGTGTGTTTACTTTGTGTGTGTCGAGTATCCTGTATGTGTGTGGGGGTTTACTTTCAGTCTGGTTTTGGTGCGTGTTTGCGTGCTTGCGTGCATCTGTGTGTGCATGCGTGTTTATTTATAGCCTGTTTTTGTTTTTCTGTGTGTGTGTCTGTGTGTGTCTGCGTGCGTGGCTGTGTGCTGTGCGAATGTGTGCACATCGTCTGTGTTTTGCCGTCAGCGTGAGGACCTTGGTGCGTGCCCAGCTCTGTGTATATCCTGCTGTTTGCCTGTTCATGCTACTTGACTGAGCGATGCGCTGAGCAGGTGCAAGGCGGCCTATTGTTTACCTTGGCCCCGAGAACACTTACTCCTGCATGACCTCTTCAACCCCGTCACTTATACATCATGCAGGTCTGCGCTTGCTTACAGATCACACCGGCATAATGTAAGGGGAGGAAGGAAAGCTAGCGCTGTTTTGCCGTTAAAGTTCCCCTTTAAAAGAGCATGGTTGTGAAGTTGTGTCTTTTTTATGAGGATTTTTACGGCAGGATTGTGGAGTGAATCTGGTCTCGCCTGGTTTATTCCCTAGCGGAATGGTTTAGTTCAAACCTCGATGTCATCAGTCTAGTTGTAGGCCTCCTGGAGGAAGATTGGCCCTAAACTCTACCTGCTCTTACCTGAATGACATGGATCTGAACTCACTATAAAGTGCTTTGGATTGTAAGTCACTTTTGGTAAAAGCGAAATTATAATGTAAATGGATTAAAACGAGTTCTTAAATGGTACGAGCTGCTAATACTTCTCCAGATAGAATTTAAGTTTTTTCTTGAAGGTGTAATATGAATCCTACCTACCCGTACGTTATGTAGCCTCTATGTTAATCTTCCCATGCTATGTTATCTTTACCTATCGGACAATAGTGGAACGGTGTAGCTACTCACTATGCAGAGCGTGATTGAACGTATTGATTTTTGCCGGTACGTTTGATGAAATGCATTCAGAATATATTCTAGCATGTGATATATGACTTGACGACTAAAATGTAGATTTCAGTTCAAGGGGACCATAAATACCGCACACACATAAACCCAGCAGATACACAACGTGTGTAGCCACACAGCAAGCTGTGAAAAACAATACAGAAAAAGTAACATTTTAAATTTCTCATTAAAAGTTGCGCTCCTACATGACACATCCAAAAATTCGCTTTCTAATCTCTTTATCATTTTCCAGGTCTTTCCAGGGGGGGTAAAGAGAAAAATTCTCCCAGCATGCAATGGACTTGATCTCTAAACTCGGGGATCAGAATGAAGACTAATTGTCTGAGATTGATGGAGGCTTGTACTCATTCTGCTGCCAACTATAAATGCTCTCTTGGCTGGCAAGGACAGACTTGGATCCATGTGTGTGTGTGTGTGTGTGTGTGTGTGTGTGTGTGTGTGTGCGTGTCAGCGTGTCAGCGTGTTCGTGTTTGTTTGTGTGTGTGTATGCTTGTGTGTGTGTGTGTGCGTGTGTGTGTGTGTTCACGCTTGTGTGTGTGTTTGTGTGTGTGTGTGTGTGTGCATGCTTATGCGAGTGTGTTTGTGTGTGACGTGTGTCTAAGTGTCTGTGTGAAAGGTCAGAGTGATTTGTGAAGTTGGCAGTTGTGGTTCCTGGGGACGTTTTCACCCTTCAGAGGACTCAGGGCCGCTGTCATCGTGACGGAGAGGGGTGGCGTGGGGACGGGGTGAGGAGGTTGAGGAACCAGGGAGGAGGAGGTGAGGAGAGGAGGCGAGGAGGTTGGGGAGGTGGACTCACTCGTCGTGTAGAGCAGGAGACCCTGCCTCCAGCCAGCGGGGGTCTGAAGAGATTTGAGCACAAAAAGGTTGGGACAAAAAAATACATTAGGCATTAAATATTCATCTTTTAACCTTCCTGGGTGAAATACGGAATAGCGGTTCCCTCTTTTAATGTAATACTTTATACTATCCGCTTTTTTAGTGACTTGGCCGACCGGTTTGGTTATTAAAGTGGTCTGACTGATGGAGGTGAGAGAGGGCTACTTTGTTCATCCCCGAAGGGAATTTCCTTCAGAGATGAGCGGAGTGAATCCCTAGCCTTTGGGTCTCCATCATATAGTCACTATTATCTATAATCTATCATAATCCATAATCACTCAATTGCACTATCCTTCCCCACATCTCGATGTAGCCAAACTTCTTTAGCGTTCTTACAGGAAATAGGAACGCAGCGGTGCATTTCAAACAGATGTTTTGGTCGCGGTGGATGAGGGGAACAGATTGTTAAGTCGATTTACAAAGGTAGACCCAGGGTGGGAAGGTAGGGGTCCATTTAGTCTAGTCGTCACTTTTTATAAATTGCTTTGGTTAGAAGCGACTGGCAAATGCCCTAAATGTAAATGTAGTCATGGTAGGATCTGGGTTCAAAACCCTGCTTCATCCACACCCTTGAGCAAGCCGCCCTAATGCCACCTGCGCCTTAATTCCGTGCATGTGTCGTGTCTCTCTCCCTAAAAGCGTGTGTGAAACGGCTAACTAGTAATTGGAACCAGAAAGCTCGGGCATAAGGGGATAGTGTGAACTGTAAAGCCATGACCGAAGGCAGAATCAGAGGCAGAGGGGGGTTGGTGTCGGCCCGGGGGGAATTGTATGCTGTCACAGTGACTTTGCACAGCGCCCGGTGTGTGTGACATGAAATGAATGTGAACAGCCTCCACCACATCCTTACTTAACCTCCCACTCTGTCACCACAGCACCCCGCACGCACACACGCTGGCTAGAACACACACACGCACAGTCGCACGCACACACACGCACGCACAGTCGCACGGACTGAACAATTGAGTTTGCGAGAGAGCATGTGTTGTGGTTGGGTTTCTCTCTCTCTCTTTCTTTCTTTCATTCTCTCTCTCTCTCTCATTCTCCCGCTCTCTCTCGCCAGAAATTTCTGATGCCTCCACAAGAATAGCGTGCTTGCTTCTTGTGCAAGTGTGTTTGTTTCGAGTGTGCTTGTCCCAGTGCGTGTGTATGTGGGCTAGCGTGCCTTTATTAACAGTGTGTTCAGTGGGATTGCTTGCGTATGCAGGTGCAACCGGCAGCAGAGCTGCATGGATGCAGGTTTTAAATGTAGGCTGCGGGATGATGAATTAATAATAAAATGTCACTTTTTGTGTGTGTGTGTGTGTGTGTGTGTGTGTGTGTGTGTGTGTGTGTGTGCTTGCACGGAAGCGCAGTGTCCTTCTCATGGGTGAATGGAAAAGTAGGACAACAATTAGCATAACGTTAGGGTGGACTTTCAGCAAAACAATCTGAAAGTTTCAGCACTATTTCTAATCGAGCATTTTCGGTCCATTCGTGAAATTATGCGTTTTTTATCCATTTGTCGGTTAAACGAAAATGAATGCGACATTAAAGAGTTCTTAAGTCGTCATTAGACTTTAGACTAGTGTGTTGCCGCTGATTGGTTTTCCTAATCCTAATGGGTGACAGGGTGCATCTTTCTCTGGTTTTTAATTAGTTTCAATTCAGCCGTCATCGGAGATCAATCTTCTTCCTGCCCTCTTCTGGCTCCGCGTGCAACACAGTAAGCGGCAGGGGGGCAACACTTTCCACAATTTTGGTTCCCGAGTATTTCTCCCACTAAAATATTTACTGTGGCTCAATCCACTCAGTGCGCCTTCAACACTCGTAGGCAACACGCCTTGAAGCGGACACAGGTTCGATTCCCGACCGCGGTACCTTCCTTGGTATTCCTTGTCTGTAAACACCCGTGTAAATATATCTATGTAGAAGAGTCAGATCTACCGATGTGCTTCTTGGTGATTCGCGCTTTACTAGAAGGTGGATGTGGATCCTATCTGTGTGTAGAACGCTGCCAGATGTTTAAAGGTTGGGATGTTTAGGAGTGATGGCGGCGTTGGGGGTCCTGTCCTTTTCTCATATCAAGGTGTGTAATCTCATTATCGTACGTTTCCACGGGAAAAGCCACGTCTTTGGGTTCCGTTGTCAGAGCGCGGTCGGGATTCGCCCAGTTACGGATGTAAATGTGTCTTCCTTTTAAAAAGGTCAGCTCTCTCTCTGCTTACATAAGGCTCCTCCATACCTCCAGCACAGCGGACTCAACTGAACCCGACTGTTTTTATTCCCCGAGCGCCGGTGGACAAGCTGCGTGCGGAACTCTCCTGCCACGTGTTCCGTAACACGCCGTTCGTGAGTTCCGGAACGCGCTCGTGAGCTCCGTGTGTTCCGAGCTGTAAAGGTGCCTCTGAGAATAGCTCGGTGCTCACGGACCCTGCTAGCCCTCGGAGGTCTGTCACCCGACACACACTCCTTTCGGGCGGGTGCACTCGCAGGCGCGTGAGAGAGGAACACGGACAGGCGTCCCCACCACCCCCCTCCTTCACACCTGTCTTCACACCTGTCCGCCTTCATGTCCAGCTTTGACCCCCTGCTCTTGGCCCTCCCCTCCCCCTCAGGCTCCACCACCAGCCCACCGCTCATCTTAGCTCCGCTTGCGTCGGCGCTCGACTCGTTAGGTCTGAGTGGAGCTCTCGCTCTGAGATCGTTTGGCCAGACCTTTAGGGAGAAGGAGTCTCGTAATGGTATTTTTTCGTGTCAGATCTGCCTCGTCAAAGGGGTGTGTGTGTGTTACGACTTATTCAACATGACTGGCCCACCTCGACAGGTCTGTCTGCTGTCCATTCACAATGGACGTAAAATATATATATATATATATATATATAAATTAATACTTATAGCTCTCGTAGGAGAGACAGTTCATGAAAGTTGAATGACTTTTCCAATGTGCCATCCCAGAGCATTTTACTGTCAAATAGTAATAGTCAGTAAG
>NC_136946.1:4512704-4517704 GCF_949987615.1 Pollachius pollachius | reverse complement strand
ACAATGTTTTTTATCTGGTTATTCGTCTTTATCTTGGCTTCTATCCAACCGGACTAATAGTGAATTCAGATACAAATGTTCATACACATACTTGTCATTAAGGAGCAGGCATGGGTTAAGGTGCCTTGCTCAATGGTGCGTATAGGTTGACTCTGGGCATTGAGGATGGAAACACATTAATCACTCGCTCGATGGATGGAAAGATGAACCATGGATGGACAGACAGATGTGATCGGTCGATGGATGGATATAACTGTATTAATCTCAGTGGAAACGACTGGGCCAGACAATCCTCTGAACAAAACCCAACATAACAAATGCCTTTTGATTGTTGTAGTAGTTTCAACTTGAGATTATCCGTCGCTTGTTTACCACAGTAGTACACGGATCCAGAGCTGTTGTTCTCCAGCGAATCAAAGAGCTGGCAGCCTCCCTCGCAGATCAGATCCCACTAATCCCAAGACATAATACCCGCTGTAGTGAAATGCACGCATGGCTCACATCGCTCCTCCGAAATTATTACACAAATCCTTTTATCGAATGCGTGCATGGACGCATGGATGGCATCGCGCAGGAACACATAATCCCTTTTGTTGCATTGAGCTGGACTACAATGCACACATACTGACACACACACATACTGACGCAGATACAGATACAGATAAACATATCCACACACACACACTGACACATACACACACAGATGCACACATATGCACGTACGCGCACACACTGACACGCAGATGCTCACACACGCATACACATACATACAGACGCAGACATATGCACGCACACACACACACACTGACACACACACACACACACACACACACACACACACACACACACACACACACACACACACACACACACACACACACACACACACACACACACACACTGACAACCTCACACTGACACACACAAACACACTAAAACACTCACACACCTGACAATCCTGCATTATATTTCCTGTGTCCTCGGACGCTTTCAAAGTCATCTTAAACAAAGCGACGCATGCAGACCGACGCGTTACCTTCCGGCCCTCCTAAGCCCCGGGAGCTCGGCTGGGCTCCGGGTCCTGATCAAGGTTTGACTGCGGAGACGTCAGCGGACGCCTCGCTCCATGGAGGAGGTTCTGGCGCGGTCTGCTTGTTGCTCCACTCCGGCTGTCTGTAGCCGTGTACCTGGTGTCATTGGGGCTTGTGAGGACCTTGTTTGTGTGTGATCCGTGTGCGCGGCCGTGCCCTTTGTGTAAAGCCCACAGGGACATGAGAACATTGTGTTCGCTGGTCGATGTGTTTGTTGTGCCACGGCTGACGTGTGCGTGTGTGTGTGTGTGTGTGTGTGTGTGCAGTAGAGAGTATCTGTACAAAGGTAATATTTCTTTGTGAGTGTGTGCATGTGTATCCCGTACGATTGCTGTGTGTGTGTACGCGCGTTTTGTGAGTGTGTGTGCATGCTTGTAATTTGTTTGTGTGGGTGTCTCAGACAGTGTGGGCTGTAACCTGTGTGGTCAGAAGGTGCTGGTGTGAGCCCTTCCAGAGTTCAGCCCAGATGACCCCGGTACTGGACGCTCTCAAAGGAAGTGACAACACAATGACTTCCTCCAGAACACCAGCAGCATCCCTCCTCCTCTCCGTCTCCCCTCTCCTTCTCTCTGTCTCCTCTCTCCTTCTCTCCCTCTCTCCTCTCTCCTTCTCCCGTTATTCTCTGTCCTTCTCTCCTCTCTCCGTCTCTCTCTCCCTCTCTCTCCCTCGCCTCTTTCCTTCTCTTCTTCTCTCCCTCTTTCTCTTTCCTTCTTTCCCTCTCTCCTATCTCCTCTTTCCTTCTCTCCCTCTCTCCTCTTTCCTTCCGCCCCTCTCTTTCTCTAAATTTTTCTCTCGTTTCTGTCTTCTTCCATTTCCAAAGAACTCTTATATTTATCATTTTTTAAAGCCAGGGTAGGCAATTTACTTTAGACAT
Organism: Pollachius pollachius; assembly: GCF_949987615.1. Classification (NCBI taxonomy): domain Eukaryota; kingdom Metazoa; phylum Chordata; class Actinopteri; order Gadiformes; family Gadidae; genus Pollachius; species Pollachius pollachius. The sequence goes on along the minus strand of NC_136946.1, from coordinate 4,515,739 downwards.
GTTTTTTTTTTTTACCATATTCGTTGAAAATATGTTATTATCCCAATTGTAATCAATCCATCAAATCATCAGACATAAAAAAATAAAATAGCTGTGGCTGTTCCAGCCCTGTAATAAGACCATCCAATCATTAAATTTGGCCCGAACGCAATGATTGGATCGACTACCTGCCTGTCTCCCTACCTACCTGGCTAACTGCTCACACTCTGGCTAGACAGATCTATCGCTAAAGCTAGAGAGCTAGCCATTTATTTAGGGGGTGTGTCTTTGGAGAGAGGACTGCAGGGAGGGGGAGGATATTTTATATTGGATACTTCTATCCGACTCTGGCTAGCCAACTCTGGCTGGTGTCTACAAATTGCCTGCTCTAGTTTTAATTTAGTCATCTCTACCACTCCCTCTCTCATTTCACACCTTCACTCTTTCTCTGGCTCCAAATTACTGTGTGTGTGTGTGTCTGCGGGTGTGTGTGTGTGCGTCCGTACTTTGTGTGTGCATTTGTGTGTGTATGTCTGTGGTTATAATGAGCTACAGCTTGAAGGTCAGTTGAAGGAGCCTGCCACTAAATGCCATTAGTGCGCTCGATGTCAGCGCAGTGCGATGGCCAGGGCCGGAGAGGGCTAACATGTAAATTGCCATCCCTCCAATGTCGGGAACCTTAATTGTATGCAGCAGCATTAGCCGGTCCTCAGAAACCATCAATATCATGGCTAGCACTCGTTAGTAGGTAGAGTCCTCATCTACATAAAAACAACCTTGTCAAACACCAGAAGAAGGCCACTCCGTTCACGTTACAACCCTCTGAAACGTCACTTCATTAACAACCTTCCATCACTTCAAGTCGTCTTATTACATTACCTGTCTGCGGTGCTAAATACATTATGATGTATGGTATTCCCGAAGGAAAATCTACCTAATAATATCCCTCGCTAGCCTTCTATTATCGCCTGCCTTGCGGTACTTTTGCTGTGATTAATTAATTACATGCGCCTTGATGTCATCAACAAGCACTAACGGCCATGGCCAGAGAGGTTGTTTGGACGATCGTATCAGCTGACAGAAATACAGCTAGCTTAAAGCTTTATTTGGCCAAGTATGCTTTTTACACATTAGGTAAATGCCGTTTTTTTAGGCACTCTCAAATGTACAGGCGTAAATAATATTCACATTCAAGTATTTAGTAAACAATGTAAATGAACATTAATGGCTTGTGTGTTTGAATACCAGCCACAAGGTACTGAGTTTGATTCCAGGTACCTACCTCCTATCTGCATACAATGTAATGGATTTAGAAAAATACTATTAATCTGACTTCATAGTAAAATATTGCTAGTGTGCAGATTACTTAACAGACTGAATAATGCATATAAATTGTTTATAGATGTATGTAATTCATATGATCGTGTGGATTATGCATAATCCTACAGATAGTTTTCCGATCTTGTCAGGGTGAGATTAAGAACAATTTATGATTACCCAGATCCCCCGGTTCTGATAACTGATTAAAAATAAACACTGGTTTTTACGAATTTCACTTCAGAGTGAATCAATAAAGCCTTATCTTAACCTCTGATCTTATCTTCAACCAGAGGTGAGCCTGACAGGCTAATGCAGCATTGTTTTCTTTCCTGTCCTGTTGCTGCTGTGATCTGTTGGCTTCCTCTGGGTGCACTTTTCCTCTTGGCTTTGTACACCACTGCGTCTCTACTTCTCTATTTCTCCCACTCCTGCCTCCGGACTGATAATGTTGAGCACATCCAGGGAAGTGTTGAACATCATGTCAATATTTATAACCTCCTTCCATTCCGTTACATCTGTTAAAACGTGTTCTCTTGTCTGTCACACCCCCTGCTGCTGTCGTTTTTTAATCTTTCTCCACGTCTTCTTTTACTGTTTTTCCTGTCTACCATGTCTCTCTCTCGGTTCTCTCTCTCTCTTCGCTCTGTCCCTCTCTCTCGCTCGCTCGCTCTCTCTCTCGCTCTTGCTCTCTCTCGCTCTTGCTCTCTCTCGCTCTCTCTTACATAAGGATATTCTAAAGATGCCTCAGCTGCACTCTGAATCATTCACACACACACACACACACACACACACACACACACACACACACACACACACACACACACACACACACACACACACACACACACACACACACACAGACATGCTTGAGAGAAAATAACAGAGCCTGGATACACGGGTGAATATGCAAGATGAGATCAGTTAAATGTGCGATGTCGTTTTTGCAAGGATTGGAATCACAAACACGCCTCTCTCTCTCTCTCTCTCGCTCTCTCTCTCTCTCTCATCTCTTCTCTCTCTCTCTCTCTCTCTCTCTCTCCCTCCATAACGTCCCTCTAAAGACTACAGAAGTATTCAGCCGACTCGGCTCGGACTGTGGCCTACAGGAGCATCAGGAGGTCTGCTCTCCTCTGCCTCTCTTTCCCTGTCTCCATCTTCACGTTGCCTGATCTCCTTTGTCTCACACCTCGGGGTCTTCATGTAGACCCTCTCATTTGGTTTCCGATTGAGAGTATTTGAAAATATCCTCATGAGTCCTGCAAAGTGCATCGGAATGCATTACGATGCACTGGTTAAACATTGTTATTTGTAGATGCGTCAAGGCACAAAATGCACCTGTTAAAAATGGTGTGATTGTAGATGCATCACAATGTGCAATGCACCTGTTAAACATTGTATAATTGTAGATGCATCAGGGTACAAAATGCACCTGTTAAACATTGTGTGATTGTAGATGCATCAGGATTGTGTCAGCCTGCATCAGAATGTGCGATGCAAGCTGTTAAACATAGTGACTGTAGATACAAAAGAACGTGCCGGGATGTAATTTCATGGTTGCAGCTGGATCTGCGCTGACACAACTGATGCATGGCTAACCACCACAGGAGTTCTCTTCGTTCACTATCCACCCCTCTCCTCCCTTTGTCAGAGAAGAGGGGTGGCACCTCTCCTGCGCTGATGACCCCGACAACAAGGGGGAGACTCCTTTTGATTCATGGACCAATCCAATCAGACTC
>NC_136946.1:4475930-4508430 GCF_949987615.1 Pollachius pollachius | reverse complement strand
TTCCTTTAGCGTCGTTTGCTTCATCCTTCATCATTTGTTATTCCTCCCTTCCTTCCTTCCTTTATGTCTCCCTCTAACTCCCTCCATCCTTTCGTTCCTCGATCTATCGCACGCCCTCCTCTCCCTCCCTCTCTCCCCCCCCCTCCACCTCCCTCACCTGGGTCACTGGTAGTTGATGATCCTAGCAGGCCCAGCGCTGGATCGATGGGATGGGGGCCGGGGGGCAGGTTTCTACTCCACCCATACATCCTGTTCACAGCGCCCAGGACACGCCTTGACCTGGAGGAGTATGGGTGGGGGGGGAGATGAATCGGTAAAGGTCTCGGGGCTGACGTTGGGGGCGTGGTCCTGACGTTAGAGAACGAGGGAAGGCGGGCGGGATTGAAGATCTGGTGAGAGTTTGGCTGGGGGGGGGGGGGGGGGGGGGGGGAGTGTGTCAGAGAGGATGGGAAAAAGACGGACATAGTGGAGGGGTCTGGGTGGTAACGAGGAAGAGGGTAATTTGGCGGGTCAAAACTAATTAGGATTCAGGTTGTGTCTTCACTCATGCACTTTTATTGAGAGGGAGGGAGAGAAAGAGAGGGAGAGAGATGGTAGAACATGGGCTTGTCTTGCGGATAGCAGTTGTAATCTGGCTGAGTTATTTGCAACGGGATACTCCGGTCTCTGGGCCATCTGAGCAGCCCTCTCCTCCTCCTCCTCCTCCTCCTCCTCCTCCTCTCCACAGAGAGAATGGTAGTCACGTCAGCTATTCCTCCTGAAGGCTAAGCATGAGACAAACAACAGATTGAATTGATAATAGCCACTCAAATACAAGGCCTGTGTTCCGCTTACGCCGTAATACGTTTATAATTTGTGGTTAATGAAACACAATCACTAAAAAGACCTCGTGAGTCAGGTTTCCATGACTGCTTCTACATTTCAAAAGATCAGTCTCTTCGACTATATCCTTATCACAGTTATTTTTGTGTATTATTATTATACACAGTATTTCTACTCTTTGTGACCCAGCCCTTTTAGAATTCTATTATTCTCAATTTGACTCATTACAAGATAACATCCGTTGGTTTGCCGATGAGTCAGGCGCTAAAGGAAGTGGTTCCACGTCCATATATGGGCACTCCACACATCCAAGGTCGCAGCCCTAGAGAACTAGAAGAAATGGCGTCCACCGCATGACAAGAGGAAAGCCTTCAGTCCTGTCACGGCTGTCCTTCAGAACCTCGGGACAGAAAGACAGACAGAGGAACAGACCTCCTTGTTAACGTGGGTTTGAGGTGACATCCAGCAGGCAGTGGCGTGCAAATGAAAAGGCGATTTGCGAGGAGCATCGGCGTTCGTGTCAGGCTCCGGCTAATTAGCGCCAAGCCAGAGGCGCGAATGCTAACGAGAGTAAATCATCTGGCTCAGTGCGCGGCGGGACGCAAACCATGGCAGGAGTCTTTTAAATCTCCGGACCTGGAGTTTGCTTCCAAGCTATTTACAGTTTGACACCTTTATTTGAAGCCATAGCCAATGTTTTCTTTCGTGTCCATGTCGTTAAGGAGCAGGTAGGGGACTTGGGGTCTCATGGTCGACTCCGCCCTGCAGGGGAGACAGAGGACGTCGGTGTTCCAGTCCCAGAACCTCTTGGCCGGGTGTCAAACACGCAACCCGCCACAGTATCGCTCAGCCCCCTGTGGGTGTCGGGGTGACCTCACACACCCCCACTTAGCCCTCGTTAACTAGGGGTTGAAGAAAGATGAAATGAATAAAACAGATGGTGCAGGGCGCGCTTGAGCTCACAAGAAGGCAGAGAATCCAGAGAGTGACCGGAGAAGTCAGGTGGAACCGGTCCGGGAGGGATCCAGGCCGGGAGTCCTCCTCTCATCCCTGCTTTAATAACATAAGACCAGCGATGAGAAGCACCAGGAGGTGAGCCAGAGTTTAAAGCTTCTTCAAAATAAAAGTCCCACTCTTGTTATTCCCTTTCAGTACTCCCCTGTGACCCAAGCCACATAAAAGTCTCACTCTATTTATGAACAGGTCCTCCACCATTGTGTCTATCTTTGTCTTAACCACTCCCATATTCTCTCCCTCCCTCCCTCCCTCCCTCCCTCCATCTCTCTGTCCCAGTGCGGCATAGCTACTGCGCTGTTTGAGTTACTGGTTGAATAATGCAGTCTGTAGGCCAGCTTTGATGGCTTGTTTGACTCTGCAGACGAGGTGGGGGTGGTGGTGGAGGTGGTGGTGGTGGTGGTGGAGGAGGAGGAGGAGGAGGAGGTGATGGTGTGAGCTGAACTTGTTATGTCTTTTTATTATTGAATAAGTCTCTTTGAGTACTTCCCTGGTGCAATCTCAGCGCCCTCATGCTGGGTCTCTCTCTGCTGCCAGGGAACCTGAAGCATTAGCACATGTTTGTGTGTGTGTGTGTGCGTGTGTGTGTGTGTGTGTGTGTGTGTGTGTGCGTTATGCCATTTATTCTTGATTTATGCATGCTTAGAACATGACATTTGCAGGTGAAGTCATGAATATGTGCACTTATGCAAACACACACACACACACACACACACTCGACGCACACTCTCTTACATCGACGTGTGCTTAAGTACACTTATTGTGTGTTGGACACCGTACTTTGAGAAATGCTTCCTTTTTAGTGGCATTTGAAGCTTTTCTCCCGGTACAGAAGGTGGATGACTTTTAGCTCGGCATTGGAATATAACAGGATACGTGTTTGTGTGGGTGTGTGTGTCTGGGAGCATGGATGCGTCTGCCTGTGTTTGGTAATGTTTAACCCTTGGTTTAAGTGTTCCCTACCTCTATATATAGTTGACGTTATACCCCCCCCCCCCCCCCCCCTCCTACTTTAGATCAGATGCAGCCACCACATACATTATGCGTGTGTGTGTGGCACTTGACGTGTTTGTGTGTGTGGGCGGTACTTGACGTGTGTCTGCCGGTGTCTGTGTGTGTGTGTGTGTGTGTGTGTGTGTGCGTATGTATGTGATTGTGCGAGCATTGTCTTTCCGTGCGGCTGTTTTAAGTGTGCATACAGGTGTGTGCGCCTCACCCCGGGGGAGTCTAGGTGTTTAGGGTTAGTGTGTCTAGCCGCAGACTAGAGACCTCCTGCCGTGAATGAATAAACCTTTTAATGTGTTTTTAATCACCCGACCACATCCGCCCGATCACCGTGGAAATAAAAGTTGATGACTCTTATATGATACTTTTTTAATAAACGCTAACCTAATTCCCACGTAGACGTTATTCCGTGAATACTTTATGACTGCAGGATGCTAGGCTCTGTCTGATGCTGTTGTTTATTCTGGGCCGCACTAGATTAACTTTATCTCCATATAGTTGTTGCGGGTTGGTGGCCTGCCTTTGCTCATGGAATATTAATGGGAAATGTGCTCTGCTTTTTGTATAAATATCTCCTGGCGTTCGTTCGCTTAGCAGCCATACCTTTAAATATATTTTTTAAATATACATGTGAATACTATTTGAACTCGGATCAGATATGGAAAAACTTCACGCCAGCAGGGAAATCCAGGTGTTCAAACAAGATGAAAGGGAAGATGAACACAAAATCAGAAATAATAAAAGCGCAATATCAGCACTGTATACACAAACACAGAGACAAAATAAATCCAGAATAGCGGTATCTATTTTCACCAGTTTGGATGTGGTTCCTTACCACGCTTGATAATAAGATAGTTTACAGTTGTTCCGAGTGTACTCCTTTCCATGGGCCTTGAGCAAGGCAGGTTGGGTGATTAGGTCTGAGCGCATTGTACTCGCTACCTTTCGCATTCGGCCAGGTTTCCGCCACGGGCGCTCTGTCTTTCCTTGGAGATCGATAAGCAGTTATTGAGCGGCGGTTCTGACCGGCTGGTTCACTAGCCAAGGTCCACACACTTAGCGTTTAATCACCGGTGAAATGTTAGGCGACCGACGCCTGGAAGAAGAATGGCTTTCATTTCACCAGCCTGAGCCATAGAGACCTTTTTTGTAACCATTTTTACCAAGTTTATATCGGTAAAGCTACCACACATAAAATTCTTCAAGATCAGACGTTTGCTTGTCGTTAGCCTCATAGCATGATTGCCTAAGTCATATTTTGGCCGAATTGTGATATCAAACCTAACTCTACTCTCCTAACACTGCTGATTCACTGTGCCTCATTGGTTGTATCCTTAGCCAATCAGAGGGATTTTTACATTCCATAATTACTATCTGCCTCATTCATCTATTTGACCCGGGCCTTTTTGACTCTAATTAAAGAGATTAACCTCAAAATATGACTTCGGAAATTATGCTATGAGGCTCACAAAATATTAAACACATTCTGCATTTCACAGGATAGTGTAGTGATCAGGGTGTACCACTCCAACCCCAGAGGTTGTAGGTGCGATTACCCCTGTCCACAACCTAAGGCAAGGCCTCCTTGAGGAAGAGGCCCAACCGCCTACCTGCTCCTTACTGTCCTTCATTGGAATACACTTGAGTCACATTCGATAAAAGCAACGGCTGGATCGCTAAATACTAAACGTTGCAGTGAAAGAAGTTGAGCTTCACTCAAGATATTACCTAGACTTGAAGCGTCCTCCTCCTTTTCCTCCTTCCTCCTCCTCTTCCTGCTGTTCCTCCTCCTCTTCCTCCTCCTCTTCTTCCTGCTGTTCCTCCTCCTCTCCCTCCTCCTCTTCCTGCTGTTCCTCCTCCTCTTCCTCCTCCTCTTCCTGCTGTTGCTCCTCCTCTTCCTGCCCTTTCTCCTCCTCTCCCTCCTCCTCTTCCTGCTGTTCCTCCTCCTCTTCCTGCTGTTCCTCCTCCTCTTCCTCCTCCTCTTCCTGCTGTTCCTCCTCCTCTCCCTCCTCCTCTTCCTGCTGTTCCTCCTCCTCCCTCCTCCTCTTCCTGCTGTTCCTACTCCTCTCCCTCCTCCTCTTCCTGCTGTTCGTCCTCCTCTCCCTCCTCCTCCTCCTGCTGTTCCTCCTCCTCTCCCTCTTCCTCTTCCTGCCCTTCCTCCTCCTCGCCGCAGCAGCGGTCAGCTGCTTTTAAAGTGGACCGGAGGGCAGGCTCCGCTGGCCCCGTCGTGATCCACTAAGACTTTGTCCCTCTCCGGGCGTCCCTGCAGTGAAAGGCTGTCCCCCGGTCTCACCTGCTGCAGACCCCTCTCAGGTGTCCGCCAGATCACGGCTGACAGGGCTCTCATTGGTGGCTGAGGATCGACCCGGAAAACCAATTACAGCGTTCCTAACTAGGTCCTGGAATCCGGCCCCTTCTAAAAACACTTCCCCTACAGCATACAACACACCTTTAGCCCATCGACGGTTTCTTTATCTCTTTTGGGCTTTATCTTGTTTCGTCTTTCGTTTATTCCTTCTTCAATTCTGCTACTCATTTTTCTTCATCTGTTAGTTCGCTTTTTTTCTTTCATACTTACTTTACACTCCCTCCATGTTTTTTAAAAGTGTATTGGTGTATTTTTTGTTGTCAGTCCAAAAACCACAGCCAAACAGTAAAACCACAGAAAATCGAAGATCCCTGATGTTTTTATTTTACGACGCTAAAGTTAAGACCTGGATCCCATAAACCGCACCAACTGGCATCTGGATGGCAGCCATTTTGTGGCTCCTATGGTGTTTGCAGCGGGCACTTGACTTCCCTGTAATGGAAGTTTACCAGCGCCCCCCCCCCCCCCCCCCACACACACACACACACACACACACACACACACACACACACACACACACACACACACACACACACACACACACACACACCCTTGCGTGGCAGACTAACAGTGATCACAGCCTCGGCCCTGGAACAAGCAGCCTGTCCAGTTAGTTCACAGTATATGAGCACAGAGTTTAATACAGAGAGAGGGAGAGAGAGAGAGGGAGAGGGCTCCCTTTTCCCTCCCCCAGAGCTCACTGTGTTAAAGGCCTGCGTGCCGGTTTTTACACGCGTGTGTAAATTATCCCTCGTACTCCATATGTCGTCTAACCAAAAGCAACGCTTGAAAAGCCAGGGGATTATTTTCAAACCACACAATCTAGATGTACTTGCATAACTTTGTGTTAATGTGTTGTGTGCGTGTGTTTTAGGGCTCCGCCTCCGACCGTTAAATCCCTCGGCCATTATCTTTTTGTTCTGGTATGTTTCTCTGTCTTTATTTTCATTTCTTTATCCCCCTCTTTTCCGATGTACACAGAAACAGACACATGCACGCACGCACGTACGCACACACACCACCAGATGTTTCCCATGACTTCTTCAAACACAAAGGAATGCACTTGAATCCTCGCTGACATCTCAAAGGTGGTCTCCGTGACAACTCGAGCTGCCATCATGAAAGCATTGCTTGGCAATGGAGGGCCCTATTGTGGGAAGAGTGAGGCCCTTCAAACACATTTTTGGGGAACCCATCGTCCCGTTTCCCCGTTCACTGGCCTATCGGAGTGGTTGTTTAGGAGTCGCAGACTAATTCAGGCACTTCTGAGTCTGTGGTTGTGATCGAGATGCCGGTGGAGAGTTGTTCTCCTGTCAGAATACTCTTTAGGCTGGAACCTGTTTCCTCACGTTTCTTCTGCCCACTTCAGCACATGAAATCTGGTCAATTACTGCTTCAAACTGCCACTCCTCCCCTCGTTCAGTGTCATTTTATATCCCTCCATCTCTCGTGTTCCCAGTGAATGTGGACTTGAACTTCAAAATAGTACTTAGCATTTTGTAGCATCTTATCCTAGCTATCTTTGTTGTATACAGGAAATCAATTGTGATTGCCAATAGGTTCTATAAACATCCCCACTGTAACAACAGTGAAATATTGTTTCTCTTTCTTCTGAAAAATGTACTTATTGTCTATTGCTTTGGATAAAAGCGTCTTCTAAATACCCTAAATGTAATTGCAAGTGTGTGGACCAAGGACGCTAATGTTATTTACCTCCTGCATCATAGATGTGATTAATTGTGTTGGTGGGGGGGAAGGCTAGTGAGGTGGCATCCTTGAGCAATATTCCCTAACCCTACCTGAGCATTAATGACATTCACTGTAGGACTTTGGGGGAAAGTCGTTTGGAAATGATTAAAGTGGCAATCTGGAAGAATTCCCTTTTTGTTCCTTTTGGCACCACCTATGGCTCTCTCCTGGCTGGCTGAGAAACTAGTGGTGGGTGATGAAAGCCACGGCACTAAGTGTGGCCCGCTTGGTGGCTAGAAGGCATGGCTGGGGAAGTGGCCATCAACACCCAGTTTGAAACATTCCTAATACTGCAGACGCGAGGGCTTTGATGAGTGGCCCACAGGCTCAATCACCGATGGGTGCATTCCTTGATAGATAGCTACTTAATTGACGTTTTTTGAGATGAAAATCTCTGGAAATCGTAGGGATTGCCACTTAAACTAGTTGTAAAAATGCATCTTTAATGATGACATACTGGAATCTATCCAGATTTTTCATAAATCAATTGTTGCAAGGTGTTTCTGCTCGCGTCAGATATGACATGACATAACCGCCCCTCCGGATCGCAGACTAGCCCTGGGCTATAATGTATTCATCTATCTGCTCGGCGTCTCAATCACCTTGAATGAATGCGTCTTCACTGATTCACCGAAAATGTCTTCTCACATCCCTCTGACTGCCATGCTGAGAAAATCAATATATTCATGCTCAAGGTGTTGGCGCTTTCCGTTGTGTTCTGCCTCTTGTTCCTCAGTGGCGTATGTGTTAATCCTCAGTTTGTAAAACACGCAGGCCACACACATTTTAAATAAACCCCAGATTCCTTCTTTCCAAACTGCCAACAAACACTTTGCCGGCATAGAAAACTCTGGCCAATGCCAATTCTTCCCATTACAAACATCTGTCATGCGGCAGTAATCATATTTACTTGCGCTTGTTTATATTTAAAACCATGGAAAGCTCAATTGGTTTTGAGCAGAAATAGAGAAAGAATGAGGCCAGTAATCCAGAAGGGGGAGAATAAATGAGGCGGCTGTCCAGATCCTCGCGGTACTGTTAAAGACTGGCAATTATTCATGAAACAAACTCCCAAATTAGTGTTTATCCGCTAATGTGTGTCATGACTATTAGTTCCAATAATGGCATGCAGCGTTTGGAGATAGTTTTGTCCTTTTGATGCCCCTGTCTCTGTGTCTGTGTGCGTGTCTCTGTGTGTCTGTCTGTGTGTCTTCCTGTTTGTCTATATGTCTGCCTGTGTGTCTGTCTGTGTGTCTGCCTGTGTGTCTGCCTGTCGGTCTCCGTCTGTGTGTCTCTGGCCTCGGCCTATATTTCTGTCTGTGTGTCTTTCTGTGTGCTTCCGTCTGTGCGGAAGTCACCCACGCATACATACATTCATTCATCCTTTCCCTCTCGCTTCTCCTCCCCCCCCCCCCCCCCCCCCCCCCCCCCCCCCCACCTCCCCTCTCCTCTCCATCTTTCTTTCTCGATCTTCTCTCTGGAGCTCTGATTTGGACCTATTAGTGAGTCTTAGTCCTTGCAGTGTGTGCACTCTGTGGACCCTCACTTCATCAGCGTGCCGTTTGATTCGCGCTGCGCCGGCTGAACAGAAGAAATAACTGATCCGGCTGATCAGAGTGGAAACTAGTTCCCATTGTGTCGGGCTTCTCATTCGTTTATCTTGAATTCATTATCAGCTCCATTTGTCGGCGACTTTCATTTCTCTCTCTCTCTCTCTCCTTTGGGCAGGGTATATTTTACTACTCTTGCATTTATTTACCCCTCTCTCTCTTTCTCTCCCCCATCACTGTTCTGTCTCTTTCTCGCTCTCTCTTTCTCACTCTCTTTCTCTCTCTCTCTGTCTCTGTCTCACTCTTGCTCTCTCTCCTTCTTTCATTTTGTTCTCCTTGGTCTTTCTGCCATTATTTAGCCTTTTGTCTCTGTCTCTCCCCCCCAGACTTTCTTATACCTCCATTTCTTATTCCTGTCGTCTCGTTTCTCTGTCTCTGACATGTTACCATCTTATCGTCCATTAAGGCCCTGTGACGCTCTCTCTCTCTCCCTTCTCTGCCTTAATCTCTTCCTCTTTCTGTCTCCATGTCCTCTTAATTTCCTTGTCTTTGTGTCTCTTTGTCTTTGTCTGGCTGACACCATAACACACCATGGTGCGGTTATCTGCCGCGTACAGGAGCCTGCCTTCAACTCACTGTGGTGCAGGCACAAAAAACAATGGGTGTGCTGTGTGTGTGTGTGTGTGTGTGTGTGTGTGTATGTATTCCTGAGTGTGTGTGTGTGTGTGTGTGTGTGTGTGTGTGTGTGAGGGAGCTAGGGAGGGAAGGCAGGGGTGTGTGTGCGTGCGTCTTGCAAAGTGTTTATGAAACGATCTAGCTCCTCTGTCGCTTCATCAAGGCCTCTGCGTCTCTCTCTTTGAGTCATGAGAAGCCCCGGTGGAATGCATAAAGAAGCAGACTTAAAAGCCTTTCATTGTATACTGGTTCAGCCCGGCTGTCCCCTAAGGCCCACTGCGTCGCATTGAGATGCTGGGGATCGCTGTTGTGTCCGTGTTGTCCTCTTCTGTTGGTGACTGGCGTTGTGTTATACACTGCAGTCATGTAGATGCATGCACACACACGCACGCAGGAAAACACAGACACACACCCACCGGCACACACAGAGACACACACTCTCTTTCTCTCTCTCACACTCACACACACACACCTAATTATGTTTAATTCATGAGCTAATGTGGAAACGGAACCACACAAAGGTCTGAAATTGCATACCTCCAACATGTTCACTCAATATTTCTTCCTAAAGTCGGTACTTAAACAAGCATCTCTTCCGTTTCATATTAACTCCTTCCTAACTCTCAATTTCAAGAGTTTCGACCTGTTGAAAGTGCTGAAGGATTCGGTGTGAGTCATGCTATCCCTAGCTCGTCCATACATCCTTTGAGTACAGTGCTCAGGCTCAGGCCTGTGTCCGTGTCTCTACATTCGGGGAGCAGTGTGACTCCGACGGAAAGCGGGCAGCCAGCCGGAGAGCGGAAAAGCCAAGGACTCCAGCATTGAGACACGTGGCGCCCAGATCTCCCCCGCTCGCTCCCTGAGGTGTCTGTGTTTTGCTGCCGCCGCTGATGTCGGTGCCAGGTTATGTTTTAGAGGTTGTGACAAAATGGTTGTCAGGAAGAGGCCGAGAGAGACCAGTCAAGGGGACCTTGCCAAGGTAGTGGGGAGGCCCGGGGAGACCGACATAACTTCTACTGAGAAAGTGGACAAGTGTGTGCTGGTGTAGTGCTGTGGCGTGTTGATTCAAGACGTGTAGTGCATGTATTACATAAAACAGGAAAATGCAACCCACTGCAACATCTTTCATGGACACATACAGTAAGATATCAGAAATGTATTCTTTCTGTAATTTAAGTATAATGACATTCCGGATTGCAGCAGTGGTGGCAGGGATTGGATTCATGTTGGGATCAGTAGTTCTGAGGGCTGTAAATTTATTCTGCTTTGGCTAGGGCACGCAAATCAAGAATATAATGATCATGTTAATTCAAAGCAAGTTAAGGTTAAAGTAAAACGTTAGTGTTGAAGTCAGCTGCTTTGTCATATAAGTAAAATATTCTGTTACGAGAGAGACTGTTCATCTGATACAAGAGAGATACATGATCTAATCTTAAATACATTGCACTTTCTATAATGCTTTTTTAACTTTGCCTTTATTTTCTATCTATTCTATACATTTTTTAACATTGCCTATGCTTTATCTATTATTTTATTGTATGACAATGTTTACACGTGAAGCATTTTGAGTCTGCCTCGTGTATTAAAAGTGCTATATAAATAAAGTTGGCTTGCCTTGCCTAAGTGCCTCGTATGAATGAGACTCGAGTAGCTAGTAAGCCACCAGAGTCAGCTATCACTTCTCTTTGGCCTCAAAACCCTCACTTTATAACTTTTACATCTGAGACTATGTTGACATTCTCTGGTCCATCGGTACAAGAGATCTGAACAATGCGACCTTCATTTGTAAAACAAGCAAACCCCAGGAATACTTCCAGCACTCCAGCAAATATTATCGATGTGTTGTGTGAAAGCACAGGGGGAAACAAAAAAACTCCTTACTCCCAGAACTAACAGTCACAGTCAACACGGCCATATGTGTCTCCAGATGTCGATAGTATTGAGGATTAATGCGGTGCTCAGGGCTAACTATCTGTGCTGCGTGCTACCGGGTATCAGATAAGGAGCATCTATCTTCCACCGGGGCCCCGGTGCCCATTCTTTAAAGTCACACTCGCTACCCACAAACAACAACTCTGGTGATGGATGGCTCAACAATGAGCTGGCTTCTGTCCTGGGCTTCAGCTCGACCAACAACCGATACCGGTTCACGGATGCGTCAACAAAGGGTTTGGAGCGAATTGGAATCCGAATCGGATGCGTTCTGTGCAGAATCAAGGGCGCTTACTTTACCGCCTGGATCAGTCTGCCAAACCACAACCCCAGTGGGCCGTACCGACTGGTAGGCTGATCTGTCCATCATACATCTGCTTGGTTATGTCCGCGTCTGATGTAACTATGTGTTCAATTAGGCAATGGCTTCAAAGTTAAAGCGTGAGGGCCCTTTAAAAGACACACATGCACCGTTCTGTAAACCGTTCCCCTGTCGTTATCCAGGGAGCCGCATCCACCAAATGCTGATTAGACTCTAGCGACCGTTGCTCTGTCGCTATCCATGGTTCTGAAACCGTTGTTCGTACTAATTTGCCGCTATCCATGGTTCTGAAAGCTTAGCTCCTACTGTTCTGTCGCTATCCGTGGTTCTGAAACTCTAGCGCCAGTCGCTTTGTTGCTATCTATGATCCTGAAACAGCAGCTCTTACTGCTATGTCGCTATCCATGGTCCTGAAAACACTAGCTCTAACTGTTATGTCGCTATCCTTGGTTCTGAAACCCGAACTATTGCCTGCTATTACGCTATCCATAGTTCTGAAGCCCGAAATACTACTGTTGTCTCGCTATCCATGGTCCTGAAACTCCATCACCCATTGGTATGTCGCTATCCATGGTTCTGTTACCCTAGTTGTACTGCTTCGTCGCTATCCATGGTTCTGAAACTCTAGCTCTTTCTTCTTTGTCGCTATCCATGGTTCTGAAACCGTAGATCGAACTACTTTGTCGCTGTCTGTGTTTGTCTAAATCTTGTTTGTCTCCTTCTCTGCACTCCTGCTGCTGACCTTAACCTTTATCACCAGCTGGTGTGAGTAGAGGCTTTAGAAGAGCTTAATACCCTCAGCTCTTCTGGGGTTTTAACATGTCAACATCTGTTTTTTTTTCCGAATTTTGAATAGTGTTGACACTGTTTCTGTTCTGTAGTACCTACAAAGTAGAATTTGTTCATTGACAACGGTGGTAAAAGCTTTTGAATCAAAAACATGTGACTTTTTTAGATACTTTCTTTAACCATTCAACTATTTTGCAATGTTTTCTATCTTTTTGTAGCCTTTTTAATCAAATAAGAGAGTGTTATTCAGAATGAAGAAAGCCCAAAACCCTGTTATTTCATTTGAATTGAAATACTAATGTGCTTTTCTTGTCCATCTCTCTCTCTCCTGTATCCTCTCTCTCTCTCTTCCAGTGGTGCTGCTGAATTCTAAAGAGACTCAGGCAGAACTTGGCTGGACATCGTACCCCCCAAATGGAGTGAGTCTGCGCTGTGTGTGTGTGTGTGTGTGTGTGTATGTGCATGTGTGTGCCTTCTATTTTCTCATCCATCACTTCTATTCTGTATTCCTTTCTCGCTTATTTGTCTTTCTCTCTTTCTTTCTCAAGCTGGCACTCTGCCCCATCTGTCTATCTTTCTTTCTGTCTGCCTGCCTGTTTGTCTGTCTGTCTGTGTCTCCCTCAGAACCATTTTCACCATCCAGAACTCATTATGTCTATTAATCGATGAGTCTTTGCCTGAACAAGTCCCTTCCTCCATACCTCCAGACCCACTGACCTACTGCCATGGATAACGTCCCCTCTTCCTACCTTGCCCCCCCCCCCCCCCCCCCCCCCCAACCAATCGATGCAAGCTCATAAAGCATGCAGCGCCCGGTTATGAGGGCGCAATAAATGCCAGATGTCAGGGAACCCCCTTTTTAGAGAATGATTTTATGCCAGGGCACTCATTTCACACACACACACACACACACACACACACACACACACACACACACACACACACACACACACACACACACACACACACACACACTTACACAGACACACTGTTAGAGTGAGTGTGTGTGTTATGTTTTATAATTCCACACAAACGCAATGTATGTGTACACGCATACATGCGGGTGCACTGACACACAACGACACACACACACAGACATACGCGCACGCACGTGCGCCCCCACACATACACACACACACACACACACTGCTTCATGTAGCAGTAGGAATGTATTGGGTCACATGCAAGGCTGTAAACTGGGGATTTATGGACTCGCTGGGATCCCAGCCCAGCACAGCCCTGTAAGGCCGGCTTACAGAAATGCCTGCAAGGTCCACTCCCACTCAGACGCCCTGACACAACACCGCTGTTCATCATTACAACAGAACAGATCCACGCTGTCTCTCTCTGTCTCTGTCTCTGTCTCTCTCTTTCTCCCCCTTTCCTTCTCTCTCACTCTTTGACTCTCTCTCTCGGTCTCAGTGTGTCTCTCATCTCTATATTTCTTTCTCTCTTTGCCTCTCTCTGTCTCTGTCCATCTGTCTTTCTCTCTTGTTCATACACTTTAGCAATGACCTTTGACAGTAACTATTTGGTTGGGTAAAAAGTGAATGAAGGAAATCTGAAAAGAAGGCAAAACGCAACGTAAATTCCCTTCAATTAAAATGAATAAAAATATGTATTCACTAACAGCCTCATAATATGCTTTGTGTTGTTATTGAATGATGCTTCAGAGTTTTGGTGTTAAATGTAAAACAAGCTAACCAAACTTAATTCAATCAATGTATCCAATGAGTCAGACATGAGTAATCGCTCTTATCCCTAGGTGTTTTCTTTCCTCTGGCTTCTCCCGTCTCTAAACACATTTCATTGGCAGACCGACTAATCGAGAGAAAATTTATGATTATTACGGATGATTTGATGTTTTATTTTACTTTAGATTGATAAGGATGAAATCTTGTTGTTAAATCATGAAATTATCTTTTCCTCCCTTTACAGCATAAACCACATTCCTATAACAATATACATTTAAAATCAATCAACTATACATCAATACGGGTTAATGTTCGGAAAGTTACCGGAAAGCCAGCGATGGCATAATATTTTCCTTCTGAGCTTCGGTCAGCAGATGTCAACAGATCCATCGATCCCCGATAGTCAAATTAAAAACTTACTTTTACTCCCCCAGTCGGCCTGGATCAATAACACCAGAGACTCTGTTTTTACAACTCATCAGCCCAGCGTCCTGATCGATACCACCATTTAGGGGATCAATAATTTATGCCACCTAGATTGAAGGCATTTTAAAGAGCAGTGTGGACTATTTGTGTCCAGCCTGTGAAATGCTGTTGGTCTTTCTGTGTCTGGCACGCAGTCCACTTCAGGTCTATCTCTCTGCCATCAGGCAAATCACCAATGAAACAAACATTTAACTTTAGCCTTAAAACAGCCTTTTCAAGACCTGCTCTGGAGCAGACACGATGGACACATTTGCAAAACGTCTTGCAAACGAATCCTTCTTAAATGGCAAAGTTGGCGCCAAGATAAAGAAAGACAAGTTTATCAATAGATAATTTAAACCCCCTAAAACCAACATTAACAAACCTCATTAAGCAGCACTAACAGGATAGTGTTGGGCAGGATAGTGAACTGGTCGGGATTCATTTTGGCGAATCCCAAAACGAAGGGTTCTGGGTTTGAGTCCCAATGTTTGCTATCTCCCTGCCGGCATTCTAGAGCAAGACACAAAGCCCTTCAATGACGTGTGTCTGCATCATTTTTACTGTACGACAATAAATGACATTATCTGCTGAATGATTCAATAGTAATTGCCAGTAGTATGTCATGCCTCGTCATGTGTAGGCAAGTGTAGGCACAACAGCAGTGCGTTACTGTGAAGGCAAGAGTAGGCGTGACAGCAGAGGCGACGTTGAAGGCATAAGGACAGCTGGTAAGGCCAGTCACTCTCCGTGACGCTGTGGGCGAGCCCTGGTGCCATTCTGCCTCCAGAATAGATCTGAAGCACGCTTAATAGCACACTATATACACAGCACAGCGCTAATAGCATGCTACATACCCTTTCTGTTGGCACTCTCTGTTGAACCGGCTTTTCATTCTGTCCAACCCCCTCCTGGGTTTTTTAGCAACTTTACCTTTTTCCCCTCTTCTCCTTTTCATCTGCCACTCTTCCCTTCACGCCAGTCGTCCCACTATTGTGTCTCATAATGCCCGGTGTCACGTCCTCCTCCTTGCTTTTACGGCCCCTTTTAAATCCTGTGAGTTTCCACTCACACCCTTCATCTCAAAGTCGATGCCCATGTGTGTTGACTCTTCGTCTCCGCACATATTACTCTCTTCTTCATTTCCAGTCTACCCCTGACCTTCTGCTCCCCAGATTCCTCCTCTCCTTCCCCGTCGTATCCCTGCTTTCATCCTCCAACTTCAACTCAACTCCTCTTCAACTATTCTTTATTTTCTATCCCTCCCTCAATCCCACTCTGCTCCACTTCATTCTCTGTTCTCTTAAGTAATACCTTGACTTGAATACTTAAAATCTGACCCGCCGTCTTCTTTCCTTGCCCCTCCTTGCGATGACTAAACTGTCTCCCTGTCTCTTTCTCTCTCTCTCTGTCTGTCTGTCTCTCTTTGTCTCTGTCTGTCTGTCTGTCTGTCTGTCTGTCTCCATTACAAATGTAAATGTCTCTCTGACTGTCTCCTTCTCTCTCTCTCTCTCTCTCTCTCTCTCTCTCTCTCTCTCTCTCTCCCCCTCCCTCACAGTGGGAGGAGATCAGCGGGGTGGACGAGCGCTACAAGCCCATCCGCACCTACCAGGTGTGCAACGTGATGGAGCCGGTGCAGCAGAACAACTGGCTGCAGACGGGCTGGGTGCCGCGTCGCGGCGGCCAGCGCATCTTCGTGGAGCTGCAGTTCACGCTGCGCGACTGCAACAGCATCCCCGGCGTGGCGGGCACCTGCAAGGAGACCTTCAACCTGCTGTACGTGGAGGCGGAGCGCGACCTGGGCGGCGTGACCCGCGAGGACCGCTACACCAAGGTGGACACCATCGCGGCCGACGAGAGCTTCACCCAGGGGGACCTGGGCGAGCGCAAGATGAAGCTCAACACGGAGGTGCGGGAGATCGGCCACCTGAACCGCAGGGGCTTCCACCTGGCCTTCCAGGACGTGGGCGCCTGCGTGGCCCTGGTGGCCGTGCGCGTGTACTACAAGCGCTGCCTGGCCACGGTGCAGAACCTGGCCGTGTTCCCCGACACGGTGGCGGAGGCGGCGTTCGCCACGCTGGTGGAGGTGCGCGGCGCCTGCGTCAACAGCTCGGAGGTGGACTCGGACAGCCCTCCCAGGATGCACTGCAGCGCCGAGGGGGAGTGGCTGGTGCCCATCGGGAAGTGCAGCTGCAGCGCCGGCTACGAGGAGGGCCACAGCAGCTGTGAAGGTAGGAATGGGGGAGGGAGGGAGGGAGGGAGGGAGGGAGGGATGGAATGTATGATGATGGTTAATTGTAGCAGCTACGACGGTAGGATGATGGCACGATGAAGGGTGGGAGGGAGGGAGGGGGGTATGGAGGGGGGAGGGAGGGATGGCAGCTGGGGAGATGTGTGATGATGGTTATTGGTTGCAGCTACGATGGTAGGAGGAATGTGGGAGGGAGGGAGGGATGGTGGGAGGGAGGGAGGGAGGGAGGGAGGGTAGGTGGGTGTATAGACAGAGTGT
This sequence comes from Pollachius pollachius, assembly GCF_949987615.1. Classification (NCBI taxonomy): domain Eukaryota; kingdom Metazoa; phylum Chordata; class Actinopteri; order Gadiformes; family Gadidae; genus Pollachius; species Pollachius pollachius. Next base: position 4,491,536 of record NC_136946.1, on the reverse strand, counting down.
GTAATGATGGCAAAAGGGAGCATTACCATGAAGGTAGGAAGATCGATGAATGGATGTACGGTGAGATGGGTGGAGAGAGAGGGGGATGGAGAGAGGGAGGGATGGAGAGTAGAACAAGGACAAAAAACACTTTTATTTTTACAAAAAAGTAAAGACTTCGGGACGAAAAACAAACTTTCTCAGCCCTGAAATACAAAAGCCGATATATATTTCCTCCTAGTGTATGGCTTGGGTTGCAACCATTGCATGCTAAACAATTCCGTCCTTTGTGTTGCAAGGTTTTAGCATTTTAAATATAGGAAAGCCCTGCTTCTAAAAACCCAAGGTCCTTTCTCCCGGCTGTCAGGAAGCCAGCCAAACTAAAAGAACCTTTCAACGCGTTTGTTTGCATCTCACCTCAAACAACACTAACTGGGAAGTCATTCTATGGCCAGACTTTCCCTGTCTTTACATCATTAGAAAGTGTATTTTTTCCACCCTGAAGGGAAAAGCCTTGACTGTTTCCTCTACTAATGTACGGCGCGACACTGTTTACAGACGTCTCCGGACTTGTTAAAGCCAAGCTCCTTTTATTTGAATGGATTTTTGTCACAATTACATTCTCCAAGGGGGCTTTTTATGTTTTGGTTGTTTTTTCGTCTTTTGTCTTTTGAGGCGAGCAACTCCTTTGGGCGCATTACTTACCGGCGCTAAACATCAGAGCCGCGCCGCTTGTCTTCCGGGTTCTCCGCGTACGCTGAAGAGGACACACTGCTCTAATAAGGAGCGACCGCGCTCAAAGACACCAGACGCGTCTTCTGCCAGCCCGCTTTAATGTCGGCTCGCTCACGTCTCTTCAAGTGTACAACAGAAGGAAACTCAAGGGTGCAGATGCGTGATATTCATTTAAAAGGGGAGGGTGGTATTAACCTAGCCGTGCTCATCCCATTTTGTTTCTCCCTGTGCGGTTTCGCCCCCAACGCAGACTGTTAAACCCACGGTTTGGTGGACATGTCCGTTTGAGTTCACTTCTTTGGTACTTGAAGCAAGCAAGTGTGTGCGCGTGTGTGCGCGTGTGTGCGTGTGTGTGTGTGTGTGTGTGTGTGTGTGTGTGTGTTTGTGTGTGTGTGTGTGTGTGTGTGCCGGTGTCGGTGCGTATGCGTGTGTGTGTGCCGGTGTGTATGTGTTTGTGCCGTGTGTGTGTTCCCGTGTGTGTCTGTGCGTGCTTGGGTGTGCGTTTATACCCCATGAAGTTTGTTAGGAGACAGTGTAGGCATAGGAGGGGGTGAGGCTGGACTTCCTTGAGAGACAGGAAGTGACATACTGGCTCTAAGGCAATGAGGAAGGAAGGAAGGAAGCGACAAAGATCTTGAGAGGAGGAGCAGATGGTTGAATTGTTTAGGAGTAAATTAACGGAGCGTCTGAATATTGAAAGATGAAAGGGAAAGTGAAGCGTAATCAGATGAGTGGAAGTGCGTGGGAGTTTATAAAAGCTCAAACTCTCTCCCTCAAAATTGCCTCTTAATTAGTTTTAAATCCATTAGCCGTTGATTTTTGTTGCTCTGTTGTCTCAACGGTTATTGTTATGTGAGGCGTAGATGCTGCCTTTATTTATGTGTGTGCATTTGTGTGTGTGTGTGTGTGTGTGTGTTAGTCTGTATGTGAGAGAGTGACAGTGAGTAGGAGAGAGAGAGAACAGTGACTAATGTGCTCACACATGCACTGTCCTACAATGTCTGCCTGTCAAAGAGTTTTATCACCAGCACCAAAGCGCTTGGCACTAGTCTCTGACACACACACACACACACACACATATACATACACACACACACAGTGGGTGGTTTGTGGGGGACCCCTGACGTAGTTGACAACGGGTGCGTTTGTTTTGGCAGTCAGTGTGTGTGTGTGTGTGTCACTGGCGGTTGCTCAGTCCAAATCGCCACAGTTACGCAGCCCCAATGCCGCTGTGGGCTTTTACACAGCGCCATCTTGTGTTGTAGGCTGAACAGGATGTGGGTGTTGTGGCCGGCTGGGTGCCGGCTGTGTGTGTGTGTGGGGGGCTGTAACACAGTTGTGCGTGGGCGCCGTGTTCATTGTCATCTCAGAGCGAGGCTTTCATAAGAAAATGCCACCAGGTGCGATTATTAATTGATCGTTTCAACCCTGTAGTGACATCACAGATGGGAGGGTCCACCCATATGATGGTTCAGGCCACTGGGTGGGTGGGTGGTTAGCTGTTAGCGGTTAGCGGTTAGGTGTAAGCAGTGAGTTAGCTTTTAGAGGACAGGGTTCATTATAATCTGTTCGGTGCTAGGGACTAGCAGTTAGCATCTAGCTGGTTAGCGGTAAGATGTTAGCGCTCAGTGATAAGCATTTTTATGACCAACAGTTAGCTGTTAGGTATTAAGTGTTCAACGTTCACTCATAGCAACGGACAGCTAGCTGTTAGCAGTTAACAGCTAGAAGTCAGCAGCAAGCTGTTAGCTGCTAGCAGTGTGTAAACGCAGCCCCTCCAGTGCCCGTCGGATGGAGTTGTAGAGCCCTGATGCTCTGAATATGCAGACTCCAACCCTTCCCTTAGCCATCGCTTCAGAGCTATCGATCAGCCCGTAATGGTTCACCAGACCGAGGAATTAGCCTTGGGACGCTCACCTGGCTGTCACGCACCTATGCAACAGCAGACAAACATATGCGTGGAAAAGCACGCACACACACACATACTAACACACAGAGACACACGCAGACAGATAATAGACACATAAACGCACATACTAATACGCATATAAACACACACACACACACACTGCATATACTAACATGCGCATACTAACACACTCACACACACACATACACAAAGACTAACAAACGCATACAAATACGCTAACACAATGACACGCAAAAAGAAACACGCACACACTAACACAAACACACACAAACACACACTAACACACACGAGTAAACACGCTTACTCTCTCTCCAGTGGAAATCTCCCCCCACCTGTCTGACAGATACAACAGAGATACACCCCATGCATGCACAAGGATATAGATACATATATAAGCTCATAGATCGCTACCACACGGGACCTGAACCACGCATGAGTGTGTGTGTGTCTCTGTATCTGAGAGGGAATTAGCGGCCGCATTAAGGGGATGAAACTTGCGGTAATATTGTGCGTTAAGGGACTTCATTGATTTTGTGTATCTTTGTGTAAGTAAAAGTGTGTGTGTGTGTGTGTGTGCGTGTGTGTGTGTGCTCGCACCACGTCTTATTTACATATGGCTGTGAAGTTATAGGACAGTGTGTGAGACTCACGGAGCAGATCGATAGTATTGACTAGTCAGTGAGTAGCTACTGATGCAGCCCACAGCAGTGGAGGGGGCTACGCACAAACAGCTAATAATTACAAACACACACAAATGCACACACATACGCACGCGCCCACAGACACAAACACAAACACTCGCATGCAAACCCACACACACAAACACACACATTCACACGCACAAATACCCCCCCCCCCACACACACACACACACAAACACACACACACACAGGTACACACACACATTTGCACTTTCACACACACACACACACTTACTGCTGTCTAATCACTTTTTTTTATACACACACACACAGATTGTAGCGGTCGGCTATACACTAGCTCGGACCACAATGTCTGTTACTACGGTAACAGACCCACTAAGTCAACCTTATCGCCGTTGCTGTCATTGGTTAGTTTGGGCAAAGGAACCGCAGTCAGCAGCATTGGATTGAACCACACACACACACACACACACACACACACACACACACACACACACACACACACACACACACACACGTACACATACACATACACATACACAGACAGAGACACACACGAACACACACATTATGTTTGCCTTGGTAAGTGTCCCAGATAAGAGGAAATGTCGACGCAAATGATTTAACTTACAAGTGTCCGTTAAATAATAATTGGGGTAATTTCTCTGGTAATTACGATCTTAAAGGTTTGATGGAGAAGTAGGACTTATAGTAAGTACGGTACTGTTTGAATAATGCCTTAATCACTGCATGGAGCAGTGAGTTTAAACTCTCAAGGCCTACACTCACTGTGTGAGGATGGTGTTGAAACCAATGTTGATTTATTTAGACAAATACTTCTAATTATTTTCAGAAGAGCAACATGAGGTGATTTATTTACATAATTAATCCAACAGATTTTAGGGGCGGTATGATTAAAGAAAGATTGTGTACTCATATATACTTCTTACACACACACACACACACACACACACACACACACACACACACACACACACACACACACACACACACACACACACACACACACACACACACACACACACACACACACACACACACACACACACACACACACAAACACACACACACACCAAACACACACAAACCAAAAATCCCTGAAAGGCCACTGTTGGAACGGGGGAAAATAAATTACGTAATAATTCACCTTAGAAATGCTTCACTTTTTATAAATCACAGGCATATCGCTGTGTGTGTGTGTCCATGTGTACATGTGTGTGTGTTGACATGTTTGTGTGTGTGTGTGTGTGTGTGTGTGTGTGTGTGTTTGTGTGTGTGTTGCTAATGAAGCTTCTGCTATTCTTCCTCCATGATAATTACCAGCAGTGTCTTCAGCAGATTTCCTTGTTATCTTTGGTGTTTGCTCTCCTGTAGCACACCTCCAGGCAAACTCGCAAATCTCTCTCTCTCTCTCTCCCCCTCTCCATTACTTCCTGTACCTCCTCCCTTTAACCCTTCCTTCCACTCTCTGCCTCATGCTCTCTCCTTATAATAATTCATTTCATATATTTAGCTTATTCCTTCCCTGCCACTGCAGTCGTCCTCTAACTTCCTGCGTCACCATTTTGTTTGGTGTTCTTTCCCTTTGTCTTCCTCTGTTCCTCCAAACTTTCTTTCTAGCTTTTTTCTTTTTTTCTCTCTTTGTCTCTTTCTTTCTTTATTTCTTTATCTTTTAACTTCTTCAGTGTTTGTCTTTTTTCATCATTTCTCCTTCTTTATTTCTTCCTCAATCTTCCTCTTTTTTCATTATTTCTTCTTCTTTATTTCTTCCTCAATGTTGTCTATTTTCATTATTTCTCATTCTTGATTTGTTCTTTAATGTTTGTCTGTTTTCCTTCTTCCTCTCTCACTCCATCGTTCCCCTGTCAATTACTCCCCCGGTGCCGTATGCCTTCCCCCTCTGTCGCCATGGGGACCATGTGGTGGGTTTTGACCCGTGATGTGGGAGGGGGGAGTCGGGGTTAACGGTCTGAAATCTGCTGAAGATTAATCAGCTGCGTATGGCCGTCACGTGTGTGTGTGTGTGTGTGTGTGTGTGTGTGTGTGTGTGTGTGTGCAAACGTGGATATGTGTGTCTGCGGGTAAGTGTTTGTGTGTGTGCATGTGGACCTGTAAGTGTGTGTTTGTGTGAGTGTGTGCACAAGCGTGTGTGTAAATCTGTGTGCGCCCGTGTAAGTGTATGTGTGTGTTTGTGAGCGTTTGCGCGTGTGTTTTTGTGTGTAAGCATCCAATAACTGGCACCAGTCCCCATCATATGTTTATTAAATCCATCCCTCTGTTCCTCCTCCTTCTCCTTCTGTTCCCCCTCTCTCTCCCCGCTCCTCTTTTAATAGAACCTCCTCCTACTAGCCTTCCCCTTATCTCCCACATCCCTCATCTCCCCCTCCTCTTTCACTCTCCCCTCCTCCTCTTCTTCACTCCCCTCCCCCCACACTCCCAACTTTCCTTCCTCCTCCTCTTCCTCTTCCACCCCTCCTCCTCCTCACTCCTCTCCCAAACCTCTTCCTCTCTGCGTCCATCATCCTCCTCATCCTCTCTCCGCCTCCCGCTCTTCATCGTACTGGCCGTATGTCACGTGTCTGTCTCGTCTTCCTCGCGCCTCTGATATGTTTCCCTCCGACTTTGACCGACTTTGTCGTGACAGAAGATCTCTTGTTCAGCAGCCCTCCATAGCTCACCTCCCTCCCAGCCCCCCCCCCCCACACACACAAAACTAACAAACACACACACATACACAGACATACACCCCCCTGCCTCTCTGTCTGTCTCCCTCGCTGTTGCTTTCTCTATCACACGTTGTACTTTAGACACTTTATCAGCCCGCACTGGCAGAGTGCCCGATGTGTCCATCTGCGCTTTCTCTCCTCTTTCCTTTGTCACGCTCTCTCTTCTTCCCCCAACTCCCTCTGTCTGTGTCTCTCTTTCTGTCTCTCTCTGTCTCTCTCTCTCTCTCTCTCTCTCTTTCTCTCCTTAACATTCCTCCTAGTATAGGAATGCTTTAACACCTCAACAGCCTCCCACGCGGAAAAAGGAAAACCCATAAAAGCGCATTTTCACACGAGGAGGAAGGAACAGGATAATTGGGGCTGAAGTGATGTGTGGCGACGGAGGGTGTGGCGAATGGCTTCCTGCACACAGCTCCGTGCATATATATTTATAGATATATGGACCAAGTAATACACAGGAACACAAGGTTGCAGAAAAGGACTGTCAGGGCTGGTTGAGTAATCCTCGCTCGCTCGCTCGCCTGCCGTGTGTCGGGGCGGGGCCTGGTGGAGAGGGGGTGGGCGGTGCCACGCTGGAGGAGACCTAGCGAGCAACACAAAGGGTGGAGTACAACGCACTGCGGGGAAACGGGTGGGGGGGGGGTAGTGTTTTTTGCTGGGTGGGTGAGGGGGGAGGGAAGGGGGGGAAGGAAGTGGGTGGGAGGGAGTGCAGTAAAGGGGAGAGAAGAGGGGTAGGGGGAGGAGGTTGGAGAGTAAAGGGTGAGGAGGGGAGAGGGAGGGGGGAGTAAATGGGCGAGGAGAGGTTAGGGGGGTGAGTAAATGGTGAGGACTGGGAAGAGGTGAGGCGGAGGGAGGATGGGGAGAGCAAAGGGTGAGGAGAGGGTAGGGAGAAGGAGGTGTGAGAATACAGGAGAGGAGAAGGGCAGCAGGGAAGGTAAGGAGTACAGGATGTGAGTCACGGTCTCCGGTGATTGGAGTCGAAAAAGTTAGATGAAGCAAAAAGGTTCAGGTGACTGTTGGTCACTTTGAAGGGAAACATGAAGCTGTGAGAGGGTTTATCAGGGGAGAGGGAGGCGGGAGGCGGATGTGTGAAAACACGGCCATGTCACGTAGCACCACTTCCATTACTGTGAGACAGTCTCTGAGCGGGAACCAGCTGCCTACCTGCTCCTCGAGGACCGGCTTCTGTTGCCACTTTCGCTTCGGTTAGAAAGCATCTCCGCGAGAGTGCCGGGGAAGGCAGGGATGGTCTCTCTCTTTCTTTCTTTCTTTCTTTCTTTCTTTCTTTCCGTCTCTCTCTCACTTTCTTTCTCTCGTCTCTCTCTCCCTCTCTTTCTCTCCGTCTCTCTCTCTCTCTCTCTGTCTCTGTCTCCCTTCTCCATCCATAATTTCCTGTACCTCCTCCCTTTAACCCTTCCTCGCTCTCTCTCCATATTCCGAGATAGTGAAGTGAACGAGAGACGGACGGACAGAGAAACAGGGAGGGAATTAGACGGACAGAAATCCTCCGCAAACAAACACTGCCAGCCCAGGGCCGGCCGACTGGGAGGCGGTAAACAGCTCTAGCTCCTCATGGTCCGCGCCGCCGCGGCGGCGGCCGTCCCTGGGGAGGACACTGAGGCAAATGAGAGCCGAGCGCCGGAGCGTCCGCTGCTTGACTTCACTTAGCCGTCGTTGAACCCGCGCTAATAACTAGCAGCTCGCTCCCGGCTAACGGCGCCGCGTCCCCTGCGTTGTTCTGGGGCGCTATCCCGGGGCCTTGGTGACACGCGGGTTAGCGATGACGATAATGTCCGTGCTTCAAAGGGTCCGGTACACTGACGGGGAATGAAGTGAGCCGACGCACCACGTTGACTCCCGACGCCATAGTGTTTTCTTAGCAGTTGCGATGAATGTTTGTGCGTTTTGCTGTGATTTCAGATTTGAGTGTGTATACGTGTGCCACATGTCCTCATAGGGATATACGACTAGTGTGTGTGTGTGCATTGCCTTTCAATTCAGACTATAGCTGTCCACGGTTGGACCCCACATGGGTTTACGTGAGTGTGTGTGCGTGTGTGTGTGTGTGTGTGTGTGTACTTGTGCATTTGTGAATGCGCACGTGTGTGTAAATCCTGCATTTCAATACATAGATTAACTTTGTATGGGTGTTTCGCTCGCTTCTGTGTGCCAATCTCACCGGAGTGTGATTGTTTGTCTGTGTGATTGTTTGTCTGTGTGTGTGTGTGTGTGTGTGTGTGTGTGTGTGTGTGCTGGGTGGGCTGCGGCCAGGCGGAGGGGTTGCCGTGGAGACAGAGTGACCGCGGGCCCCCCCCGGCTGTACGGGGGCCAGCCCGGCCCTGGCAGCCCTCTCTGCTCCTCGTTTGGTCGTCGTTTGTCAAACCCCCTCTGCAGTGAGAGGAGGATGGGTCCAGGGCCACCTGCGCCCCACACACACACACACACACACAGGCACAGGCAGGCACACGCTCGGACACGTGCACGTACACATGCATTCATAGGAACACGCGCGGACACACACACACACACACACACACACACACACACACACACACACACACACACACACACACACATACACACACAGGCACATGTACGGACACATGCATGCACACACACACAGGCACAGGCACACAAGCACACACACGGACACATGCACACACTTGCACACAGGCACACACACAACACAAACACAGTCATACACACAGTGATCTGCACCTATAGACAAACATCAAATGTGAATCCTTGCATGACACATGTGATGGCATATTCTCAGTAGGTTAAACACACATACACACATACACACACACACACACACACACACACACACACGCTGCATATGCGTGAACAGACACAGGTTCCCTCCCACTCCCTTTGGGGCTCATATGTGCAATTTGTCCATAACTCACTCCATCTGTTGCCGTCTCCAGCTCACCCTGGCCCACCTGTCTCTGGCTCTCTCTGTGACACACACACACACACACACACACACACACACACACACACACACACACACACACACACACACACACACACACACACACACACACACACACACACGCGCACACACACATGCACACACGCACACACACACGCACACACACAAAGAAATACACACACAAACACACATAGAAACACACACACACACATACACACACATAGAAACCCAAACACACACACACACACACACACACACACAGAAACACTCACACACACATAGAAACGCACACACACACACACACACATTGTAACGCACACACACACATATTCAAACACATCCACATACAAGCTCATACACACACACTCATACAAGCTTGTTTCCACACACACACATTTCCTCATTAACACACATACGCACCCTCAATGACTCATAAACACATACTAATACAAACAAACACGTACACATGCTACAACACGTCATTATTATTCATTTTCTACAATACTCAATACTGCAATTATTCAATCTTTCTTTCTTTCTTTGTCTAAATCGTTACAAGAACTGTTTTCAAAGCTCCATTGGTGCCTCTTTGTTCTCTCACTCTCTCCGTCTCTCTTTATCTCTCTCTCGGTCTGTCTGTCTGTTTTTCTGTCTGTCTGTCTGTCTGTCTGTCTGTCTGTCTGTCTGTCTGTCTGTCTGTCTGTCTGTCTGTCTGTCTGTCTGTCTGCCTCTCACTCTCAATCGCACTCTCTCGTTCTCTATCTCTCTCTCTCTCTCTCTCTCGCTCTCTCTCACCTCTCTCTCTCTCTCTCTCTTTCTCTCTCTCTCTCTCTCCCAGCCTGTGTGTGTGAGGACCAGTGGGGAGTGATTGGCTTCCTGCAGGGAGCGTTATGAGGACATTTCCAGCTAGCCGTGGTGCGTAGCGCCCCGCCGCGCCCTGGCCTCACACACACACACACACACACACACACACACACACACACACACACACACACACACACACACACACACACACACACACACACACACACACACACACACACACACACACACACAAAATCACACCCCCACGTATGGACACACACAAACACACACACACTCACGTATTGGCACACACACATACACACACACACACACACGTATGGGCACAGAAACACACACATCGACACACACACACACACAGACTCACACACACGCCCGTCAATGTCCTTCCTCTATTTCGTTCTAATTTAATTGAGCAGATTTTGATTACCCAGAGCGACTTGCAGGGAATGTCAGGAGATTGGTGCATGCACCCTGCTAAAGGAGGCCTACAGGTACACTCTGCACCCCGGGGATCGAACCCAGTACCCTTTGGCAGGGCTCCTCTGTCGTCATCACAGAGATTGTCCACTCTAACCCAGCCTATGCACATGCACACACCGGCAACCGAAGCCTTAGATGGGGAGTCGTTCTCCACCTCCAGCCCCCAATGTGTCCATGGCCCCCCCCCCCCCCCCCCCCCCCCCCCAGACAGAGCTCTCAGGTCCCACACAGGCCCCCCCGGTCTATGCAGTGGCGCTGGGAACAGGCCCTGTCTGTCTCCACGCATTGACAACTCAGACACGGACCTACATGGCTGTACAGGGTGCTGGCGCCGCTAACGTGCGCTCACGTGCACACCCCTGGGTGACGGGCACCCTGTAGCCCGCGCGAGCTGTGGGGCGTCGACACACCTCCGAGTAAATCAGAGCTTCTCACGGGATGCTTAAGAGCCACCTGGCGTCACCGTCCACGCACTCACTGTTGTCTTTGCTATGCGTGTGTGGGTTTGTGGCTTTGTGTAGGGATAGTGTTGAGTATGGGTCTGAGAGTGTTTGTTTTTTGTCGGGTGTGTGTGTGTGTGTGTGTGTGTGTCTGTATGTCTTTTTATTGTTGTGTGTGTGTCTTTTTGTTTCCTGTCGTTCTGTGTATCAAGTGTATGTGTGTGTCCGTGGGTGTGTTGTTTAGTGCGTTTGCAAGTGATTCTCAATCTGTTGGTGTGTATGTGTGTGTGTGGGTGTGTGTGTCCCCAGATCAGTGCTGGCCCTAGAACAGTTGATGGGTTTGTGTGTGGATGACAGCAGAAGGATATAAAGGGACACAGAGATGTGCTGGACACGCCCCCACCCTCACTGGCTCACAATGTCCAGGAACACACTCCGAGATCAACCACTTCACCCAGCAGCTTGTGTGTGTGGGTGTGTGTGTGTGTGTGTATGTGTGTGTGTGTGTGTGTGTGTGTGTGTGTGTGTGTGTGTGTGTGTGTGTGTGGATGTGGATGTGTTTCATTACGTGTGAGGCATGAAATGCTTTATTTGTGTGTGTGTCTGATCATCTGATGCATGTGTGTCTTTGGCTGTGTGTCTGTGTGTGTGGCTGCATCCGTATCTGCGGTCGTGAGATGTATTTATACTTCATTTAGATCCCGTGTGTATTTGACGCATTCCATTATGATTGGTCGAAGGGGCTCGTCCATTTATCAGAATCAGAATTACTTTTGTTACATACATACATACCCTTATTGTACACAAGAGTAAAATGAAGTACGCAAGAGTAAAATTATTATGCTTGGCACCTCAACACACATAGCAGCAACAATACAATATAAAGTAAATAGATAGAAAAAATGATATGAAATAAGTAAAAATAAGTAAGAAAAATGTATAAAAGTTTGGAAAAATAAACAACATGGGAGGTGAAGTGGGATTGATGCATAAAACCGACCTCTAGGTGCTCACAGAACTCTAGATGGGTAGTGTTAAGCAGGGGCGTAGGAATGAGTTTAACATTGGGGGGGACACATATCGGAAACCTGACCCGTTAATGGTTTGAACAGAAATATGTCATCAATTAACTACACTGAAAAAAATCACAAATATATTTTATTCTACTAAAAAGATACATTTGTAAATGTAAAGGAAAACACATTTTGAATGGCAGTAATGAACTGATTAATATCAAATCAATTCTTTAATTGCTCAATCATCCAGTTTTTTAGAATAAGAAGCGGTGACAAGACGCTGTGTTGCGCTTTCAAAATAAAATAAAATATTTTTCTCCCCCTTGTGTAATTCTTAGGTGGGACAAATGCACCTGTCAACAATGTTGGAGGGGATACGTCCCCTCCGTCCCCCCCGGTTCCTACTCCCTTGGTGTTAAGGGAGGAGCCACAGATGGGGGGAGGATGAAGGGATTGAGGGGGGAGGAGAGGAGGGGAGAAATGAGAGGAAGGAGGGAAATGAGTGAAAAGCTCCCCCCCTGCTTTGAGGGAAGGTCAATGTTAGCAGGAAGCTGTGGACCCCCCGCTGTCACTCACACTGAGCCAGGGGCCACACACACACACACACACACACACGCACACAAATACTGTAAACACATGCGCAGACACATATACAAACACATTCGCCCACACAGACCCCCCCCACACACACACAAACACATGCGCCCAACACAAATGCATGCATGCACGCACACACACACACACACACACACACACACACACACACACACACACACACACACAAATATACAAAAATTGTAACTATAGAAAGCTGAACAAATAAAATGCATGCTCAATAAACGCATTCAAACACTAACTCACTCACTCACTCACTCACTCACTCACTCACACAACTGTAATAGAATAAGTGACACACACATACACACACACACACATACACACTCACACACGCAAACGCACACGCGCTGGTTCACCCACACACACGCACGTGGGTTTCCAGACAGACTGCTGTGATATAGTGCTGGCTCGGGCAGGGAGGCAGAGTCTTATGGGTTGGCTGTTAAAGGGATGACAGATAGAAGGCCCAGCCGACCTTTATTGGGTTTGTCCGGATGAGATTTACAACGGTGTTCAGAAACCTCCGTGTTCTCAACATGACTCACTGGACCTCTGCCGAACCAGCCTCCTCTTCAGTATATACAGGCATTTTAGCCCGTATCAAAAACGTCTTTATTCGTGTCTGTATCCATGCTCTGTACGACTACATTAAGGGAAGGATGTCGTTTATTTCAGGGTTTAGGTTACTGTGATTGGTCAGAAATAGTAGTGTTAATCTAACCATACACACGTCCGCAGAAAAGCAAAACTTCCTGGTCGCCGTGGGTTACCAAATCAAACCATCGCTCCAAACGTGGTCTCCCACGAGGGATGGGGAAGAAAAATCACTTGATTCGGTCCAAGAGGGACGTGTAGCTCCAACAACGGGATCATACCATCTCCTGCTCCCCCGTTAGCCTGCCCGCTAGCCACAGGGCTACTGCTCCCCCGTTAGCCTGACTGCTAGCCACAGGGCTACTGCTCCCCTGTTAGCCTGACCGCTAGCCACAGGGCTACTGCTCCTCCGTTAGCCTGACCGCTAGCCACAGGGCTACTGCTCCCCCGTTAGCCTGACCGCTAGCCACAGGGCTACTGCTCCCCCGTTAGCCTGACCGCTAGCCACAGGGCTACTGCTCCCCCGTTAGCCTGACCGCTAGCCACAGGGCTACTGTTCCCCCGTTAGCCTCACTGCTAGCCACAAGGCCAACGCTCCTGTGTTAGCCTCACTGCTAGCCATACTGCTACTGCTCCCCATTAGCCTGACCGCTAGCCACATGGCTACTGCTCCGTCATTAGCCTGACAGCTAGCCACACGGCTACTGCTCCCCCGTTAGCCTGACCGCTAGCAGCACGGCTACTGCTCCCCCCGTTAGCCTGACCGCTATCCACACGACTAACCTCTCTGGTAAAAGCTCTGTCATTTCGCAAGAGAGCCAGGCAGCCTGCCCTCCTCTTCCCCCAGCCTCAGGCTCCTCACCCTGGGGTGGAGATCAGCGCTAAGTGCCCCAGCGCCGTCTGTTCTGGCTATCACCTGAGGGCCCCTGTCGCCTCTGACGGCCGGCCTCACTCCATCACCCCCGGGAGGGGAAGGGAGCTGTCGTCGATACCCAGGCTACACAGGAGAGGAGCCTCATGCCTCGCTCTCTTACCGTCTCTGTCTCTCTATCGGTTTTTCTCTCTCTCTCTCGCTCACTTACCGTCTCTGTATCGGTTTCTCTCTCTCTCTCTCTCGCTCCCTCGCTCGCTCGCTTTCTTTCAAGCTCTTCCACTCTCTATCTATCTCTCCCTCACTCCTTTATCTATCTTACTCTCAAGCTCTCACTCTCGCAATCTCCCATCTCTCTTATCTTTCCCTTCATCTGCCTCTCTATTGTCTTGCCATCCCCCTCTCTCTCCTTCTGTCTCTCCCTCCCTCTCCTATCTCTCTCTCTCTCTCTCTGTCACCCTGCCTTCTGTCTGTCTCTCCCTCCCCTCCCTCTCCCTAAAGCGCAGTGACCAGGATGTCACGCTGCAGTGTAGAAGCAGAAAGCAGTGAAACCCAGCTCTTGATGACGCAGCGGGCAGCAGCAGAGTGACGACAGAGACCCCCTCTCCATCCACCTTGTGCCTGAAGGAGCCCTGGTGCGAGACCCCCACATGACCTCTACCTTCTCCATGACCGCACATAATGTACCATGAAACGATTCACTGTAAGACGGATGGGAGCCTGTGGCAACGTGGGACATGCTGCCTGCGTCTAGGGGCTGTGTGCGCGTCTTGCCGCGTGTGTTGTGGTTAACGCGCCGCCGTTAACAAGGACAGACCGGGGGCTGGCTGTGTTTGCAAGGTCGCGTCTCCTCTGTGCGCGTACATCGCCGATCCCTGCTCCATTTCAATGACAAAGTATTTCATGAAAAAACGTTTTCCCCCCTCAGCGGGGTCGCAATCATTTTAAACATGTCCTACTTGGCCTCTGCGTGTGTTTGTTTGTGTGTGTGTGTGTGTGTGTGTGTGTGACTGTGTGTGGGATTGTGTGTGTGCGTTTGAGTTGGTTAAGAGTCATTGTTGAGGATAGGAAGGTGTTTGTGTGTATGTGTGTGTTTATGTTTGTGTGTATGTTGGTTAAGAGCCAGTGTCATGGATAGGAAGTGTGTGTGTGTGTGTGTGTGTGTGTGTGTGTGTGTGAGAGTGTGTGTGTGTCCCAAGGTTTGCAATGCAGCCCGCAGCGGCAATTGCTAACGTGTGTGTGTGACAGGCTTGCTTCAGAGGCCCCTCCGTCTGTGTGCTTTGTGTGATGTTTCCCTCTGGGGCCCTTACACACGATCTGATGGGCCATCAGGGGCCCCTATAAACACCAGCGACACACACACACACACACACACACACATACACACACACACATGCACATACACACACACACACACACACACACATGCACACACTAACACGAGCAAACACAAAACACAGGCATGGACTCACTGTTTGCATTCATAACGAAACACACAATCACACACACAAAATCCAACACACAAACGGTAGCGTCCAAAACAACAAACACAATCACGCTCTCACACACACACACACACACAATCAAAAACACAAAAACGGTAGCTTCCAAAACAAAACACACAATCACGCTCTCACACACAATCCAACGCACAAACGGCAGCATCCATAACAAAACACATACAAACACACATCACACACAAACGGCAGCGTCCAAAACAACACACACACACACAGACACACACACACACACACACACACACACACACTCA
>NC_136946.1:4468430-4470930 GCF_949987615.1 Pollachius pollachius | reverse complement strand
TGTTCCCTGACTGTTTCCTTGAGCTCTAGAGTGGTGTGCTGTGTGTGTGTGTGTGTGTGTGTGTGTGTGTGTGTGTGTGTTTGAGAGTGTGTGATTGTGTGTGTGGCCTTGTCTCCTGCCAATTAATCCACTGGGTTCCAGCTGTTTTGCTGTCTTCACCTTAGATGACTTTGGATCTTTAGTTTCAACAACCTCTGTGTGTTAGGGGCATAAAAGCACTTGCACAACGAAAAGACACACACACAGTGCTGCCAACATTACCGTTTGTGTGTGTGTGTGTGTGTGTGTGTGTGTGTGTGTGTGTGTGTGTGTGTGTGTGTGTGTGTGTGTGTGTGTGTCTGTTTCTCCTACAGGGTGAGTCGATGCACAGTGTGTGAAATAACAATAACCCCTGTTGGCAAACCTCTTATCTGCTTTACCCTATCTCTCTCTCTCGTCCTCCCTCTCTTCTTCTCTCCACCTTTTCCCTCGCTCTCTGTCTCTCTCTCTCCTTCCACCTCTGTGTCCCTCCTTCTCTCACTCCTTCTATCTCATTCCTTCTATCTCTCCGTCCATCCTCTCCCTCCCTCCCTCCTTCTCTCCTTCTCTCCCCCTTTTCTCTCGTTCCCTCTCTCCTTCCAACTCTCTGTCCCTCCTTCTCTCCTTCCTCCCACCGTTTCTCTAGCTCCCCCTCTCTCTCCTTCCACCTCTCTGTCCCTCCCTCTCTTCCTCCCTCACTCCTTGTCTCCCTCTAACTCGTCTGTTCGTCCTCTCTCTCCTCCGTCCCCCCCCCCCTCCCCTCTCTCAGTGGGAGTGAAGTTGGAGGCGGAAGTAAACAAAGCAAAAACAAAAGGAACAAATCAATGACAGCACAGCCACAGCAGGACGTCATGTTTTGCCCCCGCAGAGAGGGGTCTTTGTATGTGTGTGTGTGTGGCGGTGAGGTTTGTGTGTTCCTGTTTGTGTGTGTGTTTGTGTGCAAGAGAGTGTGTTTGTGTGCAGGGTGACTGAGGGTGTGTGAGGGTCGATTTGCGTCTATGTGTGTGTGTGTGTGTGTGTTTGTGTTTGTGTGCGTGCGTGCCTGTTTGTGTGTCCTTCTCTCTCGGAGCGCCTGTGGTGTGTGTCAGTTTAATTTATTTTCTGCCTGATGTGTCCCAATCGAAAGGGAAATATAAATTAGAGATTTCTAGATGAAACAACATGCACACTTATTTACTGCAGTGATGTTCACACACGCTCAGCTGGTCAATGACTCATTACATCACTCCATTTCTTGTCAAGTCCTCAGCTGGCATGGTGTGTGTCTGTGTGTGTCTGTGTGAGTCTGTGTGAGTGATACCCACATAAAGCACCTTAGACTAAATTCAATCTACTCTTGCCCTTCTCCCCAAAGACACATCTGTCACTTTGACATTTGTCATTCGGAAAGCCTTGCCACAGGATTTCTATGAATATATATGTACGTGTGTTTGTGGATGTGCGTGTGTTTATTTGTATCTGTGAGTGTGTGTTTTTGTATGTCCTTGTGTGTGTTTCTGTGTATGTGGCCTGAATGTGACCTCATTACTTCTCATGTCACCCCACTGCCCCTTCAAATTCAACTATCCCTCTCTTCTCCCTCCCTCTCCATCTCCCCCTTCCTCCCTGCATGTCTCCCTGCCTCCTCCCCTTCCTCCGGTCCCCTTGTTTCCGATCATGTTTCCAGGTGGCTCCCATCTTCAACCCGCCGGTGTGCTCTACCAAGTTGGCGATGCGCCTCTGTCTTGTCCGCAGTTTTGAATTGACAATTCATTTCTTAAAACGATATTTGGGTTTAGAAGTGTCCTCGACTGTCATTCATGGATAACACGTCGCCGACAGTTGTAGTAAATGTCGAGCATTCTGACGCATCCTTCAGAGGATGCGCTCTTTGACACCAGATCACAGCCCAGACACATTCACGCCTGCTATCCCCTACCTGCCACTTAATGACAGATACTTGACCTCGCTGTGTGTCGCTTTGGTTAAAAGCGTTGGCTGAATGACTGAGTGGTGCGTTATCTCAGCCGACGGTTTGGTAGCTCTTCATGTTTATGTTTGCTTTACTTACTCCCACCTTGCTCTCTCTGCCAGTCTGTTCTGCATTGATTCATTGCTAATTCATAGTGCACCCTCAGCCTTTAAGTAGACCGCATGGTTTATGCATCAAGCGGATTTCTCCAGCATTTAACGCATTTACATGAAGAAGGGCTTTCTATATTGCAGTGGTAACTTTGTGTGGGTGTGTGTGTGTGTGTGTGTGTCGTGTGTTTATGTGTGTGTTCAATCATTATGGCTTATAAGAGAACACAAGAAGACCTCTTGAAATTGTAAAGATGGAATAAACAGTGAAAAACACACACAGGCACACATAAACAAAGATTCTTGACATCATCTCAGCCCTCAGGTCAAATTCTCAAAATGCATACACACACGCTCTCACACACACACACACACACACACACACACACACACACACACACACACACACACACACACACAC
>NC_136946.1:4448430-4460930 GCF_949987615.1 Pollachius pollachius | reverse complement strand
GTGAATCTGATTCTTTAAGTGTGTGTGTTAATGTAAGTGTGTTTGTGTGTTCATGTAAGTATGTGTGTATGTAGTATGTGTGTGCTTCTGTAAGTATGTGTGTTTATGTTTGTTTGTTGATTTCTTGGCAAGCCCATGATGTCACTCAATCCAGGAAACGTCTCTGAATGACCTTTCCGGCCTCTCTGGAATCCAATCATAGTTTCATCTCTGCTCCTCCTCATATCTCCTCCTCCTCATATCTCCCTCTATAACCTCACTTTATGCCTCTCCCTTCTCCCTCTGGCTCTTTGCTTCTCCCTCCTCTACTTCTGTCTCTCTCTTCTTCTCTCTCTGTATATCTGTCTCTGTCTGTCTGTCTGTCCATATTTTTCTCCCTCAGTTGGTATGTTTCCCTCTTGATGTCTCATTTATTTCCCTTTCGCTGTTTGTCTCTCTCCGACTCAACCACTCACTCTGTTTGTCTCACTCCCACTCTTTCTCTCGCTGGTTCAATCTCTTTCTCAATTCAATTGCAATAGTATTTTGATTCCATTTTGAGTCAATGGGGGGTAAGGAAAACAGTACAGACATGAATAATACAATACAAGTAAGGGTACAAGGGACAGGGCGCTAGCTATCAATGGTTATAGTAGCTCGAAAATACTGGATAATACAGCAGTATTACAAAAACAATGTAAACGTTAACTAACAGCAAATATAAGGCGTTAGCTGGTTATTATGTTTCTCTCTCTCGCTCTCTCTCGCTCTTTCTCTCTCTCTCTCTCTCTCTCTCTCTCTCTCTCTCTCTCTCTCTCTCTCTCTCTTGGTTCCCATTGTGTTCTCTGTCGTTCTGTCTTGTATCCCGTTGAAGGGTTGGTTCTGTTTCCCGCTCTGTCCCTTGTTCCTTTGTTCACTACACTTGCATTAGCATGAGGTGGCGGTGGCGACGGCGGCTAGCGTCTGTTTGGCCCACAGCCCCACAGATTGGCTGTCCGTGCTTTACATAAAGTTAATGGGATTGAACGTGGAAGGCTTTGTAGTTATTTTGTTAATAAGCAGCTGTTGTGTCGTGGCCCGGTGTCTTCCACCGGCGTGCATATATCAGGCTCCGTTACTCACTCCGTTTACGCTCGCTGGGTTTTAGGCTCCGTTCTGCTCCTCGCCTCAATCATGGAGATAATCAATAACTCTGTGTTTAAGAGAGCAGCTGGCAGGCCCATCCTCCTTCTACGCCTGTATTATCATTTGTAATCAATATTTTATGAATATCTTCACGTATACATTGGGTGCCTTTTTGGACGGGACAGCGAGGAGACACAGGAAGGCTGGTCGTGAGAGACAGGACATGGCATGTAGCACATACTTAGAGCTTCACACACATATACACATATTCTCACACAGACACACATTTAACGATACAAACACACAAACACGCACAGACACACACATAACGACACACACACACACACACAGAAACGCACACTCTCACAAATACACACACATAGAGATACATAAAGACACACACACACACACACATAAGGATACATAAACACACATACACACACAGACACACACATAACGATACATACACGCATAGGAACATACACACTCACACAGACACACACTCACACAGACACACACACACAGTTACACACACAAACAGAGAGACACACAGAAACACACACATAACAATGCAGACACACACACAGAGAGACACACAGACACACATATAAAGGTTGGTCGTAAGAGACAGGACATGAAATGCACAGGTGGGACACAAACCTGCAGCCTCTTACATTTACATTTAGGGCATTTAGCAGACGCTTTTATCCAAAGCGACTTACAATAAGTCTCTTCACGGCATCTTGGCCACATGGGTAGTGCTAGCGCTAGCGGATACAAGCCAAGCAGCCGCCCTCTGTTTCTCTCTCTTGTCTGCTTCAACACTACACTCAAAACATGTCATCTCCGGTCCCGGCTCCCCACAGCCCCATCTGTAGGGGGTGACCCTGGGTGAGGACACAGACACGACAGGGAGGGGGGGGACAGGGGGGCATGTCAGGGTGGAGATGATGCGACCGGGCTGGGGTTGCGTCATCTCAGCACATGAGGAGTAAGGAACAGAGAAAGTCCAGCCTTGTTTTGTTCACAAAGGCCTCGGACAGCAGGGCTGTTGCTTGTCAAATGACCCCCCTCGCTGGCCTTGGTTTGAGGTGGAGGATCATTTTGAATACGTGCGTCCACTGGGTGGTGCAGTCTAGTGCAGGGGTTCCCAATCTGCGGTGCTGGGCCCCTCTTGGGGTCCCCTGATTTACATATGGTGTCGCAGGAGACAGCTGACACAAGATCCTATCCTTTTTTGTGCAAACTGAATACAGATTGTTTCACAGCCAATAGCAGATGAGTATTCATCCCTCAGTGTGTAGTACAGCGATTGAGTTCACCGGAACATTGATATGACCTGCAGATGTTGATCAGGTGTGCATCCGATTCCATTGGTGTGGAATCGGATGCACAAAAGTTAAAGATGCACAAAACTTAAAGCCATACTGGTCGGGAGCCACTGGTCTAGTGGTTAGGGGGGTTAGATCCCAGCCAGATAGTTTCTGGGTTTGAATCCCTGTAGACATCTTCGAGCTCTACTGAGAAAACTGAGGCAGATATATTCACTTCACTTCCGATACTACAAGTCACTTCCGATACTACAGCATCTGGCAACAAGTTTTGTTACATATTCCATTTTTTTAAGCTTCAAGTAAAGTTTCTCATTCCACAAATAACATTTTCTGCAAGGAAATGGAATTGCCCTTGAGCAAGGCAGCATGGAGCGCTGAACTGCGCGTTCCCCCGCGTGGATCGATCCAGTGTCTTGTTCGGAGGCGTATGAAGAAGTGTATACTAATGATCACGGGGTCGACCTCGCTGTGCTAAAAATACTGCCCATGGAACCGCATCCGTTCATGCCAAATATTCACATATACACACACACTCAAACACAAACACATGAAGAAACACACACACACATACACACACACACACAGAAACACACACTCGCACAGACACACGTATGAAGTAACACACACTCAAACACAAACACATGAAGAAGCACACACATGAAGAAACACACACACACACATACACACACACACAAAGAAAAATACACACACACAGAAACACACACTCGCACAGACACACGTATGAAGTAACACACGCACACACACAGAAACACACACACGTAACGATACTAACACACATAGAAACACACACACTCACACAGATACATATCAAGATAAATACACCCACAGAAACACACACAGGAACACATAAAGATACATGCACACAAAGAGACACACAGACACATGTTTAGCGATAAATACACACACGGAAACACAAACACACACGCACACACACCCGCCCACACCTTCAACACACATATCGCATTTACGACACCCACGCAACATCATTCAATATCAATTGTGTGTGCGTGTTTGTGTGTTTCTGCGTGTGAGGGGGGGGGGGGGGGGGTAAGACAGTTCTGCGGGGGTAAATCGATACGGCCGCACCTCGCCCGCCCACGCACCATAAGACGCCGTTATCAGCCCGTCTCTACCCGTCTCCCTGTGACCCTGTGACCGTTCCACACACCTGTGCCAAACATTTGACTGTTTCACCGACACTGTTAGCGTGGACTTCTCCACATGTGTAAAAGCACAGACGCTACAGCTGTGTGAATTTAAAAACAAAGCTCTGTCAGGTAAAATCCGCTCCCGTACTGGTTTGTCAAATGTAGACTCTTTCAGGTCCGGGGGGTTGAAGGAGCAGGTAGGGGTCAGGGGTCAGGGGTCATCTTGCCCCAGGCTGTGGACATGGGGGTCCACTAAGGAACCTTTCATCTGGGAGTCAGACACCCAGACTGACTGTCCTGTCCCCAGAATATTAGATCAGAAAGTGAGAGAGAGATTTAAAAAGCTTTTAAAAGCTCTTGATTTGTTGCCGATTTATATTTTATCTACAAACCATACAACACATGCAAATGTTCCATGAAAAAAGGATCATGCAACTATATTCATATCTATATATTTGAAGCCGAAAGATCATCAAAAATCATCTATCCTTCCACAACAGAGCATAGTCTTCCAGATGTGTAGGAATCTATCTATGTCCTGCCGTTCTTTATAGTATCTGTAAACCACAGCTGTCCGCCAATACTCAGAGAGAGAGAGAGAGAGAGAGAGAGAGAGAGAGAGAGAGAGAGAGAGAGAGAGAGAGACAGAGAGACTTAGACAGAGACAGAGACACACACAGAGCCAAAGAGACACACACGGTGAAGATACTCACACGCCGACAGAGAGAGACACACACACAGACACACACAGAGACAGAGAGACACACACAGAGACAGAGAGACAACCACAGCGACAGAGAGAGACACACACCGAGACAGAGAGTCACCCCCACATTGCCAGAGAGAATGGTCTCTCTGTTCGCTGTGCTCCCGGCCCCTCCATGCAGATGGGTCTGGGCATGGAGCGTATCAGACAATAGCTGCTGACAGGCCTAAGTGAGGCGGTAACAGAGTGTGGTTTATGTGCTCTCCGGGCGTCCTTGTTGTGAGTCCCTGTGGTCGGGGGGGAGTGAGTCAGGGCCGTCTCCCCCCATCTCCCTCCTCAGATAATGCGTCTGAGCTCCATGCTGCTCTCTCTCTCTCGCTCTGTGTATCTATAAAGCATCGCGGCCTTTCCAAGACAGCACGCCGATACAAGGGCAAACACTCAGACACGAGAACACACTGGCACGCACGCACGCACGCACGCACGCACACGTGCATGTGTCGGCTAACAATCAGACACGAGCGTACACCAGCACCCACACTCACACACGCTAACACACACACACACACACACACACACACACACACACACACACACGTACGCTTATGTGCATGTGTAGGCAAACACGAAATCTTCACACAGTTTCTCCCATTTATTCTCCATCTCTTTGTATCTGTTTCTCTTCCTGTCTGTCTGTCAGTCTGTCTGTCTGTCTGTCTGTCTGTCTGTCTGTCTGTCTGTCTGTCTGTCTGTCTGTCTGTCTGTCTGTCTGTCTGTCTGTCTGTCTGTCTGTCTGTCTGTCTGTCTGTCTGTCTGTCTGTCTGTCTGTCTGTCTGTCTCTCTCCCTCTCCATCTCTCTCTTTTTCTCTCAAACACAATCACACACAAACAGTCACACAGTCAGTGGACGGAAAATAGGTGTCATATGCGCACATGCACAGGGATCTGTGCACATAGGTGTGCACGAAAGGGGAGTGCACGTAGGGGTGTGCACGCGTGAGCTTGATGGGAGCCGGGTGAGTCAGCGTCTGCCTCGGCCTCCGTGTGGCCAAAACAGAGTCCTGCTTAGCGTGGCGGAGCTGAGCTGGAAGGATGTTGGGGTCATCGAGTCACTGACACTCTCGCTGGCAGTGACTTAGGCAGTCGATCTCGCTTTTCCTTCCGCGTGCACACACACACACACACACACACACACACACACACAGGCACTCAAGCACAGATGAGTGTTGAGTTCTGCCAAAGCTAGGTTACAGTGGGAAATTGAAACATGGTGATTCACGATTTGAACTCTATATTTGTAATGCAGAGTATCCGAATTACCATGAAGGCAGATATTACTAAAACACATTCCTCTATTCTCTCCTTCCAAATGCATCACCTGCCCCCCCCCCCCCCCCCCCTTCATCCACCCTCCCTCCTCCTCCTCCTCTTCCTTTTCCTTGCCCGTTCTCTTAATCACATGACCTCTCGTTTGCATCGTTCTTCCTGAGATTGCTCTGTAATTAAATGTCTGCGTAGAAGGAATCATAGTTTAGGGGTATTGTGTATGTGTGTGTGTGTATGTGTGTGTGTTGCATTTTGTACATGTGTGTATGCTCCTCATTTTGTTAATGAGTTTGTTAATGAGACAACAAGGTCAAAGACTCGTTACCTGTGCTGCTTAATTGCAGCCTTGATGGTGTAGCCAAGTCTCCATTCAAACCGCTTGCTTACTACTGACTGTGTGTGTGTGTGTGTGTGCGTGTGTGTGTGCGCGTGTGCGTCTGTGTGCATGCTTTGATAATCCCTGATCGTGAACAAATAAGTGGGTCATACATGCGTGTACAAATTGGGAAGTTTTAAATATTGCTTTTTAAGCCTTTTTTCTTCTTCTTGTTTGAACTGCTTCCTGATGGTCTTTGAGGGGTCGGCAGTTCATCCTCCACCTCATCAATCTCTCTGACGGGGCAACTCTCTCTCTACATGCAGGGTCCTAATCACTCTTTCTCCATCACACCACACTCTCTCTCTGTCTGTCTGTCTGTCTGTCTGTCTGTCTGTCTGTCTGTCTGTCTGTCTGTCTGTCTGTCTGTCTGTCTGTCTGTCTGTCTGTCTGTCTGTCTGTCTGTCTGTCTGTCTGTCTGTCTGTCTGTCTGTCTGTCTGTCTCTCTCTCTCTCTCCCTCCCTCTCTCTCTCTCTCTCTCTCTCTCTCTCTCTCTCTCTCTCTCTCTCTCTCTCTCTCTCTCCAGCCCCCATCTCTCTCCATCTTTCCATCAACTCTTTCTCTCTCTCTCTCCCTCTCTTTCTCCCTCTCTCTATCCCTCCCTTCGATAGCATTTCAATTTCAATGCTCTCGATGCTCTGACCGTGACACCCTTCTCCCCCTGCCTCACCCTGCCTCCCCCTGCCTCCCTCACCCCTACAATGTAACACCTAATCAGCCTTATGGCCCGAGTGACCCCAACCACCGTATCCATCCATCTCTCTCACCCCCCATCTCCCCCCATCTCCCCCCATCTCCCCCCACCTCCTAATGACTCCTCGGTAATCCCTGAGAGAGAGAGAGAGAGAGAGTGACTTATGAGGAGCCATTTGCCGTACTTATGATTCCCCAGGGCCAGTTAATTAACCGAGGCCTCCAGTGACATTTGGAATTGCGCCACAACTGATGTACGTTCTGGAACTCCCCACCCTTCTAAATGCACTGTTTTTCCACTTTGTGCTGGAAACATGTTACATTCCTCAACTTGGATCTGAGGATTTTAAATATAGCTTGTTCTAGAACTCTCTGACGTATGTTCTTGAACGATTTAAATATCCCATAATAGCTAGTATTTTTCCTGCATTTTAGCCTCCTTCCCAGCAGAATCCAGCATGACGGCCCAATAGCCAGCTGTTTATTCTGCCCAGCAACACAAAGCATTGAGCTATTTGTTTGATTTTATTTTTCATCCTGGGGAATGTCGCCTCCCCGGTGTAGGACCTGGTTACCCTTGGATGAACCCTATCTCCACAGGTCACAAGGTCGCAGGTCGCAGGTCACAAGCTCAAATTCGCTCGGCAGAGAACCATATTTGGATCCAAGATGGAGGTGTCAGCAACCTCTGCTTTTTAAATGAGTTGGAGGGTCTTGTCCGTCTGATCTCTCTTATCCGCCACGGCCGTGCTTAAGCTAAGCGTCTAGCTTCTCCGTGGGGGGTCCATGTAATTAATTAGAATCTAAAACATCTGGGTCACACCCTCTACAAACGATGAGTCACGGCGCTGGGAAAGGCGTTTTCTTCTCATTTAAGATGTGAACATTGAGCGATTAAAATACAAAAAGAGAAAAGGCAAGAACCTTTGTGATGTCACAAATTGGCCAGGCATCCTCTCTATTTTGCCGGGAGCCATTGAGGTCATTCCATCACACAAACACACACACACACACGCGCATGTGTGCGCATGTGCAAACCCATGTATAAATCTGTTCAATCACTTTCAGAAAAGACTACCCTCTAACATGGTTCAAACTGAGTCCTTCAGTCCTAACCTTCTCAGAACTCGTGGAGAGACAAGCTGGCCCTGTCTGGCTGTCTGTTGACGAGCTGGCCCTGTCTGGGTGTCTGTTGACGAGCTGGCCCTGTCTGGCTGTCTGTTGACGAGCTGGCCCTGTCTGGGTGTCTGTTGACGAGCTGGCCCTGTCTGTCTGTTGACGAGCTGGCGCTGTCTGCCTGTTGATGGGCAGAACGGCAGCAGTCTCCCACCGACCCGGCCATTACCATAGCTGATTGAGAGTGATGCGGTGTGGGTCCATGCAGTGCATGTTTGTGTAACCTTCAGGGGGGTCGCAAATCAATATGAACCACCTTACCTCATTGCTCCCCCCGCCCCCCCCCCCCCCCCTTCCCAGTATCGAGTTTACCATCGTATTTCACCAGACATGTGACAGGAACGCACACACACTCAGGCATTCAAACACACACACATTCAAACACACAAACATTCAAACACATACACACTGAGGCATTCAAACACACACACACACACACACACACACACACACACACACACACACACACATTCAAACAGACATAAACACACGTAAACAAAGGCACATGCATACACACAAACTATGCATTACTGCATGACGGGGACACTTATATCGAAACTCATTTGGCACCCGGCTGAAATTGCGGTGACATTCCTCAAGATTTATAGTGCATGTTGTTTACATGCAAATGATCCTGATCCTCTCCCAAAGGCACAAACACACACACACAGACACACACACACACACACACACACACACACACACACACACACACACACACACACACACACACACACACACACACACACACACACACACAGACCTCCACTTATATTTCATACACAATGCTTAGATGGGGCCATAACCTATTTTCTTAGCCCTTAATTGCGAGTGAGGGCCCCTTGGCTATAGAGTTTCCCTGTTGCAGCACCTGGATACGATGGTGATCATGGTGATGATATGGCTGTGATGGAATGTAGTAGTGCAATAAGGGTTCCAAACCTGTGGGTCGGGGACCTCACACGAGCCGCCTGATCTGCATATCAGGGTCAGGGGAGGGCACTGCCTGTAAGCTGGGGAGATTGGATTGCCTTTTTTTTTTGGGTGAAAAATAATTTAAAAGGTTTGAAAGGTCCTGTATGAATGCAGAAGATGATGGAATGTGTTGAGGGAGGGATACCCGAGGAAACAGGTTGCGTTGAAAAAGATATGCGATGAGTAGGAATGAGAGAGCTGGCTGGAGGGGGGAGGGAGGGAGAGAGAGGGAACAGAGTGAGAGAACAAATTGGCCCAAATGCTGCTTTGTAAACAGCTCTTGGCTTACTCAGAAATGTACCGCGTCTGTTTGATGCGATTCTTGTTTTATAAATATCTGTATTTCTGGAGCATGAAGCATAAAGTTGTGTTGAGCACTGTCTCAGCGTGTGTGTGTGTGTGTGCGTCAATATTTGTGTGAAAAGTGAGTTATTGGCAGGTCATTGTCGCTAACACTAGTGTCCCTGGCAGCTACGTTGACTAGCTCCCTAGCCTCCTCCCCCCCTGGGTTCTGTGTAATGTGTGTGTAAGTGGGAATCCGTGCGACTAGGGTAATAATGAAAACACACTGGAAGCTAACGGCTGCACTTAGCAGTGCTCTTTTACTTAAATCTAATAACTGGGAATCAGGGCGCGCCATAAATCAACTATTTATGGCGCGCTCAAATTGAATCAAGTGGTTCGAGAAAGGAAAAAAAAGAGAAAGGGGAGTGCAGTCGATTTGTTGGAAAGTGTGAGGAGTACTGAATAAACGTAATGGAGTGTCATGTTTTTATCACTCTGCCAATCGTTTATCACTCAGATGGTTTTAGCGACGCGTTTTTAGTTTTTAATCTGGCCAATTATTCGTAATCAGAAGGATTTTCATTCCTTTCCAAAACGGACGACTTTGGGGGGGGGGGGGGGGGGGGGGGGACCCACCAAATGGCAGTTTAAAACCTGGCAGGAAGTGGAGTAAATAAGACTCCAGCTACAGTGACGACATATGGTCGTAACAGGGGGAAGTATTATGCGTAAAGTTTGCTTTTTATTATACGACTGACTACTCAGTTTGAGTAAAATTATTATGATATACGTTGAAGGACAATCTCCTAACTCAATTATTTTATTTTGCCATTAGTTAACAGCATCCTTAGAGTCCAGTAGCATTAAAAAACTGAAGACAAATTGTCAACCTTATTTGTGTGCTGACCAGTGTGTGTGTGTGTGTGTGTTTGTGTGTGTGTGTGTGTCCGTGTGTGGGAGGCAGCAAGAGAGAGCGCGAGGGAGCTATTATTTTCCGTCTTTAAATGGCGGTTGCTCTGTCAGAGGCTAACGTGACTTCACTTAGTGGCTGTTAGGACCCCCCGCCATCTGGGCGAATTAGCATTAGCATTAGCAGGAGCGGCCTGTTGAATCAGCCTCATGGAGCCCACTGATCCACATCACAGACCCCTGAATTATTGATTCACACCCGCCGTCATCGTTTCGTGCCGTGTATTTTGAGTCTCTCTATCCATCTGTCTGTCTGTCGCTGCGATTTATTTCTCTCTCTATCCGTCTTCCACTCTATTTGTGCTTGTGGCTAAGAATCTCTCCCCTTCCTCCTCTGTCTGTCTCTGCCTCTCACACTCTGCTCTCTCTTTTTGGTCTGTCTGTCTGTCTGTCTGTCTGTCTGTCTGTCTGTCTGTCTGTCTGTCTGTCTGTCTTTCTCTCTCCCTCCCTCTATCGTCTTCATTTCTCTCTATCTTTCCCCTGTCTCTCTCTAATTTTCTCTCCATCTTTCTGTCCCTGTATGGTCCTCTCACTCACTTTCGTCTCTCTCCACTCGTCTCTCTCTTTCGCTGTCTTTTTCTCTCTCTCTCCTCTGTGTTTCTGTCTCTCCTCCCTCTCTCTTTCTCTCTCCCTCTCGTCCGCAACAACATTTGTAATCCTGACATTTCAGACTGAGACCTGGCAGAATTACATCTGGAAATACTGAAAGGTATTCGACCTGTGGGGCTTTTGGTGTGTGAGTCAGTGTGTGTTGCGGGTACGCATACACCTGCTTGCTTGTGTGTGTGTGTGATGGTCAGCAGCCAGGACAAAACCATCTCTTAGTCAAATTAATATTCATTAACGTGGGCTGTCAAAGAGCAGCAAAATAACAATCCATTGCCTTCGTTTATTGAATTAAGTGCTTCATGATTTATTAATGGGCATGTTTGAGGTTAGCCGAGACGGAGGGAGAGAGGGGGGGAGAGAGAGAAAGAGAGAGAGTATAGAGAGGGATGAGGGAGAGGGGGGTTGGAGGATGATAAAGAGGGAGAGAGAGGGAGAAAGAGAGACATGGGAGGGGGAGGGGGAGAGAAGGTTTGAGAGCACAGGAATGGACAGAGGGAGAGGGGGAGAGAAAAAACTGGGGGTGAGGGGGGGAAATCGTGGTAGGCTCACGGTTAGCTTGGGATCGATGATGAAGGGAGACGGGGAAAGAGACATATCCTCCCAAATGTGAGGGAGCAAAATGGGGGGAGGGACAGAGAGATAGAAGGAAGAGAGAGAGGGACGGGGGAGAGAGTGGGGGGGGCATACAAGGGAAGGACACAGCGATCTGGACCTCAAAGGAGAAGTGGATTTCAAAGCGGTCTCCCTCCTCTTTTAAGTCTCCCTGTCTGATTCATTGCAGATGAGGACCGCGTCTCCCCTCCCATTAGCCACTAAGGGGCTTTTGTTATTTTTGCCGACTGGCAGTTTTCTTTCCCCCGACCCCCCCCCTTGATGACGCAGCGTTTCTCTGGGTGTGATCCAGTCGGCTTTGTTGTGAGCCCTGGGGCCGTGGTGCGTGCGGGCGCTTGTCTCACCTCGAGTCCGGTTCTCCGAGAGTGAGAACCACAGCGTTCTGCTGCCGCCACTCTCCCGGAGTCACCATTTCTGTTGGATCACGTTCTGCTTGTTAGTGTGTGTGTGTGTGTGCGCGTGTGTGTGTGTGTGTGTGTGTGTTTTTTGTATATTATTATGTTTTATTCAAAGACTGCTGTTCTGCCCAGCCACAGTGTTGTAACGCTTTTTAGGTATTTTCTTAGTTCACTTTGTGTTTAGGCAGATCTGTGCCGGCCTACTTGAAAGCTTGGTTTCGTGTCAAGGTGTGTGTGTGTGTGAGGGTGTGTCTGTGTGCTAGAGAGAGAGGTAGTAATGATATGTATATTTCTTTATATCTCTGCTGCTGCACAGTGCCTCATCACATCACACCTCAGTCCCTTTCTCTCTCACTCTCTCTAGCTCCCAAAATCTATCGCTCTCTCTCTCTCTCTCTTTCTCTCTCTCTCTCTCACCCACTCCTTCTGGACTTGGCATACAGTCACATGTCTATATCATTGTGTCTATAAGTGTGTGTGTGGTTGTGTGTGTATGTGTGTGTGTGTGTGTGTGTGTGTGTGTGTGTGTGTGTGCGTTTGTGTGTGTGGTTGCGTGAGTGTGTATGTGCTTGTGTGTGTGTGTGTGTGTGTGTGTGTGTGTGCGTGTGTGTCCTGTTCCATTTAATCATGCCTCCCCTGTCGGCACATGAGACAAATTGATCAGTTGGTGTGCCAGCTGTCCCTCTGTCTGTCCGTCTGTCTGGGCTAATAATGCACTATGAACCCTGATGTCTGTCTCTCTCTCTCTCTCTCTCTCTCTCTCTCTCT
>NC_136946.1:4424542-4448230 GCF_949987615.1 Pollachius pollachius | reverse complement strand
TTACGTGTGTGTGTGCATGCGTGTGTGTGTCTGTGTGTCTGTGTCTGTGTGTTTGTGTGTGTGTGTAATGGATCTCTGATTAAGTACTTGGTGCGCATGAGAGTATGTCTTTGGATCATTCATTTTTGTTACGTTTGAAATTGTGTTTGCGACAGGGTCGGTGTGTGTGTCTGTGTGTGCTTGTGGGGGTTTGTGTGTGTGAGTGTGTGGGGGGGGGGGGATAATTCATGGACTGAACGGTGATGTGTTTAGTGATGTGTAGCCTTTGAGCTGAGCATGTATAGGGCTGTGTGTGTTCCTATCACGCACTCACACACAATAGCCATCCATTCAGCTTAGAGCTCTCCCTCTCTCTCCCTCTCTCTCTCTCCCTCTCTCTCCCTCTCTCACTCTCACTCTCCCCTCTTCCCCTCTCTCTCTCTCTCTCTCTCTCTCTCTCTCTCTCACACTTCCACATTCTAGCCATCTCTCTTATTTATGGAGCCATCCTCCAAAAGACACACACAGATATAAAGAAGCACACACACTTTTCTCTTTCTCCGCCACCTCATAGTTTGTGTGCGTGTGTTTGTGTGGAGAAAGCTGCAAGTGTAATAATTGATTATGAATGAGGCCGGGGAAGGGCGGTTTAAATGATACACACACAGAGGCATTGGTTCACCACCCGCCCTACACCACCCCTCTGTGTTCAACCAAGTCTCCTCAGTGTGATTTACCGCCCGAATCCACACCCAAGCTTTCGCTTTCGTGCTCTCTCTCTCTATCTCACTCTTAGTCTCACACTCTCTCTCTATCTCTTTCTCGCTCTCCCTCTCTTGCTCTCTCCCTCTCTTGCTCTCCTTTCTCTCTCTCTCTCTGTCGCTCTCTCTCTCTCTCTCCCTCTCTTGCTCTCCTCTCTCTCTCTCTCTCTCTCTCTCTCTCTGTCGCTCTCTCTCCCTCTCTCGCTCTCTCGCTCTCTCTCTCTCTCTCCCTCTCTTGCTCTCCTCTCTCTCTCTCTCTCTCTCTCTCTCTCTCTCTCTCTCTCTCTCTCTCTCTCGCTCTCTCTCTCTCTGTTCATTGCCCTCTCCCAGCACATTTGTATTTGCGTCTCCTACCTTGACTTACACTTCCGAGAACTGTGTGGGAGCCACAAAATGGAGGCACACTCCAAGGTTACAAAATGAACAGAATGCGACATTTCTGCAGTAGTGCAGCCCGGTAGACGGGAGGCGGGAGAAGGAGAGAATAGGTGTGAATTATTCAAGTGCTTCCATGATTACTTTTGAAAGACAGCTGAATTTGCATCCTGGTTTTCCCAGACTCACAGTTTCCGAACTTTATTATGTCGTCTTATTTTGTTCGCTCTCTGTCTCCACTCCGAACATGTCGTGTAAAGACAGAAACACTTTGACTTTCACCAACTGCCAGGACCAATTCAGGTTGTATTAGAGTGCTGCAAACACTTTTCGTCGCTGGCACCCACAACAATGATGTGGTCTGTGAAATACGTGTGCAAAGGGCTGAGGTGAACGAATGCCGGAGTTCGTCCAATCTGAGGAAATATGAAATAGAAAAATACTGATGGTGCTGAAGATTGGTTTCACATTTTATATTTTTCGGAAATGTATTATCCTTCCTTTTTCTACTTTTGATCCATTCTGATAAAAATGACACCACATCCTCACTAAATCCACAGCATAAACGTTATCCCACATAATTGTAAACTTCCGATATCATTATCAACCCATTCCATCATCACAAAAACAATAACACAAAAAGCAAAGCGCATTCTTTCTCTTATTCATTTTCATTCATTATAGATCTATTGTTTTCTGTCATGAATTAAAAATCGGAACGTTGTTAAATCGGTGAGCATGTAATGTTGAGCATTGAAGCATTGGTGTTTAACTCTCTCCTCCTCTCTCCTCCTTTCTCCTCTCCTCCCTCTCCTCCTCCCCCCTCTCCTCCTTTTTCTCATCTCCTCCCTCTCCTCCTCCGTCTCCTCCTATCTCTCCTCTCTTTCTCTCTCTCTCTCTCTCTCTCCTCTCTCTCCCCCCTCCTCTCCCTCTTCTCCCTCTCCTCTCCACCTCCTCCTCGCTCCCTCTCCTCTCTCCTCCCCCCTCTCCTCCTGGTTCTAGCCTGTCCCCCCGGCTCCTACAAGATGTCGTCCCGGCAGCAGGAGTGCTTCCCCTGCCCCTCCCACAGCGTGGCCGAGGAGGACGGCTCGGTGGTGTGTCTGTGTGAGGACGGCTACTTCAGGACCCCCCTGGACGCCCCGTCTGCCGCCTGCACCCGTAAGTACAGCGCCCTCTGGGGGGAAGGAGGAATGGGTAGCATTGGCACCGAATGGCATGGAAGGGGGATAGTGTGAGGTACTGAGGAGGAGGAGGAAGGAGAGTTTAGGGGGAGGAGGAGGGAAAAGGAGAGTGGAAGAGGAGGATGGAGGAGTAGGAGGAAGGCCTCCTCTACTCTCATCCCGTGGAAGCCATGCATCTTCGGAAAACCTTTAGGCTACATCAAAGCTCTGTTACCCAGTTGGACTCGGACCGATTTCAAAAGCCCCTGACATCTACACAGCGTTGGACGTTTTATTGTAGTTTTTATTTTTGCGTTACGAATAACCCTGTAGAAACAAAAAGGAAAAAAAAAACGATATGTTGCTAATAGCTAGATTCTGCAGCAGTCTGCGCCACCACTCTTCGAAGGTCACAACGGCGTGGAGACATCAGCGATATTCAGCTGACCTCGAGTCACCCGACCTCCCACCCCCAAAACTGCTCAGACAGAAAACACAAGGGTGTTCCGGTTCAGTCGGTGTTATATTTTAATGGGCTAATTACATCCTATAGGCTCTAATAGGCAGCCTTTCGGATCGTATTTCACTGCTCACGATTATACGGTTTCGAGTCGCAGATTTGAAACGCGCTACGAAGGTCAAGCAACAGCTTTTCCCCAGCGATGTGGTTAATCAATAAGATAAATATTTAGGATATTTAAATACATAAATATACCTCCCCCGCCCTCCTCTCTCTCCCCTCCCCCTCCTGCTTTGCAACAGGAGGGAGGCATGTGAACAGAGTGTTTATCTGGATGAAAGGAGAGAGTTGGAGTTTGAAAGAGAAACCTTTGGGTTGTTTCAGGTTGTGACGGTTAATATATATTTTTTGGGGGGTGGGGGGGGGGGGGACGGATGACTATAACAACATTTTCTTAGCCTTAGAAATTTACAGTGCTTTTAACAGAAGGTATTCACTTAATAGACAGTGACACCCTTATTCAAAGCAATGCACAGTCTAACACCCTAATATTAACACCACCCCCCCAACTAGATTATCCTGCATATGTAAATATGAATCATATTAATTAATGATATCGGATGAATAATACGACACGTGTGTGTGGTTGTGTGTGTGTGGCCGTGTGTGACATAATTAATGCCGTCAGAAGGTTCAACTAATCAGATGAATGTCACACAGATTTAATTCAGACGAGATGTATCGCTGTAATTGTTTAGAAACAACATCACAGTACAACTAATCAAGCATTAAATGGGAAACGTAGGAAACTATTTAATTAGGCAACAAAATAGACGGACAGGGTCTCTTCTCATGCGCTCTGCCTCACTCCCTCTCTCCATCCCTCCGTCTCACTCCCTGTATCTGTGTGTGTGTCCCCTTGTCTGCTCTTCTTCAACACACACGCAGTACTTTCCATGTAGTTCTCATGTCTCCCCAGCATGCTAGCAATCCATCTATAAGGCTCTCTTTCATATCAAATTGACGTTCATCTATCCACTTTTCGCACACCTGCTATCTTTAGCCTAGTCTCTCACATCCTCTGCTTGCCTCCTTAATGCCTCTCCTCTCTCTCCTCTCATTTCCTCCTCTCATTTCCTCTCCTCACATGCTCTGAGCCTCCTCCTCATCTTCCAAGCTCCACTCCTCTCAACTCCACTCCTCTCCTTCACTCCGCTCCTATTCTCTCCTCTCCTCTCCTCTCCTCTCCTCCTCTCCTCACCTCCCCTCCTACTCATTATCTCCTCCTCAGCTCCTCTCCTTTCCTCACCTCCATTCCGCTCCATCTCCTCACCTCCTCTCCTCCCCTTTTCTCCTCACCTCCCATCCTCTCCTCACCTCTATCTCCATGTCCCCGTCTCCAGTCTCCGTCACTCTATAATCGGCTCTGCTTTCACGTGTTACTTTCACATGGTTCATCCCGGCTATGCCTATACCCAGTCTGCCGAGATATTCATTATGCAGCGGCGTTTAATTTATTGAAGATTTTCCTGTTGATCCCGAACCGGTGACTAAAACGTGTTAAAGTAACTTGGCGGGGACGCACGGTGCTGAATCTCCTAGCGAGGATGGCGCCTGCATTTTCACCTCCAGAGCCGAGGAAGATCAAATCAAGAAACCCGCGGCTGTCTCACTCGAAGAATCTTTCTTTATGTTGTGGAAAAAACTTTTTTTCCACTTTTTCGCTTACTTTTCTCTCGGTATGTGATATCTACAATAATGCGCATGCTGCCAGATGTATTTGTGTTTGTTTGGGCTCAAACAACATAATTGATTGAGGCGGTGTGACAATTTTCTCAGATTGTCCCGGATCGGCTGGTGTCAGACGCACGCCTCGTCACATTAGACAAGCTCACAACAGTTTCTTAAGAATAAAAATACATGATTACGAATTAGCATATTCTTCGCTTTAGCATTCGACACCAGGCAGCTAGCATCACACATTCTGTACTAGCGTAAGCATCGTAAACACCTTTAAAACACCAAAGACGTGTTTCACTCACACCGTAACTGTGTAAACAGGCATTAGTCGGCGTCCTTTCTTGTGCCTTGCCGGACCCCTTCAAAGACCGGCCAGACTGCCATGACTCGGCCATTAATCATCTTCAGATTTGATATATTATTAGAGATTGTAAACAAATTAAGATTAATTTCCACCAATTTGCAAACTGCCATGTGCTCCCGGGGTAAAGGATGATGGACTGTGGTGGAACCGAGAGCATGATGTCACGAAGCGATGGTCATCAAGGGATTCACATTGAGCTGACCTTGTGGGGACTTTGTTACCCATTTTCATGGCTGGGCGGCTATTTGGGGACCTACTCACACGCTACCAGGGTCCAAATACTCGTGGGGACTTCATTAACTTCTAGTGCTCCGAATGCCCATCGACTGTTACCTTACCCTTATCTCTGTCACACACACATATGCACACGCAGGCAGACACTCAAACAGATAGACACACACACACACACACACACCGACACACACACACCGACACACACACCGACACTCACAAACCAAATACACACACACACACACACGCACACGCACACACACAGACACACATTATAGGTCTCTGATAAAGACACACTACAGGGCCAAAAACACAAAGACCAGACAGGGAAGCCCTATTGATTTGAATGGGGGGGAGGACTGCTTAAAGATAAAGCATAATAATAACATTGCAACAGGAATGTGCATCGGCTTTCATAGGCTGCACAGTTAAACTTGTGTGTGTGTGTGTGTGTGTGTGTGTGTGTGTGTGTGTGTGTGTGTGTGTGTGTGTGTGCTCGGAAATGGCGTGTGGGGTAAGGATGCGGTCAAAGACAGCTTTTTTTCCACCCCTGCGCGTGATCAGAGGGTGTTTAATTACACTATTGATCCTTTGCTCTCCCGGATCACCGTTCAATAACATTTATAGCCGCCTAATGACCACATTAATTCCACTATCGATCAGCTGATTATAATCCTCCTAATCTACCCTGTTCCTCCAGACAAGGGCTGTGTGTGTGTGTGTGTGTGTGTGTGTGTGTGTGTGTGTGTGTGTGTGTGTGTGTGTGTGTGTGTGTGTGTGTGTGTGTGTGTGTGTGTGTGTGTGTGTGTGTGTGTGTGTTCTGTTAAGAGAGAGAGGAAAAGACAAGTGATACATTAGGAGGAGACAAAACATACCATGTCTGACAGAGTGAAAGCAGGAGAATGCCGACGGCGATTGGATGTGTTTATCTTTCATTCAACCAATCAGGAGGCGGGAAGTTAGGGATCCGACAAGATACAAGCACAAATAGGACTGCAGGGGAATGTGGTGGAAGGGTCACAGGTTCAATACCCGAAATCCTTGAGGAAGTTGTCACTATGTCTCAATTTTCCACATAATTTGTAAGTGTTAGTGAATGAGTTGTTAGTCATGAAGCAAAAAACTTTATAGGGAGAGAGAGAGGGAGAGAGGGAGAGAGGGAGAGAGGGAGGGAGAGAGAGAGAGAGAGAGAGAGAGAGAGAGAGAGAGAGAGAGAGAGAGAGAGAGAGAGAGAGGTGGAGGGGAGAGAAAGAGGGGAGAGAGGTAAAGGAGGAGAGAGTTTGAACACTTAGTAGTAGAAGAGATGTCCAGAGAGAGCACTGAGGAAGGGAGGTCATAAAAAGGACCTGTGTTTGCATGTGTGTGTGTGTGTGCACATGCCTGTGTGCGCGTGAGTGTGTGTTATATAACTTCTGTGGGTCCACGTGTCTCCAGGAAGCAGGGCGCAGCTGTGTGGAAACTCACTGTGAGAATCCCTTCACTTATTCATCTCTGTGCACACACACTCAGATCCACGTGCACACAGACACACACACTCACACACACGCGCTCTGGCTCCCTTGACCTACACACACACACACACACACACACACACACACACACACACACACACACACACACACACACACATCACACAAAGACTTGCATACTTTCATATTAAAACACACACGCAATCAAACACACTCAAACAGTCTCAGTCACACACACACACACACACACACACACACACACACACACACACACACACACACACACACACACACACACACACACACACACACACACACACACACACAGACACACACACACACACACACACACGGGGGGGGCCTTCATCAAACATTAATAGTGGCTAATGGAGCATTGCTGTAGCGGCTGTGGCGACCGTGTGACTGTAACACGTGACACTCTGAAACACCTGCCGCAGAGACTCAGTATGGGGGTATACAGTATGGGGACCGAGCGGGGTACCGTCAAAGTCCCCCACATGCCTGGCCTGAGGGCATCCTGCAACAGGACACCCTGAATCCTACCTGCTCCCCCACGACGTGCATTAGAATTCTCTCTTAGTCGCGTTGGATAAAAGTGTCTGTGAAGAAGGCGGCATTGTTAAGAAAGAGTTAATTGAATTTGATTCCTCGGTCTGGTGAAATTGTCTGTCGGGGGCTATTGTCAGACAGCGGTTAACCTCGTTTAATTCGTTGAACCTGAAACACAAGCCCAGCGGGGAGGGGGGGGTGTAAAGTATTTATTGTAATTTTTCCCTCCTCAAATCGTAATAGTCTTGGCATTTCGTCAGGGAATTGTAGATTCATGACACGCGGCGATGTCTTCTGGATGGAGCGAGGCGTTTAGTGTTCGTTTGGGCGTGCGTATCCGTTTGTTTAGCCGACGGCCTCTAGCCTGAAACACTCCAAAGTGAACAGTGAGTTTTTGGTCAGAAGTAAGTGGACGAGTACTTTGGTCAGCACGAACTGTCTGGCTGTTTTTGCAGAGCGATTTTGGGGCTTATGCTGGCATGAGCAAAGCACTCTACAAAGTGCACACCTACTCACAGACACACACAAAGACACTCTCTCACACATACACACACACACACACACGCACACGTGCACGCACGTACAGAAGCAAAAGACTCACACACAAAAGCTAAAGACACACACACACACACGTACACGCACGTACAGAAGCAAAAGACTCACACACAAAAGCTAAAGACACACACACACACACACACGTACCCGCACGTACAGAAGCAAAAGACTCACACACAAAAGCTAAAGACACACACACAAACACGTACCGAAGCAAAAGACACACACACACACACACAAAAGGTAAAGACACACACACAGGCAGAAAAATAACAGACACACACAAAATGCAACACACACACATACACAAAAGCTGAAGTCACACACACACGCACCAAAGCAAAACACACACACACACAGACACACACAAAAGCTAAAGACACACAGGCTATTGTTGTTGCTGTATTGCCAGCTAACTGGATCAGTAGAAGAGTTTTCTCTCCCAGCGAGCATTAGATGATTTGATTTATGATTGGAGAAGTCATTAGGGGGAGAAGTTCAGGCAGAAATAACCTTACACGAATCATACACACAGAGACACACACACACACACACAGGCATGCACCCACACACACAGGCACGCACACACTAATACACACACACACAAGCACACAGACACACACACACACACACACACACATAAACACCCGCACGTACGTATTCAGACATGTGTGCCTGCACACACACCTGCTTACACGTGCGCACAAAAAAATCTGTTTAAGATCCATACAAACAATGTTATGCTCCAGTTTTATTTCCAGTATCTTTCTCTCTCGCTTTCACTCTCTCACGCTCTCGATCTCTCTCTCTCGGTCTCTCTCACTCGCTTGCTCTTGCTCTCTTGCTCTCATGCTCTCTCTCGCTCCTCTCTCTCTCTCTCTCTCTCTCTCTCTCTCTCTCTCTCTCTCGCTCTCTCCCCCTCTCTCTCCCTTCCCCTCTCTCTCTGCTTCAGCTGTAATCCCTCACCTCTCCATCTAATTTAAATAGGCACGCAGCCAGATGTTGAACATGGAGGGCCACACATAAACATACAAACACAGACACACACATGCACACAAACACACACACACACATACACACACACCCACACTCACACACGTACACACAAACACACAGAGACACACAAATACGCGTGCACACCCTCCCTCGATACACATACATGCGCACAACACAGGAAAGCACAAGCGTGCGCACACACACACACAAACACACACACTAAACAAAAAAGGAGACAGGAAAGGTACACAACACTAACACACACTCCGACACACACACGGCCAGGTCTACACTACTTAATGAGCGGCTGATCTTTCGGCGAACTCTAAGCGGGTCAGACTGGTTTTTAGAAAGTACAAAATCTGCTCCTCGGTGTGATTGGTTGAGGTTAGCGTGTAGCACTGCAGCTCAACTTCATCCAATCAGCAAAAACAGCCATGAGACCAATCAGTCGCCAGTACACAGCAATACTATTTCTCTGTTG
Organism: Pollachius pollachius; assembly: GCF_949987615.1. Taxonomy (NCBI): domain Eukaryota; kingdom Metazoa; phylum Chordata; class Actinopteri; order Gadiformes; family Gadidae; genus Pollachius; species Pollachius pollachius. The sequence continues at coordinate 4,439,086 of NC_136946.1, read as the reverse complement.
ACCAGAGTACAGAAGCTAACATCTCTATGTATCAATATCGTTTTTTCTTTAATATTATATCAGCTATGTAGTTCGTCTGTTTGCTGACCAGTACTTTCCTTATCGTCAGCCATAGGAATCCCCGTTTTCTTCTTTTTCTCCGGCGTTCTCTGTGCGTTCCGCATGAATCAGGTTCACCCGCTGTACCTCGGCACGAGGGCCAGCAAAGGGACGCTTTGTTCTGTTTATGAGCCCGAGGTTGTGAGGGGTACCGGGGGGCAGCAGACTGCAGAGCAGACCTGCTCTGAGTGAGTGGACCCCAGGCAGCGGGAAACACAGCGGAGCAAAATGAAAGGAAGAGTGGAACTGCTTTGATTAAGGGTTTTGGCACAAACAAACTATTTCCTTTTTATTTATTTTTTTTTTTTGGTTTACGCTGAATTAATTGTATTGCAATACATGTTTTTAATATTCTTTCTCTCCCTTTCTCCCTCCCTCCTTCTCTCCCTCTCTTCTCCTCTCACCCTCCCTCCTTCCCTCTATTTCTCTCTCTCTCCCTCCCTTTCCCCCTTCCCTCCCCTCTCCTTTCCCCCTTCCCTCCCCCTCCCTCCCTTTCTCCCTCCCTCCCTCTCTCCCTCTCTTCTCCTCTCACCCTCCCTCCTTCCCTCTATTGCTCTCTCCCTCCCTCCCTCCCTTTCCCCCTTCCCTCCCCTCTCCTTTCCCCCTTCCCTCCCCCTCCCTCCTTTTCTCCCCCCTCCCTCCCTTTATTTCTCTATCCCCCCCCCCCCCCCTGGCCAGGCCCCCCTTCTCCGCCGCGGGAGCTGGTCTACACCCTGAAACAGTCCACCCTGATCCTGGACTGGGCGGCCCCGCTGGACACGGGGGGCCGCGGGGACCTGAGCTACAGCGTGGGCTGCCGGCGCTGTGCGGGGCCCCTGTGCGAGCCGTGCGGCCCCAGCGTGGGCTTCGTGCCCCAGCAGGCGGGGCTCACGGAGCGCACGGTGACGGTGGTCAACCTGCTGCCCGACACCAACTACTCCTTCTCGGTGGACGCGGTGAACGGCGTGCTAGAGCTGCTGCCCGGAAGGAGGTTCTACGCCCAGGTCAACGTGTCCACCAGTCTGCCTGGTGAGGGCCCGACGCACGCACGCAGGCACGCTAAGCACGCACGCTAAGCACGCACGCTAAGCACGCACGCTACGCACGCACGCTACGCACGCACGCTACGCATGCACGCACGCTACGCACGCACGCACGCACGCACGCACGCTACGCACGCACGCACGCACGCACATACGCTATGCACGCACGCACGCACGCACACACACACACACTCGTGCACACGTACCCATTTAAATATTTACATCATTACAAGCTGACAAGTATTAATGAGAAAAAAGCGATGCATCACAATTAATCACAGCAAATTGTGCGATTAATTTGTTAATTAATTTCATTCATTAATTGATTGATAAACCTAGCGCGCACATACGCACACACCTACACACACGTGCACAGATACCGACGCAGAGACGCACGCAAACAGAGCATGCAAACACACAATCAAACATACACACACAGATGCATGAATTCACACACAAACACACACACACACAAACACACTCATACAGACACAATATTCACAGACGCATAAAAATGCATGAGCACAATCGCACAAACACGCCAACACCTTGACTCCACTAAATCAACAGCTATCATCGCAAAGTTGACCTTGAACAACACATGAATACATTCACATGAACACACATCTCTGTTCTATATTCACTGTGCAGTTATACGAGAAGAGTGCGCACACACACACACACACACACACACACACACACACACATACTCATGCAAACATGCACACGCACACTCATACCCAACACACAAACACACGCACACAAGCGCACACCCACCCACCCACGCACACACACACAGAACACACACACACACACACACACACACATACAAACACAGGCACGCAAACACATGCACACACAGCCACCCACACTGTCTGATCTGCTGTACTGAGTCTCTATATTTCTGGTTTATGTTGGGTGTTTACCATTGTTGTTTAAACTGGTTGTTTGTGTTGGCTGTTTACTGTACAGAGAAAATTGTTTTATTTCAGACTACCATAGACTGAGGAACACACACACACACACACAAGCACACACACATACACATACACATACACACATACACACACATACATACACACATACATATATATATTATACATGCATACATGCATACATACATACATACATACATACATACATACATACATACATACAGGCATACCCATACACACACACTTTCTCTCTCACTCACTCATATTTCACATGCATATATACACACGTTTACACAGTCTTTCTTTCTCTCACTCAATCAATCACTGGCTCATATTCACACAGACACAGACACAGACTCACACACACACACACACCACACACACACACACACACACACACACACACACACACACACACACACACACACACACACACACACTAAAGGCAATTAAGCAGTAAGCTATTAAGTTATTGCTGAAATTTCTCCTAGATTTCTCCATGATTTCCCCTCGGGATGAAGGAAGTCTCTCCGTCTAGAATTCGAAGCTCACACATCTCGCGCAGAATGTCAAATTGCATCCAAGATCGTGAAAGTCAGGGCTCTCAGATCCCAAAATAACCCAGACAACATAATCACCATGGCGATTTCGGTTTATATATTTCCATAAGACCCAATCATGCTGAGGTGGGACAAATGTGTCTGTTGCATACGATGTCACTTTACAGTTGGTCTTTGTGTGTTTGAGTGTTTGTGACACACACACACACACACACACACACACACACACACACACACACACACACACACACACACCTCATGTATTGGTATATGGCCCCAACAGGATAAATATTTGATGTCAAGCTAACAGTGGCTAACCAGCTATTGCCACGACACCATGTGATGAGGCTCAGGTGTGTGTGTGTGTGTGTGTGTGTGTGTGTGTGTGTTTGTGTGTGTTCATTGACCTTAATGAATACTGCAACAGGGATACAACTCTAAGCCAGGCTCCAACAATCTTTCTCACTCACTCTCTGTCTCTCTCTCCCTCTCTCTCTCTTTCTCTCTATCACTCTCTCTCTATCCCTCCCTATGTATCACTCTCTCCCCCCCCCTTTCTCTCTCCGTCTGTCTAAAAATGTCTCTCTAGCATCACGTCGTCCAATTACTTCTGATGACACTAACTTCTTTCCCCCTCCATTTCCTGCCTCATTTTCACAGCTTCCACTTCCACACCCTATGACTCTTTTGACTATTCTTAGAGCCTAATTCCAGCCATTGCTCTCCCTAACTCCATCTCCCTTTTCGCTGTCTCTTTCCTCTCCCTCCGTATACCGTATCTCTCTATCCTAATCTCTCTTTTTCTCTCTGTCTCTCTTTCCCCGTCTCACTCTCTCCCTAGAAAACGATTGTGAAAGCAGTTTCAAAATAAAACAAAGGAAAAATAGTACAATATCTAATATCTCCCTCTCTCTCTCTCTCGCTCTCTCTCTCTCTCCCTCTCTCTGTGTGTGTTGGAGGATGAAGGGGACTTCATTGTATCTCTCTAATGATCTTGTGTATCATACAAATGGTATTTACTCGTCGTTACCTTTCCAAATAACAATACGGTCGCACTTGATGTGCTTGATGTTTTTACTGGAACATAGCAGGCTGTTAATATTTCAATTTCTTTGTGTGTGTGTGCATTTCTGTGCCGCAAAAACTACTTTCCATTTCCCTCGCTCTTGCTCACTCTCTCTCCCTCTCTCCAACCCTCCCACCCCCCACCCACACACATTTCACTCGTCCACTTATGTAAACACACACACACACACACACACACACACACACACACACACACACACACACACATACTCAGACACATGCAGACACATAATTCGACATATACACTCACACACTCAGACACACACACACACACACGTACAAACTCACACACAGACACGCACCACACACACACACACGCATACACACAATCAGACACACAGATAGGTACAAACTCACACACACATATATACACAATCAGACTCACACACATGCTTTTTTATTTTTACTCGGACCTATAGGCTCTATCTGTGATGCTCTCCGCAATGTTAGGTTTTTTCCGCTCCCTCTAAGCTCGTTAGCTAAGCTCGTAGGAGTGGATTGGCGTGTTCGCGTGTGTGTGTGTGCGTGTGCGTGTGTGTGTGTGTGTGTGTGTGTGCAGTCCTAGCCAGCTGCAGTGTAACCTAGCGTGCCCGCTAACTTTAGCTACAATTTAGTTTCACTCTCGCTCCGTCTGCCCAGGTGCTTATGCTCACAGAATCGGGTTAGACGCAGGGCAGATATTTTTAAAACATATCCCAAAACCACGTTGTCTCTCTCACTCTCGCTCTCGCCCTCATCCTCTTCTTTCTTGTATCTCTCTCTCGCATCTCTCTTGTTTTCTGTCTGTCTGTCTTGCGCTCTCACTATCTCTCTCTCTGTCTGTCTGTCTATATGTCTGTCTCTCTCGCCCTCTCTCTCTCTCCCTGTCTGTCTGTCTGTCTGTCTGTCTGTCTGTCTGTCTGTCTGTCTGTCTGTCTGTCTGTCTGTCTGTCTGTCTGTCTGTCTCTCTCTCTCTCTCTCCCTGTCTGTCTGTCTGTCTGTCTGTCTGTCTGTCTGTCTGTCTGTCTGTCTCTCTCTCTCTCTCTCCCTGTCTGTCTGTCTGTCTATCTGTCTGTCTGTCTGTCTTGCGCTCTCACTATCTCTCTCTCTGTCTGTCTGTCTATATGTCTGTCTCTCTCGCTCTCTCTCTCTCTCCCTGTCTGTCTGTCTGTCTGTCTGTCTGTCTGTCTGTCTGTCTGTCTCTCTTGCTATCTCTCTCTCTCACTGTCTCTCTGTCCATCTGTTTGTCTCTCTGTCTCTATGGCTCTCTCATCCTCTCATCCGCTCATCCCTCTGCTCTCTCTCGCTCTCTCTCCCTTCCTCACTCTCTTTCTCTCTGTCTCTCTGTCCCTTGACCCCACACACACACACACACACACACACACACTAGCCCACACGATCATGCATACAAAAGCCATGCAATGCATGGTTCCTCCACACACAACCATCCTATCCTCACAGCCATGTGTTGATGTAATGTTTACTCAAAGGCCACCCTGTTAGTGGAAGCGCTAAGTGTGTCCATTAAAACCTTCCACGGCACCGGCTCTAAATTGAATTATTCTCCCAGTCGGGGGTCCATGATTCTGGGGCACATGTTATCTAAATGCATGTACAATGGAGGGAAGGGGATTTCTCCAGGACACATGGCTGGGGGCTGTTATCTGAGCCCCCCAGGCTAGGGGTGGCCATGTGTGTGTGTGTGTGTGGGGGGGGGGGGGGGCGTGTGGGTGGAGGAATCAGTGCATGGATGGATTCAAAGTGGTAGCATCGGGTGGAAGGATGTGAGTGTGTGTGTGTGTGTGTGTTGTCGGGTATGCAAGAGATTGGTTTTACCCAGGGGCCTCATGGGGCCCTCTTATCTAGTGGGGGGGATTAGTGTGTGTGTGTGTGTGTGTGTGTGTGCGTGTGTGTGTGTGTCTAACATGCTTGGCCACTTTGCGCGTTTTTTCGTCATGTGCTGCAAGCATTGGCGCAGCAACTGTATGTTAGTGTGTTTGCGTGCGTGTGTGTCTCTGTGTGTATGTGGGTGGCTGTGTGCGCCTCCCGAGTGCTCCTCCGTGTGTGTGTGTGTGTGTGTGTGCGCGCATGAGAAGAAAGCGGGCTTGTGTACAGCACACACACAATCAGACGCGCTACCCCGTCGGTGTACTGGGGCGCACCGTGAAACACCCTCTCTGCTCCGCCCACTGGACGGAGAAAGGGATGGAGGGATGGAGATGATAGGGGGGCCGGCCTCAGGGGGGACGGGTGGGGTAGTAAGGATGGGGGAAGGGGGCATGAAACGGGACTGAACCCATAGGCTGGGGGGACGGCCGGGGTCCCGATGGAAGAGCTAAGGAGGGGAGAGGAGAGAGAGGGGGACAGTCTGGCATAATAGCATCCACTGAAGATCATACCAGCCTGGACCCTAGATATACCGGTCCCTGTAGGGTAACAGAGACCTGGGCGAGAGAGCACCACAGCCAGGGAGAGAGAGAGAGGGGACGAGATAGCTGAGGGAGGTACAGGGGGATGAGGGGAGAGACAGGGAGAAAGAGAGGGATGGGGAGAGAGAGAGAGGGAGAGATAGACGGGGAGGAGTGAGGGGAGGGGGAGAAAAAGACTGGGGAGAGTCTCTAAAGGACAGAGAGGGCGAGAGAGACGTTGAGGGAGGGAGAGGGAGGGTGATGGGGAAAAAGGGAGAGAGATGTAGATAGAAAGAGGGAAAGAGTGAGAAGGGAGGGAGAAGAGAGAGGGGACGAGCGAGAGAGAGTGGGGGGAAAGGGAGAGTAGATAAGAGTGAGAAAATGGAGAGAGGAAGAAGAGGGGGAGGACAGAGAGGGAGAGAGAAATGGCAAGGGAGGGAGAGAGAGAGAGAAAGAGAAACAGGGAGACAGAGGGGGAGATGAAGGGAGAACTGTGAGGCGTGGTGGAGGTTCAGTCTGAGGGGATTTAAAACAACCCAAGTGGGTCACTCAGAGGAAGTGTTATATTTTGTGTCTAATATCCAACTTTTTGTTTAGAGAGGGTGCGGGTGTACTCTGTCGCTTTATGATGTGTACGTCTGTATTAAACAGGGGAAATAATGTTCAAGTGAAGGGAAAACGGTTGAGGAATCGACGCTGTGTCAAGCTGACACATTTCCAGAAGTGTATTCCCCACCTTTAAAGACCTAATCGATTTGATAAAAAAACAGGTAGAGGTGGAAATTAATCTTGTTCTGTCAATGCATTCTTAAAATTACAGCTATGAAGGACAATATGCAAATATTCCCAAAAGAATTGTCATGTGACTTTTAAACTCAGCATAGTACAAAAAAAACAGAGGTCAGAACACTATCACTCTCTCTCTCTCTCTTGCTCGCTCTCTCTCTCTGTCTCTCTCTCTGTCACTCTCTCTGTCTCTCTGTCTCTCTCTCTGTCACTCTCTCTGTCTCTCTCTCTCTCTCTCTCTCTCTCTGTGTCTCTCTCTCTGTCTCTCTCTCTGTCTCTTGCTCGCTCTCTCTCTCTGTCTCTCTCTCTGTCACTCTCTCTGTCTCTCTCTCTGTCACTCTCTCTGTCTCTCTCTCTCTCTCTCTCTCTCCGTCTCTCTCTCTCTCTCCCCCCCCCCCCCCCCCCCCCCCGAGTCGGAGGGTGAGGGTGAGGAGGAGTCAGCGAGGGGTCTAGAGAGAGTCTTGGAGTTCGTCCTTCTTAACGAGGAGTGACGGCGAGGAGGAGCTAAATGAATAGAGCCATCAGGCTTAAAGACCCCCGCCACGGGACCCTTTAATCAGCCCCCTCTCGTGCTCCTCTGATTGGACGCTATGAGGAGGTCCGGCCTGTCATCCACGAGCGTCTCGCTCTTCGTTTTCAATCTCACGCCGAATGAAGTTTGTCCCTTCTGGCTCGCCGTGGATGAGGCTTGACTTTGAGTGTGAAGGGTCCTTTGTGAGATGTCCAACGAAAACCAGATGAGAGTATGCACCTGGATGCACATACGCAATGGTGCGCACACACACACACACCCACACACACGTTCACACACACAAACACAAACACACCGAGACGCACATTTACACACACACACACAAGTTCACACACACGCACACACAACCACACACGCGTTCACACACACGCGTTCACACACACGCGTTCACACACACACACAAAACCCACACACACTCACACAAAAACACACACACACACAAACACACACAAGTTCACACACACACACACACACACACACACGCACACACACACGCACACACAACCACACACAAGTTCACACACACGCGTTCACAATCACGCACACACACAAAAAAACACACACACACGCACACACACTCACATACATAGGCCCGTACATGTATAGGCAGGGTGAGATGTGTTTGATTCTATAGGGCTGCTGGAAAGCTTGTTTAGTAGGAATCCGGTTTAATAGAAACACTTAAAGGATCGACGCCAACAGAACACCACAGAAGGCGTCAGACGAGACATTCTAAATAAAAGCATGGCACAGAGATAAGAGAATCCAAACAAGCCCGTTCAGACGCACACTCTAATAGAAAACCTTCAATAGAGGCCGACGGTTTCACCGCAGACAATAACACACGCCGGTCGTCGTGGTAATCAGAGCATCGCGCGGTACCAGCGAGGCGCCTTTTGATGGGAGGAAAGCGCTTAGACGCTCCACAGCTCGAGACGGAAGACGCCGCGAATCAAGGGGGCCGCCTTTATATAGACGAAAACGAGGAGAGAGAGACACTGGGAGAATATGGAAGGGGAGAGAGAGGGGGAGGGAGAGGGGGGGAGACGAGGGAGGGGGAGCAAGAGACGGGGAGACAAGAGAGGGGGAGAGAGAGACTGGGAGATGACAGGGAGGAGAGAGAGAGGGTGAGAGAGGAATGGAGAGAGAGGGAGGGAGAGAGAGAGGGGGAGGCGAGAGAGTGGGAGACGTTCCCTCGAACGCCCCCTTTAGACAACACACAACTCCTATTCACCGCTCTGTTCATTGGTCTAGTTGAACCCTCATTGTGAAGCCGGCAGCTGTGTGTGTGTGTGTGTGCATCTGTGTGTGTGTAAGCCTGTGCAAATGCATTCGACAACAGATGTGCGCGTGGACAACTACTCACCAACATTATCATGGTGTTGAAAACGTCCCCCCCTCAACCATGTGTTTATGACTTCACCTTCCGCCTCCCTCGTCCCCTTTATAAATATCGTCTTTTATCGTGTTCATGGAGGTCCGTCCTCTAAACGCCCTTGACCGGGCATCCTGTGACTGAACGGGCGCTGGGCCTTTGGGACGGGGCCGGGCACCTGGTGGATGATGTTGGTGTTGTCCCTGTTCTCGTCCCCAGGGTGGGAGCTTTCCCCCAGCCTCTATCAGCCCCACTTTAGCTCCAGCTGAACTTCGCCTGAACCCTCCAAGCCGAATACGCCCCGTACTGCAGACTCTGCACATTTGGCGGCAGTTGGAGCTTGTGTGTGTGTGTGGTGTTTCGGTGTCTGTGTATGTGTGTGTGTGTGTGTGTGTGGATGTGTGGTTCGTGTTTGTTGGGGTCTGAATGTGTGTGTTGTGTCAGTGTCGACGTCGGTGTGCGTGTGTGTGCTGTGTCAGTGTCGTGGTGTGTGTGTGTATGGGTTGTCATGTGCGTGTGTGTGGTATGTCAATGTGTGTGTGTGTATGTGTCGTGTGTGCGTGTGTGTGTGGTGTGTCCGTGTGTGTGTGTGTGTGTGTGTGTGTGTGTGTGATTGTGTGCTGGGTTCGCGTTCCCTGTAGCTGTCTCGCCTGTCATGGTGGATAAAGTTGTCTAAGGTTTCTAAGCCCAGGTCTTCCGGCAAGCTGGCTTCAGCTAACGCACGCTAGTGTTTGTCTCTGGCTCCCGGTGTGTGTGTGTGTGTGTGTGTGTGTGTGTGTGTGTGTGTGTGTGTGTGTGTGTGAGTGCGCGTCTCTCTATGTGTGTGTGAGTGTTAGTGGGTTTGCATAACAATTTAAAAATGTTTTAGAATAAAATGTAGAAATGCTGAGGGTTGAAGCTGAGGCAAATCATTTCTCATTTCCATTTGAAGTAATCCTCTGCCACACATAAACGAGCTGGAATGACGAAGAATAAAAACCTCGGCTTTCTCCTCGTTGACTCGCTGACCTCCTCCTCCACCTCCTCCTCCTCCTCTTCGTTCACTTGTTGCTCATTATCTAACTCCTGGCACGGGCCGGGAGCTGAGCCGCTCTGAGTCATCCTGTCGGTCCAACAGTACGACTGTATGATCGACCCATGAACTCATTGCTTAAGGCAGTCGCGGCCGTCGTTCTCCTGTAATTAGGTGTCGTAAATGTCAAGGCAAAACCGAGCAAACACTGCTGTCTGTCTGCGCCCGTTCCTCACTGTTTGTCTTTGGAGAATTGCGGAAAAAACGCGGGTGGAGAATTGAAGGCACCAGCTATTGGATTTTATCAGGAGGACGGAACATGAATGAAATGAAATGATGAAATACAAAACAACCTAGTCTAGTCAAGGCATGCTTCGTCTTTTTGATCGTCTCAAACACGAAAAAGACGCAGCGGGCTTCACGGCAAAACATGTCAGACAATGAAACGAAACAGGATTTAGAAAAATACATTTAAGACGTTTCACAAATGAATTTAAAAGACGGATGATAACGGGGTTTAAAGACCACATGATGGACAACTGAATAAAATAAAAAGCAGTGTAATTGAGCAGGAAGAGAAGGTGAACGCCAACGTTTTTACCCTTGATTTAAAGGTAGTTAGCTTGATGTAAATATAGTCAGTGTTGAAGCGAGTCTCAGACATAAACGGGTCTGATCAAACCAGAAGGTCTGGAGGTCCAGTCTGGCCTGTCGTTCATGTTTTTTCAGGACACCCTGTCCCACTCCCAGGTGTGAAGTGGATCAGCTGTCAGAATGAACCCTATAGGGACACCAGAAGTGGGCGTGTCCTGCCTGGTGTAGCGACTGGCTGTGAGACCTTTTTCCGTGTCTCTCTCTCGCTGACGTTCGCCCACGCGTCATGTTGTGATCCACACCTGAAGGCTCCATGCCTAGATACAGGCAATAGCGTGTGTGTGTGTGTGTGCGTGTGTGTGTGTGTGTGTGTTTGTGTGTGTGAGTCACACACGCGCGCACACGCACATATCCTCGCTCATTCACATGTGCACGCACACACACACACACACACACACACACACACAGACACACACACACACACACACACACACACACACACACACACACACACACTCTCTCGTCCGCAGCCATGGTGAGTCACTACTCTCCAACACACTCCTTTGACACTCGACATCATCGGCGTTTCTGTTCTCAGACGCGCCAAAACAAAGTTTTATAAACCTGCGCTCCGCTCACGGCCTCCGTCTGGGTTTGCGACCCTGGTTAGTGTGCGTGTCCGTGTGTGTGTGTTTGCGTGCGTGTCTCGGTTGTTCATCGCCGACATCAAAAACGCTCCCTTCCCTCGCCGCTCTTCTTAACCTGTGGACGGGTGCCATGGTCGATAATGAAAGTTTGAAATACGCGCTTGCAGACGGCGGTACCTAACGGCGTGACGCCCCCAGACGCCTCGCCGCTGATCTGCCATAAATAGCCGTGATGTAGGGGGGCCGTCGGATGGGGCCCCGCTTTATCGAGAAAACCCTGAAAGTTGCGTTTTAGAGGGAGATTTACCGGGCTCCTGACGATCCATCATCACGCCGTGCAGGGAGCACCCGCAGATCAGACTCTCTCTCTCTGTCTGTGTGTCTCTCTCTTCCTTCTGTCTCTGTGTCTCTCTCTCTTCCTTCCATCTCTCTACCTGTCTGTCTGTCTGTCTATCTTACTCTTTACTGTGTGTGTGTGTTTCTCTCTCTCTCTCTCTCTCTTTCTCTCTCTCTCTCTCTCTCTCTCTGTCTTACCCTCTCTCTCTCACTTTATTTCCCTCTCTCTCTCTCTGTATCTCTTTGTATCACTTTATCTGTCTTTTTGTGTTGGTGTGTGCGTGTTGGTGTGTGCATGTGTGTGTGTTCCCACTTCCGGATGATGGTACTTAATAAGCTGTAATTAGCTTCCTCCTTTGTCTACCTCTCAATATAGACACACACAGGCACACACACACACACACACACACACACACACACACACACACACACACACACACACACACACACACACTCACACACATACACGTGTTGCGTGGGGGCAGGCATCTTGCTTAACTGATGACAGAACGGACTCTTCCCCTTGCTAACCAGTACCTCACCGTCCCACTCCCAGCACTGCATTAAAGAACTGTTAAAAGCTGACATGTAGCTCTATAGGACCGTCTGAAATGACCCGCCATCCCATAATATCCCCAGAGCTGGTTCTGGCAGAACAGTTTTTACACTGTGAGTGTTCTGACAACATCTCGAGCACAGAGAGGACGGCTATGTCTGCTTCGTCGGCTGTTGTGCTGTTCGCTGTATCGTATCCATAGCAACACTGGGGATCATGGTCTTTGTGTGGGTGTGTACGTTCGTGCTCGTGTTTGAACCTAACTCTAGCGTCGAAAAGTGTGTCCATTGTTGTGTTTTTTCCAAATGCTGCGGAACAAAGAATCTAAAGGAACAGGGTGCTCAAGGGAAAGCAAACAATGACCCATATTCCTATTCTCCTTTTGGCCTCATGTTGCCTGGGACAGCCCACTGAGAATCAGCACGCACACACACACCACACGCGTGCACACACACACACACACACACACACACACACACACACACACACACACACAAGTAGGCACGCACAAGCACACACAAGCACCGACGCAAGCACGCACGCATGCACACACTCACACACGCATTCAAACACATATGCATGCTAACATGCACACGCGCGAATGCGCACGCACGCAGGCACACACGCATACACACACACGCAGGTTATAAATACTTGTCTTACCGACGCCAACAAGCAGGTTGCAGAGTATCAGAACACACACACTAGGCACCTTATCACTTCTATTGATCCTGTATCGATTTACACCTACAGCACACCCACACACACACACACTCACACACACAAACACACGCCCACAATCAGTATCAAGATCGCAAGAGCTCAGTGGAAATGGAGAGAGAGAGGGGGCGAGAGACATCATGTCTGTGTCTTATTCTCACTTGTTCACATGTGCTTTGGCAATGTAAACCTGTTGTTCCCATGCTAAATAAAGCTCTATGGATCGAGAGAGAGAGGAAGACAAAGTGGGCGAGCGAGAGAGACAGAGAGAGAGAGAGAGACGGTAATAGTGAGTGAGAGGTGCAGAGAGACAGTTACAGCAGGCGAGAGGGGCAGAGGGAGTAACAGCGAGTGGAAGGTGCAGAGAGACAGTTACAGCAAGCGAGAAGGCAAGAGAGACAGTTACAGCAAGCGAGAAGGCAAGAGAGACAGTTACAGTAACAGTGAGCAAGAGGTGCAGACAGTTAAGCGAGAGACGGTTACAGTGACCAGAGGTGCAGGGAGACAGTTGCAGCCAGCGAGAGGTAGAGAGACAGTTTTGAGTGAGAGGTGCAGAGAGACAGTTACAGCAAGCGAGAGGTGCATGGAGAGTTACAGCGAGTGGAACGTGCAGAGAGACGGTTACAGCAAGCGAGAGGTAGAGAGACAGTTACAGCGGGCGAGCGGTAGAGAGAGAGAGACAGTAATTTGGAGCGGTAATAGCCAGCGAGGTGCACACAGAGAGAGACAAATGGTCCCTGATGTCCGCGGCCTGTCATTGCTTTAGTAAATCTGTTTGTTTACACCCCTCCACGTCGGGGGGGCCGTGGTTATAACCCCGACGGGCCCCCGACGCAGAAAGCGTTTGTTTGTACCCGAGGAGACGGTAAAAAAAAAGTAAAATGAGCACACACACTATAAAACAAATCAGCGGTTGAGCCATGTTTGTGTCACTGACGGCCCCCGTGGATCCCGGGGCCTCCCTGTCTGCGGTGATAACCACCAGCCCTGGCTGCCGGTTAGGCCTCTGTTCCCGGAGATACCAGAGGCCCCCAGTGCTAGGGCCCGCTGTAGAGTGCCAAAGGCCAGGAAGGAGCCATGGAACGAGGCTCCACCAGCCTCTCTCTGGGGTTAGAGGATAGGTTGACGGTGTTGGATTCAGTTCGAAAGGTACTTGGTTCGATCCCACAGTGTCCGTAGTTGTGTGTGTGTGTGTGTGTGTGTGTGTGTGTGTGTGTGTGTGTGTGTGTGTGTGTGTGTGTGTGTGTGTGTGTGTGTGTGTGTGTGTGTGTGTGTGTAGGTTGTGGTAAGGTGTTTAAGGACATTCATTGGCAATTTTTAATTACTCACAAAAACCTGCTTACACCTTGGAAGCGTTTGATCGATAAGCAGAAGGAGTACGGATTTATTATGGAAATAGTGAAATAAAAGTTCTAGAATGATAGCAAAATATTGGTTTATGGAAACACACACACCCAATCAGCCAACGAGGCGGCCTCTTTGAAGTGTTATCGGAGGAAAGTCAGGCTGAGGGCCTGCCACCACCGCCGTCTTCGTCTGCCTTCCTGGCCATCTGCTTCCCTCCCTGTCACTCCACCACGGAGTGGTTTCACAAAGCAGTCCTTCACGCCTCACCTCCTCCCTGATCTCTGCACCGCGCTGAGCTCTATACTTTACCTACAGCTCAGGATGGAGAGAGATAGAGGGAGAGAGAGAGAGAGAGGGAGGGAGGGAGGGAGAGAGAGAGAGAGGGAGGGAGGGAGGGAGAGAGAGAGAGAGAGAGGGGGGGGGGAGAGAGAGAGAGGGAGGGGAGAGAGAGGGGGGAAGAGAGAGAGAGGGAGAGGGAGGGGAGAGAGAGAGAGGGAGAGAGAGAGAGGGAGGGAGGGAGAGAGGGAGGGAGGGAGGGAGGGAGAGAGGG
>NC_136946.1:4419716-4424342 GCF_949987615.1 Pollachius pollachius | reverse complement strand
AACACGGCGAGAACACACAGCGAACAATGGGCGGCAGTCAGCGGAGAAGGTTCTCTCTCTCTCTCCCCCACTCCGCCTCTCTCTCCCCCACTCCGACTCTCTCTCTCCCCCACTCTCTCCCTCTCCAACGAGGGCCAGCTTGTGTTTGTGTCAGTTTGTGTGCTTGCCTGCGTTTGTGTGTCCGTTTTTGTGTGTGTTTTGTGCGTCAGGCTGTGCAATAGGTTGGAGTCCATTCAGGCGGGTCTTTATCATATTCACAAGGTGTTCATAGGGCAGTTGGATAAAGGCGCAAAATAAAACAATCTTATTGTTTCGTTCTCTCTCTCTCTCTCTCTCTCTGCCTCTCTCTCTCTCCCCCTCTCTCTCCCCCCCTCTCTCTCTCTCTCTCTCTGCCTCTCTCTCTCTCTCTGCCCTTCACTTCCATTACCAGAGAGTCGATTGGTTGCACTGCTGAGCAGTGGTTACCGTTTTCTAAAGTTATAACCTTCCTCCCCCCCCCTCCTGTGACACACACACACACACAGACACACACAGA
Organism: Pollachius pollachius; assembly: GCF_949987615.1. Taxonomy (NCBI): domain Eukaryota; kingdom Metazoa; phylum Chordata; class Actinopteri; order Gadiformes; family Gadidae; genus Pollachius; species Pollachius pollachius. Next base: position 4,423,807 of record NC_136946.1, on the reverse strand, counting down.
CACACACACAGGCACGCGTGCACGGTTAACGGTTAACTGCTCTCTTTCACATACTGTCACCGAGGGATCTCTTTATTGTGAGTGTGTTTCGGAGAACGAGAAATGAAAACAGTAGGTGGAGGAATCACAGCAGCTGCATTAAGACAGATGACACTCCAGGTCTGTCCGCTTGGTCGAGAATGGATGCGATAATGTGCACCGACAAACTACGCACACTGATTAAGCCGTGTGTGTGTGTGTGTGTGTGTGTATCCACTCGCGTATGCTCGTTCAAAACAAAGAACATTGTTAAAAAATGAACCCTGGTAACGATTAATTGTGTGTGTGTGTGCCCGTGTGTATGTCCGCGTGTGTGTGTGAGGGTCCGAGAGTATGTCTGTGCCCGGTTGTACATGTGTGCGCGTGTGTATGTGCGTGCCCGTATGTATTGTGTGTGTGTATGTGAGTTTGTGTGTGTATGTGCGTGCTCATGTATATCTGCGTTTAATTAGCAGTTACGGTGAATAATCACCTCCCCTTTGGTGATCAACATCTTGGCAACAGTAAGACAAAATAAAAATGGCCGCCGTTCCGGCTCATATCGCCACTGGAGTGGTTCTGCTTACGATCTTAACGGCGTCATGCTCTGTCTGCATAACGCCACTTCCTGCTCAGACCCCTGTGTCACTATTGATTGATGGCTCGTCACCCAGCCCAACAGCTGATGCTTTAAGACAAACGGGGCGATTGTGATCCCCCCGGTTGGAGGAGAAATGGAGAGACGTCATGGGTTCCGAGGAGCGAGATCCAGCAATCAATCAGGGAGCACATTTCTTTCGGAAGTGAGCACTTTAGTCCCGTCGATATTTCATTGTTCCTGACTGAGAGGACAGGGTGAGAATAATACTGTCTTTTCTTATTTAACCCTGAATGAACCCAGGGGTGAGGTGGTCAGTCAGGCTATAAATGAGCCAAAAAGAGAGAGAGAGAGAGAGAGAGATAGGAAGAGAGAGAGAGAGGGAGAGGGAGAGAAAGAGAGAGAAACCTGGATTGAGATGCTGATATGGTTTAAGAGAGGGGGAGATAGCATTGAAGATGAGCATGATTTAGAGAGAGAGGCATAGAATGAAATACAAGTCTTTCTCTGTAGTTCTATGCAATTTCTGTATTCAAAACCTAGAAACGCTTGCAAACACGCATACATGCACACTCATCCATTCGCACACACACACACACGCACACCCGCGCACACACCCCACGTTCCATCTGCCCATGAAGGATGATGCAGTGAGTGTGATTGAGTTATGACTCTGACGTGCGCTCTCTCACCTGTTCCCTGTTTATCCTCCCGCTTACCGCACCCTATCCACGCCATTCACCCTCCCCCTGCTTTGATTAAAATCTCATTCCCACCCCATGTCTGCTCTGGAGTTAATTGAAAGTTAATTGATTCCGAGATTGAGACACGAGAACAGAATGTGCCGCGCTGCTGACGAGGGGAACCGGGGCAGGTGTTTGACGTTGATGATGGCTCGAGACAACTAACCTTCTGTTCCTCTCTCTCTCTCTTGCGCTCGCTCGCTTGCTCTCTCGCTCTCGCTCGCTTTCTTGCTTGCTCTCTCTCTCTCTCTCTCTCTCTCTCTCTCTCTCTCTCTCTCTCTCTCTCTCTCTCTCTCTCTCTCTCTCTCTCTCTCTCTCTCTCTCTCTCTTTCTCTCTCTTTCTCTCTCCAGCGCCCTCTCTGATCAGTGAGTTGCGTGCAGAGAAGATTGACCAGAAGAGCGTAACTCTGGCCTGGAGAAAACCTCTGCTGCTGTCGTACCCCAACAGCAGCCGAACAGAGTATGAGGTCAAGTACTATGAGAAGGTAACACACACACACACACACACACACACACACACACACACACACACACACACACACACACACACACACACACACACACACACACACACACACACACACACACACACACACACACATACATACACACACACACACACACACACACACACACACACACACACACACACACACACACACACACACACACACACACACACACACACACACACACACACAGTACAAAGTCTAGAACTATAAGAAGGTAACTGAGCACGCACACACACACACACACACATAGGCAAGCACACACACACACACACACACACACACAGGATGAAGTAAAGCAGTATTAGAAGGTAACCACACACACACACACACACACACACACACACACAAAGGAGGAAATCAGGTACTGTGAGAATCTGCATCGTCTCACTCTTTGTGACAAAGTAAAACTGTCCCATAATGCACTGCAGGTGTAAGGTGCTGATGATATTTCACATGACAGGTGAGGTGTGCGGGTGTTTGTGCGCACGTGTGAGAGTGGCTGTGTGTGTGTGTGTGTCTGTGTGTGTGTTTTAGATGTAGTTTAAAAACCAGAGCAATAGCCTTAGTTTTCATTTGATAAATGGGTATAAAAGCAGAGGGAATATGCATGCTGAAAAAACCTACAAAGCAAACCAAAACAAAAACAAACCAATTCATCTTCTCTCTTCCAAGGTAATGACCCAAAAAATGAATAAATCCACACTTACTTCCTGCATGTTTTATTATACACTTTGTTGTGCAATCTTCTAGAACAGCCATCGTTTCATTTCTCCCCATTCACCCTCTGAACAGAGGAGTTCCATCATGTCTTGTCACCCTCCTACTCCGAGAACATTCTCCATCTGTAATCCCCCTTGTTCTCTCCCTCCTTCCCTCCCTCCCTCCTCTCCCTCCGTCCCTCCCTCCCTTCCTCCCTCCTCTCCCTCCGTCCCTCCCTCCGTGCTCCTCACTCTCTCAGTCCTGACTTGATGCGTTGTAATTGTGACAGCCTGGTTACTATGTAATTACTTACATCCAGTTTGCTAAGTCAAAACAGTTGTATCCCTACTTCACTAAATATGCTTACTTGAAACAATGGGACTTTCTTTGAATGTGTGTCAATAATTAAATCATGAAATGATTAGTAATTATAAAAGAAAAACAATAATAATATTTGTTAACCCTCTCTCCTACCCTCCCTCTTTCTCTCCCCCTCCCTCCATCCATCTCCTCTCCCCTCCTCCCTCCCCCCTTCCCCCTTCCTCCCCCCTACAGGAGCAGAAGGACCAGAGCTACTCCACGGTGAAGACCTCGGCCACACGCATCAGCGTCCAAAACCTGAAGCCGGGCACCAGTTACGTCTTCCTCATCCGTCCCTTCTCCACCCCCACGCCTCCCTCCTCCTCCTCCTCCTCCTCCTCCTCCTCCTCCTCCTCCTCCTCCTCCTCCCTCTCCTCCTCGCCCCTCTCCTCCTCCTCCTCCTCCACCTCCTCTGCCTCCTCCCCTCCCCCCATCGACTACGGGGGCTACAGCTCGCCGCTGGAGCTGCAGACGCTGGGAGAGTGTGAGTTGGCTTGGTGCTGTTGTTGTTTACTTGTTTACCTGTTTTTTTTTAATCTGGCTCCATGCTCTGTACTGTTGTGTGTGTGTGTGTGTGTGTGTGTGTGTTGGTGTGTGAATGAAATAGAGAGAATGCGGTAGAACGAGCAATGTTTACATGTACATCTCCTGTGCTTTTTGTGTTGAAGTGTGTGTGCGTGTGTGTGTGTGTGTGGTTGTGAATTAGGGGCAGAGTGAGCATGGTATACATGTAGAACTCCTGTGTGATTGCATGTGTGAGTGAGTGTTTGTCTGTGTGTGTGTGAGTGTGTGTGTGTGTGTGTGTGTGTGTGTGTGTGTGTGTCTGTGTGTGTGTGTGTGTGTGTGTGTGTGTGTGTGTGTGTGTGTGTGTGTGTGTGTGTGTGCGCGTGCGTGCGTGCGTGCGTGCGTGCGTGCGTGGTAGAGCGAGTCCGGTCTTCATGTCCCTCTCCCGTGCGTTCAGTGGCGCTGGCGTCCAGCGAGCAGAACCCGGTGGTCATCATCGTGGTGGTCTCCGTTGCCGCCCTGATCATTCTGCTCTCCATGGGGGTGGGCCTGCTCATCTGGAGGAGGTAGGCACACACATGCGCCAATGAACACGCACGCACACATGTGCATGAACACACACATGAATGACCACACACGCATATGCAAACGCCGCGC
>NC_136946.1:4404716-4407216 GCF_949987615.1 Pollachius pollachius | reverse complement strand
CGATGGAGAGATTCTGTATTCTGTGTATTCTGTGTTCCGATCTATAGAAGAGACTTAGTTTGTTGTATCTTCCCAACACAACACCATATCACTGAGAGATTTACCCTGAGATTTACTCCTGCAAAAATACGTTTTTTACTAAGCAAAGTGTTTAGCTCAACAACTAAAGTAAACTTGCCGAGAAAATGTTGATTGAAATGTCTTCATCAAACTTACCTCAAATTGTTTTAGCACCTAATCACAGTTACACTCATGAAGGGCTTCACAGGCCCACTTTACATGACCCCCCTCCCTGACCCTAAGTCCTCCAAAAGGAATTGAAAGACTCTCCAAAACCCAGAGGGATGAAACCTTAAGAAGGAACCCAGGAGAGGGATCCCTCCTGCCGGGGACGGCCAGGAGGGGTGTAGACGTTGGAGACACAAAACGCTTGCACAAAACAGAACAGAAACCAAGGTTACATAAGGTCAAGTTATGAGGACATGGTACAAATGTGACCTATATGTTGCTCTCTCACAGGAAAAGAGGAACCAGTCTTTTAAGCAAAGCAGTCAACGATTAAGTTTAGTACCGGTACAAAACTATTTTCAACAACGGAGAAGAATTACGCACTTTGTGACCGAACGCAAATGAACATGCACTCACACACGGGAAAAACAGCAGCAGACCTGGAGCCGTCGACGTCACTTCTTCCAATTCATTTTGGATACAAAATACTATGATCCTTGTTTTATTTTATTTTCCCCAGTCAAGATCCCGACGCGGCGGACGTACATCGACCCCGAGAGCTGCGAGGACCTGCTGCAGGCCGTGCATGCTTTCGCCAAAGAGCTGGACAACTCCTGCATCAAGATAGAGAGGATTGTGCACACAGGTATAACACTCAAGGGGGCCGGCACGTGAGCAGACACATATATACGCACACACGCACTGACTCACGAGCACAGGCACGCATGTGTCTGCACAGGCACATGCACACACGCACACAAACATGCACACGTACACACATGCGTGCACACAAAGCTAGGCACACGCGCACAAACATACACACATGCGTGCACACACATGCATAACCTCCTGAACCGCTGACTCTTCCGCGGTAGCTGACTGAGCTGCTGTAGTGCTGTGTACATTTCTTAACATAAACCCAGCATGTTTCCTTCATTATCAGTTTACCCCCCCAACTACATCAATTAGTGTGAACAGCCCCAGATAAAGGGGTTATGGTTTACAATACGAGATTATTAAAACATATAACCTGGCTGTGATCCTCCACATGCTGTCCATAAGCGTGAAGGAATTTATGAATGCGGTCAAGTCTTTCTTGACAGCAGGGGATGTGGAACCTTTTCAAGTTGTGACTGACCGATGTTTCAAAAGACACCGGGAATTCCAACCGATTCAAGGGGTCTTATTTGTACCGCCGACGCAGTTAGGGTCTGCAAAGGAAAAGGGAAAGGGGTATCGGCCCGCATATTATTTCTTCAGAATGATAGTCTTCACGATCCATTCTGTCCCCTGCAGCGACCGGATTATGGAACGCGACCCACAATTTGGAACCCGCTTTTTTCCTTGTGCTGCAGCAACCACAGTACTGAACTAACATTCAGAGGTGGAGCGGAAGTATTTTATGGGCAGTACTTTTACTCTGGCTTTTCCCCGGTACATAAGCTACAGAAGGTCGGACACAAAGTTTCACAATTTGCGCCCGAGTTCTGTGGAGCGTTAGCGCGTTAGCCCATTAGCGTGTTAGCTCAGTGATCCCTGCCGCGCTGCTGCTGTTTCTGCTGCTCGGCATCTGGTTGGCAGTCCCACATCTCTCTCTCTTCCTTTGATGTGGCTCTGATTCATCTACGTAGAGTTTCTCTCTCTCTCTCTCTCTCTCTCTCTCTCTCTCTCTCTCTCTCTCTCTCTCTCTCTCTCTCTCTGTTATTTTGCATCATGCCCTACTGCCCTCTGCTTCAACTCCATCTCTCTCTCTCTCTCTCTCTCTCTCTCTCTCTCTCTCTCTCTCTCTCTCTCTCTCTCTCTCTCTCTCTCTCTCTCTCTCTCTCTCTCTCTCCCCTGTTCTACCTCCATTCCCCCTCACTCACCCTGACTCTCGCCCCATCCCCGTCCCTCTATCATCTGACCGGGGTCTTTGATCTTCCATGGACATTACGGACACCGAATCAGTCCTCACAGTGGAGTACTACTACACACTCTAATGTCTGGCTGTCTCCCTTCCGTCAGCTCAAAGTCCCAGACTACTGTCCATCCAGTTCAATATAATTCAGATTGTTCCTTATTCAGATTGTTAATTCAATACCATGAATATTGTTCTAATTCTAGATAACAGGACGGGAAGACCACATAAAGCACATGTCAAGCGCTAAGCAATGCGCTACTATATATGTGTTGCACAGCTGCAGGAAAGTAATAACCCTCCCTCTCTCTCTCTCCCCCTCCTGCCTCCCATCTCCCCCTCTCTACCCCTCCTTTCTCTCTCCCCCCTCGCCCC
>NC_136946.1:4392216-4399716 GCF_949987615.1 Pollachius pollachius | reverse complement strand
GGGTCCAGAGGGGACCAGGCGGTCGTCGGCGCTCCCGTCGGGATCCGGAGGCCCCACAGGTCCACCTGTCCCACGGAGGCCGTCCCCATCCCCGTCCAGCGTGACGGCGTTCCCGCTGGGGATCGACACGGACAGGCGATCGTCCTCCGCCCCTCCAGCGGAGTCCCTTGCTCCGACCGACGTCCCCGCCGCCTCCGTCTCGGTGCCGACGCCGGCCCCTGGCTCGGCCCCGAGCCCCGGCTCCAAGTCGGCCCCGAGCAGCGCCACGGCCCCTGGTTCCGGTGAGGCCGCGGGCTCAGCCTCCTCTGTTCGCCCTCCAGGGGGCGACGGAGGCCTGGTGGCCCCGTGGGCCTGTTGAGCTCCCCTCACCCCTCTGCGGGGTGGTTCTCTCCGGCTCCGGAGTTCACGCGCCGGGTCCTGTAGCCGGTGGAAGATCGGGCAGTCCTTCCCGATTAGCAGCGGCACCGGTAGGTGGGGTACGATCCCTGCCCGCGTCGTGAATACCCCGTGCGGGGTCCGGATGACGACGTGGCAGGTCTCGAACGTCCGGGCGTCCCCGTGCATGCAGGTCACCTCTATGGGTGCGCCCTCCTTCCCGCCCGCCAAGTCGGGGCGGAGGAGAGTGACCACGCTGCCGGTATCCACGAGGGCCTGCGTGTCCTGGGTCATTACCCGCGCCGGTATGGTCGGGCTTCCCGTTTTCCCCTGCGCCCAGCAGGTCGCTCGCATGCATGGCTGCGTCTGCTGCCGGCGTGGCTCGTCTCGCGGCCCCTCCTCCCACGGCCTCGTCTCCCGCGGCCTCGTCTCCCGCGGCCTCGTCTCCCGCGGCCTCATCTCGGGCCGCGTCGTCTCTGGCGGCGTCGTCTCCGGCTGCATCGGGGCGGCGGTCGCGGCGGCGGTCGCGGCGGCGAGTTCGGTGAGCCGCAGTACGGCCTCGTAGAGGAGGGCCAGACTCTCGCTGGTCTCCCACTGCTGCTGCTGGGCGGGCGTCGCCGCGGTCCCATCCGGGTTCTGCATGCCGGCTGAGGGGGGTTCCCTCACAAACCCGGCCCGTAGCGCGGTCGAGTTGCCCGCATCCTCCACCATATGTGGCAACCCGTTTCCCCGATTGTCAGATACCCGGTACGAATTACACAGAAAGCAGGGGTTTAAAGCCGCAGCCGGCGTTTATTTCCGCAGCATAAATAGTCTGTATACTCGTGCTAGGGTCTCCGTGAGCCTCTAGCTCGCCGGCGTGGTGCGGAATCCCTCCGTGTCGCTTCGTCGTGGGGCGGACTCTCTCCGTGGCACTCCCTCGTGGTGCGGACTCTCTCCGTGGCCCTTCCTCGTGGTGCGGACTCTCTCCGTGGCACTTCCTCGCTGGTGCGGACCCTCTCCGTGGCACTTCCTCGTGGTGCGGACCCTCTCCGTGGCACTTCCTCGTTCGCCCGGTCTGGTGCGCCTTTTAAACCCAGCTTCGGGTCCTTTCCCTTCCTCCGGCCAGGTGTCCCTGATTGCGCTGATTGGGGGGAGAGACGTGGTGCTCTCTGTCGCCGGCTGGGGGTTGGCGACGGTAAACCAAGTCTACTGAGTGTCCTCGGACCCACCCGGTCCGAGGTTCAGCGGCGGGATGCCACAGAGGCCAGTAAATCCACCGAACTCCACCTTTAAAGAAAAAATAAGAGAACTATATACCCATTTTAAAAAACTTTATTTTTCTTCAGAAAGTCCCATCGCATCGAGTATCGACCATACAAATAGAAAAGTGGGTGGGTTGACAGCATCTTTTGCCATGCATTTCCAAAGGGAATCGGTGAGTTTGCCCGCGTTTGAGTCGCTTTTCAGCTATTTACAATGAGAATTCTTTCCTGCGGGAAAAAAAAAGTGCATCCAAAAGCCCCCACATCTTTATTGTCAATGTGTTTTCCGACAAAGACAGCCGCCGCAGTGGCAGCACCAGTAGTGTCCCTTGATGGTTTACAGCGGAGATCTCATTTTCCAGCTGTCTTGTTCGGGAGGCTTCTGCCACGACTTATTAGGTCCATATAACCAGCACTTACCTCCCTACCCTCCGCTTCAAACCAAGGGAGAAGGTCAACGCAGCACTTAAAGCCTACACACACAGCCAGGATCACGCTCGCACACACACACACACACACATACACACACACACACACACACACACACACACACATATAGAAACACTATAAGAAACACTGACTGCATTGTTTTCTGTACGTCAATGCTTGTCTCTATCTATCGCTCTCAACTCTCTACTTAACTCTTCTACTTTATTTGTCTATTTCTCTGACTCTTTCATCCCCTCTTTATCTCCCTCTCACCCTCTCCCTCCCTCTCTACATCTCTCTCTGTCTCTCTCTCACCCTAACTCTTAATCTATCTATCTATCTATCTATCTATCTATCTATCTATCTATCTATCTATCTATCTATCTATCTATCTATCTATCGTGCTACCTCTCCCTAGCTGTCTCTCTCTCTACCTCTCAATCTACAATTTTCTCTATTTGTTGTCCCTTTCTCTAGCTCTTTCATCTCTCTCTCTCTCTCTATCTCTCTCTCTCTCTCTCTCCTCTTCTATGGGAGTAGCAGTGGTTCCCCTCTCAGCCCTCCTGACCTTTCTCTGGTTCCTCTGATCTCTTCGTCCTCCATTATAATCACCCGTCCGTCACCTGCTCTGTTTATTCCTCCCGGACCTCCGAGTTTTCTGCATCTATGCTGCACTTTCTCTCTCAACTGCTTCCCGCCATTTTGTTCCTCCTGAATGGTATTCACCGTTAGGGAGGTAATGCAACGGGAATGCTCATCTCCTTTGGTACACGCTATTTAATGTCAATCCGAGGTTTAAGAGGTAGTCGTTGGGTTTTTTCTCAGTTTTGACTACGATGGGTGTGTTGTGTGATTGTGTGCCTGAATACATATAATGTGTGTGTGTGCTCCTGTGTGTTTGTGTATGTGTGTGACTGTTAAATCGATTGCATACAATGTGTGTGTGTCTTTGTGTGATTACATGTGGTGTGTGTGTGTGTGTGTGTGTGTGTGTGTGTGTGTGTGTGAGAGAGAGGAGAGATAGATTGTGTGTGTGTGTGTCTGTGTGTGTTATGAGAGAAGTGTGTGTGTGTGTGTGTGTGTGTGTGTGTGTGTGTGTGTGTGTGTGTTTAGAGGGTCATTAAACTGAGACAGGCAGTGCAGTGGAAAGGTTCTCCACATCCTCCACAGCTCACTGGGTGAAGGATGGTACCGCATAGCGCACGCGCGCACACACACACACACACACACACACACACACACACACACCTTCCCACATACACATACATACACCCACCCACACATACACATACACATACATACGCATACACACACACACACACACACCTTCCCACCCACACATACACATACATACGCATACACACACACATACACACTTATTCTCTGACTTCTATCGATTTCTTCCTTTCATTATTCATGTATCGTATATTCATATGTATATATTTAAATTATTTCTTTCTCTCTCTCCCTCTGCTTCCTTCTCCCTCTCTCTCTCTCTCTCTCTTTCTTCCCCCCCCTCTCTCTCTCTCTCTCTATTTCTTCCCCCCCTCTCTCTCTCTCTCTCTCTCTCGCTCTCTCTCCAGGTAACACTATGATGATCGTGGTAGAGAGTATGAGCAACGGAGCCTTGGATTCCTTCCTCAGGGTAAGCTCTTTACTTGTTTTCCCCTCTGACGTGTGTGCATTTGTGTGTGCCTATGCCTGTGTGTGTGTGTGTGTGTGTGTGTGTGTGTGTGTGTGTGTGTGTGTGTGTGTGTGTGTGTGTGTGTGTGTGTGTGTGTGTGTGTGTGTGCAACAAGAGGGTGCAAAGCCCCAACACACCAGCTCACCTTGGAGTGACTCTAAACACACCCACTGTCATTGTGCAGCCCCAAACTGAAGTGAAATCAGTGCTAGTGATCAGGCCTGGTGTGAATGAACTAGCGCCGTCGCCGGCGATATTAAACCCCAGACACATTAGCGCTTTAGTCGTGCCCTACACGCGGGCCAACAAAGTGTGTGCAATAACGACCAGAGTGCGCTTAATTAACGTAGCAAATGTGCTCTCTCCAAGGGACTCTGTGATCAGAGTGTTTAGATTGTAATCGCGGCCGAAAAGCTCAGGCGTCTTCCCCAAACCTCGGTGTGGAGTGATATGAATGAGCGGCCGGTTTGTTTTCAGCACAGATTGGACTCTGGAGTGTATCACGGCGGCAATGTTGTGTTGTGCTTTCTGCCTGTTTATTCTGCTCGTCTCCTCTGCTCACGTTTTGCTTATCTCGTTGTTACCTTATTTTTTCTCCTCTCCTGTTGTCTCCTCTTCTGTCCTCACGTCCCCTCACCTCTTTCGCCTCTCCTCTCCTTGTCTCCTCATTCGCTCCTCTTTGTCCTCTACCTCCTCTCTCCCTCCCCTCTTCTCTCCCCCCCTCTACTCTCTTCTTCTTCCCTGTCCTCTCATTTCCTCCTCTCCCCCCTCTCCCCCCTCCTCCCTCCTCCCTCCTGCCCCCCCTCTTCTCCCTCCTCTCCTCCCTCCTCTCCTCCCTCCTCCCTCCTCTCCCCCCTTCTCCCTCCTCTCCCCCCTCCTCCTTCCTCTCCCCCCTCCTCCCTCCTGCCCCCCTCTTCTCCCTCCTCTCCTCCCTCCTCTCCCCCCTCCTCCCTCCTCTCCCCCCTCCTCCCTCCTTTCCTCCCTCCTCTCCCGTCCTCCTCCCTCCTCTCCTCCCTCCTCCCTCCTCTCCCCCCTCCTCCCTCCTGCCCCCCCCTCTTCTCCCTCCTCTCCTCCCTCCTCTTCCCCCTCCTCCCCTCCTCTCCCGTTCTCCCCCCTCCCCTCCCCCCTCCTCCCTCCTCTCCCCCCTTGGTGACCCCAGAAACACGAGGGCCAGCTGACGGTGATGCAGCTGATGGACCTGCTGTCCGGAGTCGCCTCCGGGATGAAGTACCTCACCGACATGGGCTTCATCCACAGACGGCTGGCCGCACACAAGGTGGGCGAGAGAGGGAGAGAGAGGGAGAGAGGGGGAGAGAGAGGGAGAGAGAGGGAGAGAGGGGGAGAGAGAGGGAGAGAGTCCAAGGTAGTGGTGACGTTCGCTTGGACCCTGAGAACCGACTTTAGTTATGATGTTTATGTTTTCTCTTTTGTTCTTAATATACCGAATATTTTGATTTTTTCCTTTTTAATATAGCAATTTATTCCTTTTGGTTTGTCCTTTAAACAAGGCCTGTAAAGTCTTTACTGCCCTTTTGAGGGGGCAGTTGCAAAGGTGAAATCATTTTGAGTTGAATTTCGGCTTAATTTTTGTCATTTTACTTGAGTTTTGGTTTTAATTTAGTACGGCATTACATTTTTTCATGGTTAGATTGTAGTGTTTTGAACACTACAATCTCTAGTGTACTTCACACTGTGAGTGAATAATTTAGCCAATCAAACCAAACAGCTTGATGTGGGTTCATTTCACTTTCGGTGTTCAAAGAAATGGTACCTGTAATCAACTTGTTTGAACAGATGGGTGCAAAACATTGCAAAGAGTACAAGAACAAGCAACAACAACATAAACCAGTTCTTTGTTCTGTGTTTGAAGACGGCAGATTGTCAATTGGTCGCGTAGCATGCCATCGCTTTTATATATTTGATATATATAGTGGTCACCACTAATGCTAATGCTAATGCTATGCTAATGCTATGCTAACTATTGTACTACTTCTGCTCCGCAGGTGCTGGTCAACTCCAACCTGGGCTGCAAGGTGTCTGGCTTCAGGCCTCTTCAGGACGACAAGATAGACGCCATCTACACCACTCTGGTGAGATGAGATAGAGATAGGATGAAGATTTGTCGCTGAAAGGAAATTTCAGGTGTTACAGCACCAAACGTTTTAGTTGAAATGCAAATTGGATGCTAATGATATGAATGAAAACTGTATCGTTATAATGGTCAATAAGAATAATTTAATGTAGGAGGTAGTTTAAGGCTAACAAAAAAGGAATGAAAAATAATTGGAATAGAATAACGAAATGCAATCATATAAAATATTTGCATTGCCCAGGCTCTTCTGAGTATACCGAAGCGACTCAGACAATCAAAGTAATACATATAAGATGTAAGAAATACGTAATGACTACAACTTATTATAGTCTTGAATAATAATAATGAAAAGTAAACATTCGCTATTATTTCCTATTTCACGTGTCATTTCCAGCCAAAAAACTTGCGTCAGAATACTGCCTTGGAGTGTATGTACAGCTTCAATTATCGTGATCACATTTACCACTTGTTTTAGAGCTCTAAACGCAGATCCCCAGCGAGACGCTTGTCTTAATACATCCAGCGATGAAAACCCTAATAAAGAGCGAACATTTCATGTTACGCTCCCACGGTGTGTTTAAGCAGCATTTAATTAGTTGTTTATTTGGAGCGTCCCCCTTTTTGCGATAACAGAATTTAGCTTTCATTAAAAAAAAACACATGTTATTTAACATCTCAGTTTCCGCCCCCCGTGGTTATTTGATCTCCTTTTAATAAGACGTTGCACGCTCAGTTACATTTTATTCAAACGTCCCTTTGATCCGTTCTCCAAGCTGGGGAGATCTATTGTGAGATAATCAAAGCCAAAACGTGGAGCTCTGCTGGTGCAGCATGGCGATAACCCTGCAGGGGTTAAGGGTTCGATTCCCCACAAGGAATACATGTCGTTAATTAGCAGGTTGGGGATTTGAGCGTGTTGCTCAAGGATGCGGACGATCAGGTCGATCGTGGACATTGGGGTTTGACCCGGATCCTTTCGGCTAAGGCTCACGTACTATATTAACTAACTATCTGTCCCTCTCTCTATCTCCCTCTCCTCCTGCTCCTCCCCCCCTCCTCTCTCCTCCTCCCCCTCCCTCCTCATGTCTCCTCCTCCTCTATCCACTCCCCCCCTCTTCCTCCTCCACCCTCTCTCCTCCTCCCACCTCCTCCTCCTCCTCTTTCCTCTCCCCCCTTCCTCCTCCACCCTCTCTCCTCCTCCCACCTCCTCCTCCTCCTCTTTCCTCTCCCCCACCCTCTTCCTCCTCCACCCTCTCTCCTCCTCCCACCTCCTCCTCCTCCTCTTTCCTCTCCCCCCCTCTTCCTCCTCCACCCTCTCTTCTCCTCCCACCTCCTCCTCCTCCTCTATCCACTCCCCCCCTCTTCCTCCTCTACCCTCTCTCCTCCTCCCACCTCCTCCTCCTCCTCTTTCCTCTCCCCCTTCCTCCTCCACCCTCTCTCCTCCTCCCACCTCCTCCTCCTCCTCTTTCCTCTCCCCCCTTCCTCCTCCACCCTCTCTCCTCCTCCCACCTCCTCCTCCTCCTCTTTCCTCTCCCCCCACCCTCTTCCTCCTCCACCCTCTCTCCTCCTCCCACCTCCTCCTCCTCCTCTTTCCTCTCCCCCCCCTCTTCCTCCTCCACCCTCTCTCCTCCTCCCACCTCCTCCTCCTCCTCTTTCCTCTCCCCCCCTCTTCCTCC
>NC_136946.1:4335278-4390278 GCF_949987615.1 Pollachius pollachius | reverse complement strand
CACCAGCGGGAACCCGGGCGCAGGGTTTGTCGTTAAAGTAGAGGTTACCTTTTCAGAGACTGGCTGCTTTTTCAGCTTGCTTCGGCCAATTAACCGGCTACTTCGGAATCGCTGAGATTTTACCTTATCAACACCTTTTCATGAGAGTTTTCCAAGGCCATCCGGAACAGGCAAGATTAAAGATGACATTTAGAGGGTTTTATTATTTTTTACCTCTCGGGTTCTCCATGTCTGTTTAGTGGCACAGCGGGAGATGGTCGCAGATGGCCGCAGATGGCTGCCATCTGCAGCCTCACCACAAGAGGTGTGGCAACCCGTTTCCCCGATTGTCAGATACCCGGTACGAATTACACAGAAAGCAGGGGTTTAAAGCCGCAGCCGGCGTTTATTTCCGCAGCATAAATAGTCTGTATACTCGTGCTAGGGTCTCCGTGAGCCTCTAGCTCGCCGGCGTGGTGCGGAATCCCTCCGTGTCGCTTCGTCGTGGGGCGGACTCTCTCCGTGGCACTCCCTCGTGGTGCGGACTCTCTCCGTGGCCCTTCCTCGTGGTGCGGACTCTCTCCGTGGCACTTCCTCGCTGGTGCGGACTCTCTCCGTGGCACTTCCTCGTGGTGCGGACCCTCTCCGTGGCACTTCCTCGTTCGCCCGGTCTGGTGCGCCTTTTAAACCCAGCTTCGGGTCCTTTCCCTTCCTCCGGCCAGGTGTCCCTGATTGCGCTGATTGGGGGGGAGAGACGTGGTGCTCTCTGTCGCCGGCTGGGGGTTGGCGACGGTAAACCAAGTCTACTGAGTGTCCTCGGACCCACCCGGTCCGAGGTTCAGCGGCGGGATGCCACACTCCTCCACCGCTTGCTCAGGCCCCTGGTCGTCGGTGAACCCGCTCAGGCAGGCATCCCGTAGTGACAGGGTGTCGGCGTTCCTGGCTCCGGCCATCCGCTTAAGGGGGGCGTGGTTGGTGACCAGGATGACCGCCCTCCCTAGGAGATAGTACCTGACGCTCTGGAGGGCTGGGAACCACCGCGTCACTCGAGCGTTGGCGTCCCTGGCTCCGGCCATTCACTTCAGGGGGGCGTGGTTGGTGACCAGGATGACCTCCCTCCCTAGAAGATAATACCTGGTGTTTCGGGGGCCCCGGAACCACCGCGTCACTCGTGCGCCGGTGTCCCCGGCTCCGGCCATCCGCCCCAGGGGGGCGCGGCCGGCGACCAGGACGACCTCCCTCCGCCCTCCACCGGCTCCGATCGGCCCACCCGCGGCCCAACGCGATCTGCCGCAGCGGCCCAGCGGTCGACGCACCCCTGGGGCCGGGGTCCCCGGGCACCTCCATCAGGTCGTCGTCGTCGCCATCGCCGTGGCCCGTGGGTCCAGAGGGGACCAGGCGGTCGTCGGCGCTCCCGTCGGGATCCGGAGGCCCCACAGGTCCACCTGTCCCACGGAGGCCGTCCCCATCCCCGTCCAGCGTGACGGCGTTCCCGCTGGGGATCGACACGGACAGGCGATCGTCCTCCGCCCCTCCAGCGGAGTCCCTTGCTCCGACCGACGTCCCCGCCGCCTCCGTCTCGGTGCCGACGCCGGCCCCTGGCTCGGCCCCGAGCCCCGGCTCCAAGTCGGCCCCGAGCAGCGCCACGGCCCCTGGTTCCGGTGAGGCCGCGGGCTCAGCCTCCTCTGTTCGCCCTCCAGGGGGCGACGGAGGCCTGGTGGCCCCGTGGGCCTGTTGAGCTCCCCTCACCCCTCTGCGGGGTGGTTCTCTCCGGCTCCGGAGTTCACGCGCCGGGTCCTGTAGCCGGTGGAAGATCGGGCAGTCCTTCCCGATTAGCAGCGGCACCGGTAGGTGGGGTACGATCCCTGCCCGCGTCGTGAATACCCCGTGCGGGGTCCGGATGACGACGTGGCAGGTCTCGAACGTCCGGGCGTCCCCGTGCATGCAGGTCACCTCTATGGGTGCGCCCTCCTTCCCGCCCGCCAAGTCGGGGCGGAGGAGAGTGACCACGCTGCCGGTATCCACGAGGGCCTGCGTGTCCTGGGTCATTACCCGCGCCGGTATGGTCGGGCTTCCCGTTTTCCCCTGCGCCCAGCAGGTCGCTCGCATGCATGGCTGCGTCTGCTGCCGGCGTGGCTCGTCTCGCGGCCCCTCCTCCCACGGCCTCGTCTCCCGCGGCCTCGTCTCCCGCGGCCTCGTCTCCCGCGGCCTCATCTCGGGCCGCGTCGTCTCTGGCGGCGTCGTCTCCGGCTGCATCGGGGCGGCGGTCGCGGCGGCGGTCGCGGCGGCGAGTTCGGTGAGCCGCAGTACGGCCTCGTAGAGGAGGGCCAGACTCTCGCTGGTCTCCCACTGCTGCTGCTGGGCGGGCGTCGCCGCGGTCCCATCCGGGTTCTGCATGCCGGCTGAGGGGGGTTCCCTCACAAACCCGGCCCGTAGCGCGGTCGAGTTGCCCGCATCCTCCACCATATGTGGCAACCCGTTTCCCCGATTGTCAGATACCCGGTACGAATTACACAGAAAGCAGGGGTTTAAAGCCGCAGCCGGCGTTTATTTCCGCAGCATAAATAGTCTGTATACTCGTGCTAGGGTCTCCGTGAGCCTCTAGCTCGCCGGCGTGGTGCGGAATCCCTCCGTGTCGCTTCGTCGTGGGGCGGACTCTCTCCGTGGCACTCCCTCGTGGTGCGGACTCTCTCCGTGGCCCTTCCTCGTGGTGCGGACTCTCTCCGTGGCACTTCCTCGCTGGTGCGGACTCTCTCCGTGGCACTTCCTCGTGGTGCGGACCCTCTCCGTGGCACTTCCTCGTTCGCCCGGTCTGGTGCGCCTTTTAAACCCAGCTTCGGGTCCTTTCCCTTCCTCCGGCCAGGTGTCCCTGATTGCGCTGATTGGGGGGAGAGACGTGGTGCTCTCTGTCGCCGGCTGGGGGTTGGCGACGGTAAACCAAGTCTACTGAGTGTCCTCGGACCCACCCGGTCCGAGGTTCAGCGGCGGGATGCCACAGAGGCCAGTAAATCCACCGAACTCCACCTTTAAAGAAAAAATAAGAGAACTATATACCCATTTTAAAAAACTTTATTTTTCTTCAGAAAGTCCCATCGCATCAAGTATCGACCATACAAATAGAAAAGTGGGTGGGTTGACAGCATCTTTTGCCATGCATTTCCAAAGGGAATCGGTGAGTTTGCCCGCGTTTGAGTCGCTTTTCAGCTATTTACAATGAGAATTCTTTCCTGCGGGAAAAAAAAAGTGCATCCAAAAGCCCCCACATCTTTATTGTCAATGTGTTTTCCGACGAAGACAGCCGCCGCAGTGGCAGCACCAGTAGTGTCCCTTGATGGTTTACAGCGGAGATCTCATTTTCCAGCTGTCTTGTTCGGGAGGCTTCTGCCACGACTTATTAGGTCCATATAACCAGCACTTACCTCCCTACCCTCCGCTTCAAACCAAGGGAGAAGGTCAACGCAGCACTTAAAGCCTACACACACAGCCAGGATCACGCTCGCACACACACACACACACACACACACACACACACACACACACACACATATAGAAACACTATAAGAAACACTGACTGCATTGTTTTCTGTACGTCAATGCTTGTCTCTATCTATCGCTCTCAACTCTCTACTTAACTCTTCTACTTTATTTGTCTATTTCTCTGACTCTTTCATCCCCTCTTTATCTCCCTCTCACCCTCTCCCTCCCTCTCTACATCTCTCTCTGTCTCTCTCTCACCCTAACTCTTAATCTATCTATCTATCTATCTATCTATCTATCTATCTATCTATCTATCTATCTATCTATCTATCTATCTATCTATCTATCGTGCTACCTCTCCCTAGCTGTCTCTCTCTCTACCTCTCAATCTACAATTTTCTCTATTTGTTGTCCCTTTCTCTAGCTCTTTCATCTCTCTCTCTCTCTCTCTCTATCTCTCTCTCTCTCTCTCTCCTCTTCTATGGGAGTAGCAGTGGTTCCCCTCTCAGCCCTCCTGACCTTTCTCTGGTTCCTCTGATCTCTTCGTCCTCCATTATAATCACCCGTCCGTCACCTGCTCTGTTTATTCCTCCCGGACCTCCGAGTTTTCTACATCTATGCTGCACTTTCTCTCTCAACTGCTTCCCGCCATTTTGTTCCTCCTGAATGGTATTCACCGTTAGGGAGGTTATGCAACGGGAATGCTCATCTCCTTTGGTACACGCTATTTAATGTCAATCCGAGGTTTAAGAGGTAGTCGTTGGGTTTTTACTCAGTTTTGACTACGATGGGTGTGTTGTGTGTTTGTGTGCCTGAATACATATAATGTGTGTGTGTGCTCCTGTGTGTATGTGTATGTGTGTGACTGTAAACCGATTGCATACAATGTGTGTGTGTCTTTGTGTGATTACATGTGGTGTGTGTGTGTGTGTGTGTGTGTGTGTGTGAGAGAGGAGAGATAGATTGTGTGTGTGTGTGTGTGTGTGTCTGTGTGTGTTATGAGAGAAGAGTGTGTGTGTGTGTGTGTGTGTGTGTGTGTGTGTGTGTGTGTGTGTTTAGAGGGTCATTAAACTGAGACAGGCAGAGCAGTGGAAAGGTTCTCCACATCCTCCACAGCTCACTGGGTGAAGGATGGTACCGCATAGCGCACGCGCGCACACACACACACACATACACACACACACACACACACACACACACACACACACACACCTTCCCACATACACATACATACACCCACCCACACATACACATACACATACATACGCAGACACACACACAAACACACACACACACACACACACACACACCTTCCCACCCACACATACCCATACATACGCATACACACACACATACACACTTATTCTCTGACTTCTATCGATTTCTTCCTTTCATTATTCATGTATCGTATATTCATATGTATATATTTAAATTATTCTCTCTCCCTCTGCTTCCTTCTCCCTCTCTCTCTCTCTCTCTCTCTCTCTCTCTCTCTCTCTCTCTTTCTTCCCCCCCTCTCTCTCTCTCTCTCTCTCTCTCTCGCTCTCTCTCCAGGTAACACTATGATGATCGTGGTAGAGAGTATGAGCAACGGAGCCTTGGATTCCTTCCTCAGGGTAAGCTCTTTACTTGTTTTCCCCTCTGGCGTGTGTGCATTTGTGTGTGCCTATGCCTGTGTGTGTGTGTGTGTGTGTGTGTGTGTGTGTGTGTGTGTGTGTGTGTGTGTGCAACAAGAGGGTGCAAAGCCCCAACACACCAGCTCACCTTGGAGTGACTCTAAACACACCCACCGTCATTCTGCAGCCCCAAACTGAAGTGAAATCAGTGCTAGTGATCAGGCCTGGTGTGAATGAACTAGCGCCGTCGCCGGCGATATTAAACCCCAGACACATTAGCGCTTTAGTCGTGCCCTACAAGCGGGCCAACAAAGTGTGTGCAATAACGACCAGAGTGCGCTTAATTAACGTAGCAAATGTGCTCTCTCCAAGGGACTCTGTGATCAGAGTGTTTAGATTGTAATCGCGGCCGAAAAGCTCAGGCGTCTTCCCCAAACCTCGGTGTGGAGTGATATGAATGAGCGGCCGGTTTGTTTTCAGCACAGATTGGACTCTGGAGTGTATCACGGCGGCAATGTTGTGTTGTGCTTTCTGCCTGTTTATTCTGCTCGTCTCCTCTGCTCACGTTTTGCTTATCTCGTTGTTACCTTATTTTTTCTCCTCTCCTGTTGTCTCCTCTTCTGTCCTCGCGTCCCCTCACCTCTTTCGCCTCTCCTCTCCTTGTCTCCTCATTCGCTCCTCTTTGTCCTCTATCTCCTCTCCCCCACCCCTCTTCTCTCCCCCCCTCTACTCTCTTCTTCTTCCCTGTCCTCTCATTTCCTCCTCTCCCCCCTCTCCCCCCTCCTCCCTCCTCCCTCCTTTCCTCCCACCTCTCCCGTCCTCTTCCCTCCTCTCCTTCCTCCTCCCTCCTCTCCCCCCTTCTCCCTCCTCTCCCCCCTCCTCCTTCCTCTCCCCCCTCCTCCCTCCTGCCCCCCCCTCTTCTCCCTCCTCTCCTCCCTCCTCTCCCCCCTCCTCCCTCCTCTCCCCCCTCCTCCCTCCTTTCCTCCCTCCTCTCCTCCCTCCTCCCTCCTCTCCCCCTTCCTCCCTCCTGCCCCCCCTCTTCTCCCTCCTCTCCTCCCTCCTCTTCCCCCTCCTCCCCTCCTCTCCCGTTCTCCCCCCTCCTCTCCCCCCTCCTCCCTCCTGCCCCCCCTCTTCTCCCTCCTCTCCTCCCTCCTCTTCCCCCTCCTCCCCTCCTCTCCCGTTCTCCCCCCCTCCCCTCCCCCCTCCTCCCCTCCTCTCCCCCCTTGGTGACCCCAGAAACACGAGGGCCAGCTGACGGTGATGCAGCTGATGGACCTGCTGTCCGGCGTCGCCTCCGGGATGAAGTACCTCACCGACATGGGCTTCATCCACAGACGGCTGGCCGCACACAAGGTGGGCGAGAGAGGGAGAGAGAGGGAGAGAGGGGGAGAGAGAGGGAGAGAGAGGGAGAGAGGGGGAGAGAGAGGGAGAGAGTCCAAGGTAGTGGTGACGTTCGCTTGGACCCTGAGAACCGACTTTAGTTATGATGTTTATGTTTTCTCTTTTGTTCTTAATATACCGAATATTTTGATTTTTTCCTTTTTAATATAGCAATTTATTCCTTTTGGTTTGTCCTTTAAACAAGGCCTGTAAAGTCTTTACTGCCCTTTTGAGGGGGCAGTTGCAAAGGTGAAATCATTTTGAGTTGAATTTCGGCTTAATTTTTGTCATTTTACTTGAGTTTTGGTTTTAATTTAGTACCGCATTACATTTTTTCATGGTTAGATTGTAGTGTTTTGAACACTACAATCTCTAGTGTACTTCACACTGTGAGTGAATAATTTAGCCAATCAAACCAAACAGCTTGATGTGGGTTCATTTCACTTTCGGTGTTCAAAGAATGGTACCTGTAATCAACTTGTTTGAACAGATGGGTGCAAAACATTGCAAAGAGTACAAGAACAAGCAACAACAACATAAACCAGTTCTTTGTTCTGTGTTTGAAGACGGCAGATTGTCAATTGGTCGCGTAGCATGCCATCGCTTTTATATATTTGATATATATAGTGGTCACCACTAATGCTAATGCTAATGCTATGCTAATGCTATGCTAACTATTGTACTACTTCTGCTCCGCAGGTGCTGGTCAACTCCAACCTGGGCTGCAAGGTGTCTGGCTTCAGGCCTCTTCAGGACGACAAGATAGACGCCATCTACACCACTCTGGTGAGATGAGATAGAGATAGGATGAAGATTTGTCGCTGAAAGGAAATTTCAGGTGTTACAGCACCAAACGTTTTAGTTGAAATGCAAATTGGATGCTAATGATATGAATGAAAACTGTATCGTTATAATGGTCAATAAGAATAATTTAATGTAGGAGGTAGTTTAAGGCTAACAAAAAAGGAATGAAAAATAATTGGAATAGAATAACGAAATGCAATCATATAAAATATTTGCATTGCCCAGGCTCTTCTGAGTATACCGAAGCGACTCAGACAATCAAAGTAATACATATAAGATGTAAGAAATACGTTATGACTACAACTTATTATAGTCTTGAATAATAATAATGAAAAGTAAACATTCGCTATTATTTCCTATTTCACGTGTCATTTCCAGCCAAAAAACTTGCGTCAGAATACTGCCTTGGAGTGTATGTACAGCTTCAATTATCGTGATCACATTTACCACTTGTTTTAATCCATCTTTTAAATTATTTCGTCTCTTGCTTCATCGAGCTCTAAACGCAGATCCCCAGCGAGACGCTTGTCTTAATACATCCAGCGATGAAAACCCTAATAAAGAGCGAACATTTCATGTTACGCTCCCACGGTGTGTTTAAGCAGCATTTAATTAGTTGTTTATTTGGAGCGTCCCCCTTTTTGCGATAACAGAATTTAGCTTTCATTAAAAAAAAACACATGTTATTTAACATCTCAGTTTCCGCCCCCCGTGGTTATTTGATCTCCTTTTTAATAAGACGTTGCACGCTCAGTTACATTTTATTCAAACGTCCCTTTGATCCGTTCTCCAAGCTGGGGAGATCTATTGTGAGATAATCAAAGCCAAAACGTGGAGCTCTGCTGGTGCAGCATGGCGATAACCCTGCAGGGGTTAAGGGTTCGATTCCCCACAAGGAATACATGTCGTTAATTAGCAGGTTGGGGATTTGAGCGTGTTGCTCAAGGATGCGGACGATCAGGTCGATCGTGGACATTGGGGTTTGACCCCGGATCCTTTCGGCTAAGGCTCACGTACTATATTAACTAACTATCTGTCCCTCTCTCTATTTCCCTCTCCTCCTGCTCCTCCCCCCCTCCTCTCTCCTCCTCCCCCTCCCTCCTCATGTCTCCTCCTCCTCTATCCACTCCCCCCCTCTTCCTCCTCCACCCTCTCTCCTCCTCCCACCTCCTCCTCCTCCTCTTTCCTCTCCCCCCTTCCTCCTCCACCCTCTCTCCTCCTCCCACCTCCTCCTCCTCCTCTTTCCTCTCCCCCCACCCTCTTCCTCCGCCACCCTCTCTCCTCCTCCCACCTCCTCCTCCTCCTCTTTCCTCTCCCCCCCCTCTTCCTCCTCCACCCTCTCTTCTCCTCCCACCTCCTCCTCCTCCTCTATCCACTCCCCCCCTCTTCCTCCTCTACCCTCTCTCCTCCTTCCACCTCCTCCTCCTCCTCTTTCCTCTCCCCCCTTCCTCCTCCACCCTCTCTCCTCCTCCCACCTCCTCCTCCTCCTCTTTCCTCTCCCCCCTTCCTCCTCCACCCTCTCTCCTCCTCCCACCTCCTCCTCCTCCTCTTTCCTCTCCCCCCACCCTCTTCCTCCTCCACCCTCTCTCCTCCTCCCACCTCCTCCTCCTCCTCTTTCCTCTCCCCCCCCTCTTCCTCCTCCACCCTCTCTCCTCCTCCCACCTCCTCCTCCTCCTCTTTCCTCTCCCCCCCTCTTCCTCCTCCACCCTCTCTCCTCCTCCCACCTCCTCCTCCTCCTCTTTCCTCTCCCCCCGCCCTCTTCCTCCTCCACCCTCTCTCCTCCTCCCACCTCCTCCTCCTCCTCTTTCCTCTCCCCCCCTCTTCCTCCTCCACCCTCTCTCCTCCTCCCACCTCCTCCTCCTCCTCTCTCCTCTCCCCCCGCCCTCTTCCTCCTCCACCCTCTCTCCTCCTCCCACCTCCTCCTCCTCCTCTTTCCTCTACCCCCCCCCTCTCCTCAAACCTCCTCCCCTTACCTCCCCTCTCCTCCTGCTCATCCTCCTTCTCCTCCTCCTCCCCGTCCCACCTCCTCTTCCCAACCCCTCCCCCCCTCTCTCCCTCCCCCTACAGCACGGGGGTAAGAGTGTGGTTCTGTGGAGCGCTCCGGAGGCCATCCAGTACCACCGCTTCTCCTCGGCCTCCGACGTCTGGAGCTTCGCCATCGTCATGTGGGAGGTCATGTCCTACGGCGAGAGGCCCTACTGGGACATGAGCAACCAGGACGTGAGTCCGCCGCGCCCCGTGTGTGTGTGTGTGTGTGTGTGTGTGTGTGTTCTTATATTTAATTCCTAGAGGAGACCTTGTAGGCCAAGGACCTCGGTGTGTGTGTGTGTTTGTGTGTGTGTGTGTGTTTGTGTGTGTGTGGTGTGTGTCTGTGTGAGTGCGCACGTGTGTGTGTGTGTGTGTGTTATTTTATTTTAATTCTAGTGGGGACCTTGTATGCCAAGGATTTCGGCATTTGTGTGTGTGTGTGTGTGTGTGTGTGTGTGTGTGTGTGTGTGTTATGTTTAAATCCTAGTGGGGACCTAATGTGTGTGTGTTCATTTAGTTGCATCCTTCTGAGGACTTTGTGTGTGTGTGTATGTGTGTGTGTGTGTTTATGTGCTCATGTGGGTGTGCATGCATTTCTATCCCAGTGAGGACCTTGTGGTGTGTGTTTGTGTGTGGGTTTGTGTAGTTCTCTCTTAGTGAGGACCTTGTGGTGTCTCTGTGTGTGTATGTGTGTTTGTCTCGTATCTGTCGTTCATGTTTTTCACAGTCTCCATTACGACTGACCATTCCCTCGAATATGCTGCATGATTTCGCGCTCTCATTCCGTCTCTCTCTCATTACTTTCACCTGCGCTCTCCCCATTTATTTCCATTTCGGCTTTCTCACTTTCTCCTTTCTTTCGTTGTCATGGCTTGTTTTATTTTCTTTCTTTCTCTCCCTCCCTCCCTTCCTCTCTCTCTCTATCTCTTTCTCTCTCTCGTTCTTCCTCTTTATCTCTCTGTGTCGCTCTCCCTCCCTCTTCCTCCCTCTCCCTCTCTCTCCCCCTCTCCCTCCCTCCCCCCCCCTCTCTCTCTCTCTCTCTCTCTCTCTCTTCTCTCTCTCTCCCTCTCCCTCCCTCTCCCCCTCTCCCTCCCTCCCACCCCCTCTCTCTCTCTCTCTCTCTCTCTCTCTCTCTCTCTCTCTCTCTCTCTCTCTCTCTCCCTCTCTCCTTCTCTCCCAGCTGTGACTCCCCTTGGATCTTCTATCATATTAAAGGGGTAGCGAAGGACTCTCAGTGCTTTTGAGAAGGACTTCTGGGGCCGCCCAAGTTTGCTCCTCTCTAAGTCCCCATCATCTCCTTGACCAATCCTGTGGCTCTGTTGTTACGCAGTCCCCCACCCACGGTCGTAATGCCCCACAGTCCAACCCCCTTTTACCCTAGTGGTCCCGGCAGTCCTCAACTGTCCCCTAAAATCCCTTGGGTGGTGGTGGGAGGACGGGAGGGGGGTGACATCATTTCCTGTTCCTTCGTGTGGGAGAAGGTCTGGTCGATAAAGCCCCCGTTGGGTTTGTAACAGCAGCCTTGTATTTATTTACCCGTTGATGCAGCGGCTGTTGGTGCGCAAACCGTGTCCTTCAAAATAAAAGTTGTCATTTCAAAGTAAAAGCGTGCCTTTCATTCAGCATTTTCTGAAATGGAAGTTGGGAGCGTCACGCATTATTGTGTCGAAAAGTTTTGTTATCCTCTCCCCTTGATAACACTTTCTGGCTGTGTTCTTTTTGATAAGGCTTTGTCAACATGGCCGACGTCAAAAAGTATTGAATTCGGAGGCTTTTTAGATTTTGATCATAGCAAAGCCAGAAAATAATTATCCAAATGACAGCCATCGGAATGATAACGGCAACAAGTAATGTAGCAGAGTGCGCCGTTTAGACACCCCAGAATTAAATATAATTAAGTGTGGACATATAATCTAAAGCCTGTATGGTCCCACTGCTGGCTTGAGTATAATCATCCCTCAATCCTCTTTATTCATTTCCGTTTCTGTGCAACATGTCTGTCAGAAACAGCAATCGCTCTCCCCTCTCTCTGTTTCTCTTCGCTGTTGTTCATTACAAAAGCTCTCCAGCAGATGGGGTCAAAGGTCAGGATGCTAAAGTGCAGAGGATATTAATCGTTTTTTTTATTTTTTAGACTTCTCGTAGCCGAACGATGTATCATAACTGGCATTTTGCAAGCCCCACCGGAGAGGCCTGCGTGTGGCCTTTTCTCTCCCTCTCTTCTGATTAAACGGAAAATGTCAAAGGCTGGAAAAAAGCACTTCATAAACGCTGTTGATGGAGATGAAAACGGTGGAGGGGGGCTGGCGAGGAGGGGGGGTTGGCAGTTGGGGTGGAAACGAGACAGGGTCATTGGGGTTAGCGGCTGAAAAGTGAGCGTACAACAAACACACAACACTTATACACACACACACACACACACTACCCGGTTCCTTCCTCTGTGATTATAGCTTGAATAAATTGAACCGTTTTTTTCCCGAAGATTGCTGTTTATGGAGTGGCATTTTGCGCTCCGGCTAGCTGTATCTCTGGAGCTTGTATCGGTTGTTGTTATTGTTAGTGGTTTCAGGTTCCGACGGGGACAGCATTAGCTTGATGGAAGAGCATTTTTTGCGCCAGGGAGTTTGTTGTTCGCCGGACGGGATGTTTACGGCCAGCTGGAATCCAAGCACAATACAAACTCAAACGGTAAAAGGGATAAGAAAAGGGCTGGGCTGGAGGCTTTTGTCAGGGCTCTGTTGTTGTTTCTCTGTGGTTTGAAGGCGCTGTCAGGACCAATTTCTGCTGTTACGCTCAGTGGTAAAAGAAGGACCTGGGCCAACCGAAAACCCCATCGCACGCCCTGTGATTAATGCTTTGTTTTATTCCCTTTGATCCAATTCGTGATTGAAACACAATACAGAACACAATTTATTTTTTCTCCCTTTCTCCGTTTAATTCCGTCGATAATCGCGGTCGTGAATTGAACCGTCGCCGACTCCATCCAGGAGACGAGGCTTAAAAAACAGGAGCAAACCGCTTCACCCCTAAAATGAAATAAGAACAAGTGCAGCAGATTCAAATCTCTTTAAGTGAAACGCATTGCGTTCCCCCCAACTGAATCTCCACCGTGGTTATATTCTGTGATATAATATCCATTAATCCTAGGAGAGGAAATAAAAAGGTTTCTCTCACCGTGAACTTTGAGCCTGTATTTTGTTTGTTGCTTTTTAAAAGCAAAGATCTGTTCCTGGAATAGAAATAGAGCCGTTACGTCACACCTCGTCCCTACGCCCCGCCGAGTGAGTTAATAAAACTGTCTTCTTCTTATTTATACACGTGGGAAGATAAGTAGAACTGACCGAGCACAAACCCATTTGCCTCATATCCGATTAATTTAAAACCACCATTGTCACGCTATCTTCCTCCATCTCATTGTCTTATTCGTCGCAGTCTTCCTTCATGCTGTCACAAACGCACCCCCAGATGTTTGAGATGTCTGGTCAGCGGTCAAATGCAGTTAAATAGGGCAGCATGTGGCTCAGAAGGCAGAGCTGGTCGGTTGGTAAGCGGAAGGTTGCTGGTTCGATCTCCGGCTCCTCCTAGCTGAGTGTCGAGGTGTCCCTAAGCGAGACGCCTCACCCTGACTGCTGAAGACGAGCTGGCTGTCGCCTTGCACGTTTAACACCGCCGTCTGTATGTGAATGTGTGCATGAATGGGTGAACGCAAGACAATATTGAGTGGCCACTGGTTAGAAAAGCACTGTATAAATGCATTCCATTTACCGATTTACCAAGTTGGTCCCAAACAAGTCGCCCTACCTGTCTTCAGCCTCACGTGTGAGTCAGTCTGGCTAAAAAGAGTCTAGATGTGACAACATAAACCTCCCTGGCCTCGCCCCCGCCCCCCTCTCTCCCCCACCTGTACAGGTGATCAAGGCCATCGAGGACGGCTTCCGACTGCCCGCGCCGGTCAACTGCCCCCCCCACCTCCACCAGCTGATGCTGGACTGCTGGCAGAAGGAGCGGGCGGAGAGGCCCAGCTTCAGCCAAATTCACTCGGCCCTCAGCAAGAGCGTGCGCTCGCCCGACGGCATCGGCTCCTCCACGCTGGCGCGCAGGTGAGCCACGCGGGGCCAGGGGGAAACCAAGGCTGAGTTAGCGCCCGGCTAGGCTAGGCTAGGATAACCGAGAGCTAAGCTAACCTGCTGCCACGTTTGCCTTTTATGACCGGCTCTATATTAGCTTGATTTATCGTGTAGCCCGAGTTAGGCTAGGCTAGGCTAACCTAGAGCCTGGTTAGCTAGGCTAGACTAACCTAGAGTCACAAGGCTAACCCAAAACCAAGTTAGAGCAGGTTAGGCTAACCTAGAGCCAGTTAGGCTACCTATAGTCTGGTTAGGCAGGCTGGGCTAACCTAGTGCCAGTTAAGACTAGGCTAACCTAAAGCCAGGTAACGGCAGGCTAGGCTAACCTAGAGCTACTAGGCTGACGAAGAACCAGGTTAGGGCAGGTTAAGGCTGACCTAAAGCCAGGTACGACTAGGCTAACCTCAAGCCAGGATGGGCTAAGCTAACATAGAGGGGGGGTCAGGCTAGGACGCTCCTCCGCTGTAACACTGCTGATGTCGGCTGTGAAAAAAGCTTGCTAAGGTTTAAACTGGCCCTTAAATGTTTGGGCTTCCATAGTGCTTTAACGTATCGGCACCCTTAATCACGTTAATATTTGATGTACTGCAGAAGCGGTCGTCAGACAGAGCGGTACCTGGTTGGAAACGCAAGGCTTGCCAAACCCTAAAATCTATCCGGAGCAGCAATGTACAAAAGTTATGACATTGGTCTTCTGATTCGCTATAAAGAGTATGGATTCGGTTAAAGTCCATTTCATCACATTAGGGTCTGAATGCCGTGGTCGAATGGGACTTAATACCACTGGGGGAAACCGCAATGTGTGTGGGGGCTAGACAGCATAGCGCTGTGAGCGTGGCTGGCATCCAGCTCCCAGCTGAAGGCCATGCACCACTAGACGTACCACTTTCTCCTCCTCCTGCTCCTTCTCCTCCTCCTGCACCTGATCTCTTCTTCCCCCGCCTCCTCCACCTTTATCTCCTTCTCCAACAACTCCTCCATCTCTCCCTCGTCCTCCTCCACCATCATTCCTCTACTCCCCCCCCCCCCCCTAAATTATAATTATTCTACCTCCTCTTTCTCCTTTTCTTCTCCTCCTCGTCCTCCTCAACCTCCTCGTCCTCGTCCTCCTTCTCCTTCCCCTGTTACCCTGTGCCTCCAACTCTTCCTCCTCCTCCACCCCCCCTCCCTCTCCTCCCTCTCCTCCCTCTCCTCCTCCCCCCCCTCCTCCTCCACCCCCCCTCCTCCCTCTCCTCCTCCCTCTCCTCCTCCACCCCCCCCCCTCCTCCCTCTCCTCCTCCTCCCCCTCCCCCTCCTCCTCCACCCCCCTCACCCCCCCTTCCTCCCTCTCCTCCCTCTCCTCCCCCTCCTCCTCCTGCTCCTCCTCCAGGACCCTGGGCTCCTCCATGGCCTTGGCGGAGCGTCCGCTGCCGTCCTTCTCGGCGTTCAACTCGGTGGGGGAGTGGCTGGAGGCAGTGGACATGGGCCGCTACAAGGACAACTTCACCGCCGCCGGCTACTGCTACCTGGAGGCCGTCGCCCGCATGACCGTACAGTGAGTGGACTCCATGACGCCGGGCACCTCGCTCTCCCTTTTAACATGGCACTCTCTCTCTCGCTCTCTCTCTTGCTGTCTGTCTCTCTCTGTCTCTCTTGCTCTCTTGCTATCGCATTCTCTTTCGCTTTCTCTCTTGTTCCTTCTCTGTCTCTTGCTCTCTCTCTCTCTCTCTCTCTCTCTCTCTTCTCTCTCTCTCTCCTCTCTCTCTCTCTCTCTCTCTCTCTCTCTCTCTGTTCCTCTAGCTCTGTGTATCTCTCTTTATTTCCCTGTTTCTCTATATATATTTTTTCTCATGGGTGCCTTTTGTGTCTCTTCAGTGTACGGAGTCACTCTCTCTTCACTATCAGTTTCTCTGTCTATCAACTTCCTCTCTTTGACAACCTCTCTTTTGCTCTCTCCCTCTATTTCAACCTCTCTCTTTAACTCTGCATTGCTTTTCATTCCGACTGTTCAATCTGTCCACTCTCTCTTCCTCTTTCAGTCTCCCCCTTCCCTCTCTATTTCACTCTCACTCTCCTTTAACAATGCATCTCTCCTTCAGTCTCACTCTGTTACTCCTTCTCTCTCTCTCTCCCTCTCATTCACTCTGTCTCTCAGTCTCTCTCTCCCCCTGCATCTCCCCCCTCCCTCACTCTCCCTCCCTCGGTTGAATAAATAAGCAGTCGTTTTGGTGCAGAGCGGGTGAGCAACAGCAGCCTGAGCGCTGCCGTTGGTATTCCCTGCTCTGTGTGATCGATGTGCTCTGATTCACTCTCTCAGATATCATTTTCTCTACACAAGGTGATTTGTTAAGAATAGCTTTTCCCATCCCTGAATGATTCATTCACGGGCAGAGAGAAAATAACACAAATTAGGTTTTGTTTTAGGGCCTTAGTTTAAGTGGAAGTTATTGTCTCGACTGTATATACCGCAGGACATATACTGAAACATCAATATATATATTTATAGATTCATATCTCCACTTATCCTCGCCACAATATATTCTCGCCCAGATTCAATCTGTCTAACGCAGTACAACATATCGGTTTATTGGCAGTCTGCAAAAGCCCCTCTTTTTTCTCCTCCCGCATGATAATTGAGTTGACATTTTCACCCGAGTGTATGAAATGTTGTTCATACGCGCCGGAAAATATCCGCTACTGAACAGCGCGAGGCTGAATCCTTTGTCGCTTTTGTAGAAACAGATGAAAAACAACAGAATGGGTCGCGTAAATGTTATTCTGACGTGAAGGCGGAGGTATCGGTGCCAGTTCGATTAAATATTACTGACAGTTACATAGTTCAAAATCCAGAGACCTGGATATGATCGTAGACGCGACTGACACAAAAACAACAGATGAACGCAACAACAGACGAGATAAACAAACCCGAACTGATAGAGACGAGAGTGAAACGCACTCACCAACAGATGTGTTGAAATCAACGCGTTCATTTATAAGAAGCAGAAAACGAACACAACCATTTGCTTCATTCTCAACGCAAAAAAAAAACGACCAGGGTACACCCTTTTCCAGTAGGCCACGCCTCCTTCTAACCGACGTTGCTTGTTTCCGTAGAGATGTGCTGAGCCTGGGCGTGACGTCCCTGGAGCACCAGAAGCTTATCCTGACCTCCATCCAGGCCCTGAGGGCGCAGGTCATCCAGATGCACGGCCGCGGCGTCCAGGTCTGACACACCCGGCCCGCCACACCAAAAGATAACCACACACGCACACCCATGGGCATGCACCAACGTGCGCAACACACGCCCGGACCCGGACAGACGAGGCCGGGGGTGAAAAGGGTGGAGGGAGGAGATTTTCCAGACTTGAGAGAACGAAAGAGAAGTAGAATCACCGGCGCCTCCTTTCTCCCCTTTTCTCGGTGTCTGCCATGGGTTTTATATGCCTTCCTACTGAGGTGATCTCCTCCACTTCCTTCCTTCCTTCCTTCCTTCCGTCCTTCCTTCCTTCCTCAGCTCTGTGAATCCTCTCTGGCTCCTGCAAAGGGGATCGCAGAGAGGTGATGTCATTTGACCTACGGTGACCTTCACTGACCTCAATCGATTGGTGGGCCACCTGTGGTGAGGTTCAAGTTCTGGAGCAGGTCGTCTGAAACCAACAGATTTACTGTCTGCTGAACTGTGACTGTGACTTTCCTTTAGTTTTGTATTAGGAGAAGTTGGCCTCTGAGCTGCTGGACACGAAGCAAGCGGAGAGCTGAAAGTGTTCCACAGGTAAACTGACGACATGGTTTGTGCTGATAGGGGGAAACATTTGAAAGTGTTGGAGTTTCCCTTTAACACAATCGTCATAGTCTCCAACCTCATGAATGGGTGGTCTGTTTCGACCATCAGCCTCAGAGAGACAGAAACCCCACTGCTCCTCTTTGTAGGAGCATAACATGGATGTCACCAACTGCCACTTTTAGTTTCACTTTCACTTTCTTTATTATTTTTTTGGAGTCTGTTCGTCCCCTGAGATCAACCCGGGTACGAACATCCCTAGGGATTCATATGATGATGGGTATTCCTTTTGTTATGAAAGGCACTGCTGAGTTCAGAGCTTTAAAGGAACTTGATATGACGGTGGTGGTAGAGTGTTCTCGGTGTTAGATGATTGTAGGCCAATGAAAACCCCCGGGAGTTTGGAGGACACATCAAGAGAAAGAAGACTGAAACCATTGAGTTTCATGGCAGATTCACATTACTGAATGACCTCATCAATGAAGTGCATCATCCTTGACTTTGACCTGGAGAACCAACCTTCAGGCTGCATCTAGACTTTTTTGGGTTCACTCGACACAAAAAAAGCGATCCCATCATTGAAGCAGTTCACTCGACACAAAAAAAGCGATCCCATCATTGAAGCAGTATGACCATTGACCTTGCCCTGGATCTCCGTCCTGTCCCTGGAGCTCCACGTGTCAGGAGGTTGACCTTCTCAAGGTCTTTGATCGACCTCCAGGAAGACAACGTGAAGGTTAAATGTCTTGGCTCATCGTCCGTTCATATGTTGTGTGTCCCTTTTCTTCTGTTGGAACACTTTCTCCATTTCATATCATACTTTCCTTATCTTTGGTTTCATCTGTCATCCTTTGCTGTGCGTGTTTTTCGCTGTTTCCCGACATCCGTAGTCTCACTCACGCACAAAAAGGATCCCTCAACCTTGGAGGGGATGTTAAACCTTGTCAAACGCAGCGTAAAGAAGAACGAATGACGAGTCAATTATTTATTTGCGCCTCCAGATTGAAGGACTAAGCGAAAACGTTGCGTCGTCAGGCTGAGCACTTGACCTTTTTTTCCAGATTCTGCGCATTGAGGTGACATGAGATTCTCCAAGACGGGACTTTAAGTTTACACTGATGGATCACCCGGGGTGTTCTGTGCAGCGGAGGAGATTGTTTTTAATGTTTCTATGTATTGTCGATACACAGTACCTGTACATTGGATCTGAGAGTAGAATGAGGGTAGCTTGTGTACAGATCAGTTTGTTTAATTATGCAGTATAACAAACATTCCATTGGGTTGATGTTTGTCTTTGATTTTTTGATTTAACGTGGTGGCTCAGATCCCAGATTTCTCTTTTTAAGGTAGCCCAAACTGTGCAATCCTTCCCAATATTTAAGTCGGTACAGGTGACTTGTAATTTTTTTTTTTGCTGGTTTGCTTGTTTTTATTTTGTACGTTTTTTTACACATGTAGGATGACGGCATATCGCACATTGGCTGGAATAAAATATAAAAAAGACTTGTTCGTTTTTCAATCAGTTTTTTTCTGATATACTTTGCTTCGATTTTCCTCAAAACCAACCTTCAATTTGCTGTAACAGTAGGATCAGAATATAAATAATTTTGGATGACCCTAAAAAGCGTTCTAAACTCTCTCTCTCTCTCTCTCTCTCTCTCTCTCTCGCATTCAAAGCTCTCTACATGCACAGCCTGATCTTTAGATCTCTTTAGACTCAGCATCCACTCCACGTCCACACCAAGGCAAACACGTCAATATCATATCGATACCTAGACCGTAGCCTGGACCTCGTCCGGACAATGAAGTCATGTCCACTTCCTTCCTGTTTCCTTTACTCTGTTAATGTGTCCATTCTATGTTGAATACTGTAAATATGTATTTGAAAATGCGAGATCTATTTTTATAATTTGTTTGAAGAACAATGTGTTGAATATAATATCTGCTCACTGTGTAAAAAAGGTATTTTTTCTGTTTTTTTTCTTTCTTTGAATACATATCTAATACTATATATACTGTATTCCAAACCGTTAGTGTTCGGAATATATAAAGCGCAAAAAAAAGCTGAAAAAAACCTGTTCTTTTTTTTGTTAGATTTTTGATGATTTTTACCTGTTAGAAACTGATGGCTGTTGCAATATGGAAACGTGTTATTAAAAAATATCCAATAATGGGCAGTCCTTTGTATTGCTTCTTTGTATTTTGCAGTTTCATAGCATATTAGAGTAAATGCTAAATGCTCAGTATTTTGTTACGAAAATAACCTTCTCTCTAAAAACAAGCTTGCTAGCACAGCATTTGCGATGGTTTCATATGGGTTTCGGGGAGAAAAATAAAACTATATATCCAGCCGGATAATGCTGTGCTATTTCCTAATCTACTATCACAAGTGTATCCTTACCTGTATTGAGTACAATAAGCATTGCAGCATTTTGGAACAGGGAAATACACAAACCCGTCTTTGAAAAACGACCAGGACTTACTTACCACGAAATTGTCTTTTTCATTTTCTCGCTTTCCCCAGCAGAAGACATGTGTAACACACACACAGAGACACGCTCAAACGCACAGCTATATCTAATTCACAGGAACAGCTTGTGTTCCTCGCCGTGCCGGAGGATATAGCGCCGCGGTTCTTAAGAGAGGATGAGACATACCACCGCCACTGCAGGGTTTTCCAATTATCCATCTTTTTCAAGCTAACCTGCCGCGTGGGATGGGCCGGTGACCTGGGGGGTCAGACGCTTTGTGTTCTCAACCCCAGGGCTATGGAGGCGCTCTCGCACTTTCACTGCCTCTCACACCCCTCTCTTATTTCCATTTACAGTAGAATCCCAGTTTCAATTACCTTCCAAGCCCGTAACCTACTTTCAGGGGTCACTCTCTCTCTCTCTCTCTCTCGCTCTCGCTCTTTCTCATTCTCTCTCTCTCTCTCTCTCTCTCTCTCTCTCTCTCTCTCTCTCTCTCTCTCTTTCTCTCTCTTACTCATTATCTCTCTCTCTCTCTCTTTCTCTCTCTTACTCATTCTCTCTCTCTCTCTCTCTCTCTGCCTCTCTGTCCCTCCCCTGTGCTTACTCTCTCTCTCTCTCTCTCTCTCTCTCTCTCTCGCTCTCTGCGTCAGCCCCTGATGTGGACTTAATAAGCTGCTAATCACATGAACTTTTAACCGCCTCTCCGTCTTCGAAGTGCAAAGTTATATTATTATTACCTTCAGTGTTTAATACCCAACACCCACTGCCAAAAACAAGGCGGCAGCGTACAGGGAAGAGCATCAATGCCTATCACTCTCTTGCCTCTCTTTTCTCGGCTTCCTGTAGGCCGAACGTGTGGGCAGGGTCCGGTCCCAGAACTAGTGCACATGCGTAGGCACGCATGTCACCGTTCCGGGCGCGTCGGAGATCCACGTCGGAGATCCACGTCGGAGATCCACGTCGGAGATCCGTCTCGCCTCGATGCTGTGAAAGGGGGCGGGGTGGGGTGACTGGCAGACACGGACCCACACCTTTTATTGGTTTCTTTATTGAAAGCAGAGCGAGAGGAGTCGGAGGGTTAATGAGATTCATATGGAAGCCGGCGCAACAACACCGCAATCTGGGCGGCCCCTCCTACGTAAAGCCGGCTCTAACCTTTCGCTCGCTCGGTTTCCGCTGAACGGACCTGTGAAAACACCAGGTTCGACGGGTGTGACTCTGGGGTCGTGTGTTATCGTGTTTGTGCAGGATAATGAGAGGCTGAGGCAGACGAAGCAGGGATTGTGTGTCAGTCTGCACCGACACATTCTATTCAATCATATCAACCGGCGGTGGGGAGTCTAAGGGAGAGGTGTGAGGCTTCTTATAGCTCTGAGTATCGCCTTTATAAACGATATCTTCATGATGTCTCCATCCTTTTTTTTTCTTTACTTATTTCTGGTGTTGTTTCAGGAGCAGCTGCCTTCCATCCCATCTGAAAAGGAACAACTTTTCAGCTCTCTCTTTGTTCCCATTGGCCAATCCCTGCCCCACTCTCTTCGTAGTTAGATTTGCTGCATCCTATTGTTCAAAAACTTCTCCTCTTTCTTTTTATTTCATCTATTCTGCCAGAACGTCCCCACTCATATAGATCTCGTTCTGCATGCCGTTGGCAAAAAATGGATCCAGTCCCTCCATCATTTTGCAGATTTCCATTGGCCAGAAAAAGTAATGTGTGAAGGGATACGTGCCTATATGAAGGGAAGGGAGGGAGGATGTGTAATTAAAGCCAAGTTTCCTCCACTCTGCTCTGAGGATGAGGATCTTTTCC
The DNA here is from genome assembly GCF_949987615.1 of Pollachius pollachius. NCBI lineage: Eukaryota > Metazoa > Chordata > Actinopteri > Gadiformes > Gadidae > Pollachius > Pollachius pollachius. The sequence goes on along the minus strand of NC_136946.1, from coordinate 4,368,826 downwards.
CGCTCAAGTGCCATCCGTTCAATGGGGCTCGGATGAATGGGATCTGATTGAAGGGCCGACGGGGTTACGATCGTCGCTCTTCAACGTCAGCAGGCTGGCATTTATTCACCCTTTTTATTCCACACACTGAGCTACGCCTAGTGAAAGATGATCCGGGATCAACAGTTGTCTCCATGAATGCTGATCGGGAACTTTAGGACCAGTTCCGACTTTGGAATACCCAGATAATTGTTTCCTTGAAAAAAGACACTAAAATGTACCCAAATCCCCCTAAAAAGATCGCAGATGGTGATCTCCTAACCCCAAAACCACCAATCAAGTGGCCTAGTTTCCTTTTCCTGTGCTTATCCACTGTATTTGCTTTTTCCTCTCCCCGAAATCCCACGACAAGAACCACTGATGTTGAGCCGGGATTATCTCCCAACGTACGGCAAAGCACATGGAGCGATGATCTGATTCGGCCTTTAATTCACGCTAACATGAGGCAGCGTTTGAATCAAACCAAAGATTCCCCCTAAAAGCCTCTTCCCAGGGTTGCGATTAGATCCTTGTCTGTCAGCGGTTCGTCGCATCCCCGAGTGGTTTTCCAGAAACCCAGTGCAAAGAGCACACGGGAAGAGCATGCAGACCTGCTGTAGATCTGTGGCTGTGTGTCGGTGGTAGAACCGGAGGAATAGAAGCAAAGCGAAAGAGCAAGTCGTACTCAAATGGTATTTAGACTGAATTAATTTCCATAATCGGACACATTTGCAAGTAAAACGCCAGATTAGTGCGGGAAGATGGCGGAGACAAGGCCTTTACCGTAGTTAAGGTTGTAAAGGCCTTCAGAGGCCTGCATTATACAGCAGCCCCTAAGCCTTCTAAAGGGCAAGGAGAAGCTCTGAGGAGGGGGGGGGGGGGGGACCTTGAGGATGGAGCCCTCCTCGTTCCAGGAACCGTTGAGCGGTATAGAAGGACGTAAAGAAGTGCAGAACGGACGTCTAAACAGCATCAGAAGACGGTTCTGCGGTCGTCCAGCCTTTGATGGGGAGCCCCGCTGGCCAGCTGTCTGTTGGTACTACTGGTTCAAACGCAAAGCGGTTGAAACCAGTTTGAAACGAAAAGCTGTTTAAACCAGTTCCGACGTAAAAGCAGGTCGAAGAGGATGAGTTTAACGTTCCCACCCCGTTCCAGAGCGTTGAATAATATTCGGATGTGATGTTTAGTAATATTCAACCGACTTGGTTCCCAAATGTTATGTTTTTAACCGACTTGTCAGTGAGTACTGTGACCGTGGGAAAGAGGAAAAAAGGAGGAAAAAGTCAAAATCTCTCAATTTCATCACCTCAGCGAAAGGGTGAAAACAGGGCCAACGATGGGGAAAACAAAATCGGTCGTAAAAAAAGACGACACAAAAAAAGCTTTTGCGCGGCGTTCCGGATCCCAGCCCCTCCGCGCCGCCTCTGATACTTTCTCCTCCTTGCCCTCCTTTTCTTATCCCTGCTCCCCGGTCGCTGCCTCCCCTGCTCCTCCTCTCCAGGATTAAGGCGAGGGGGACCGGTGGGCGGGAGGAGGAGGAGGAGGAGGAGGAGGAGGAGGAGCGGCGGTCCACCTCTAAGCTGTGTGAAGGAGAAAACTTCCGCTCCGGCGCAGAAGTTGGCCTTGGCGCTCCGTGCCAAGAGTGTGGCGCCGCGCAAATCGGCTTTGGAGAAATTAATCCCTGCATTATGGGAGGAGGGAGTAAACAAACTGGGGAGAAGGGGCCTTTGTGTGTGTGTGTGTGTGTGTGTGTGTGTGTGTGTGTGTGTGTGTGCGTGTGTGTGTGTGTGTGGGGGGGGGGGCACAACAGGGATGTCTAGTAAGATGAAAAAAAACACTGGCTTCTTAAAAGTGTGTTTCTGTGTTTCTGTGAACGTGTGTGTGTGTGCAGGTGTGTGTGTGTGTGTGTGTGTGTGTGTGTGTGTGTGTGTGTGTGTGTGTGTGTGTGCGTGTGAGCAGCTCAGGGGTGAAGGGAATCAAATGAAGCAGAAAAACTCTGGCGATGCGGTCGGTCCTCAGGGAGTTCAATACAGCAGCCCTCTACTGTAGGAACTGAACCTCACTCTCTCTCTCTCTCTCCCCCTCTCTCTCTCTCTCTGTTCCAATCTCCTCTCTATATACCCTAACTTCCTTACTTTAACGCAAAGAACTAACCCCCCTCTCTCTCTCTCTCTCTCTCTCTCTCTCTCTCTCTCTCTCTCTCTCTCTCTCTCTGGCTTATTACAACTTCTTTGTCTTCCGTCATCCCTCCATTGAGCCTCATCTGGGGGGGAGGGGGGAGAGGGAGAGGGCGGGGGAGAGAGGGTTCATCTTCCATTGTACATGTTTCTAAATCCTTCTCATGCTCTCTTTCTCACCTCCTTTTCCTTTCCGCTCTCTCTCTCTCCATACTCTCTCTATGCCTCTCGCTCGCTATCTGCGGTGAGGTACTTATGTATCACTTGGTCCTTCACTCCTCTCGGACAAAATCATAACTTCTAACTGAGTGCAGATTAAACTCTGAGTGACCGTACAGAACTCTCTCTCTTCTCTCTCTCTCTCTCTCTCTCTCTCTCTCTCTCTCTCTCTCTCTCTCTCTCTCTCGCTCTCACTCTCTCTCTCTGTCTGTATCTCTCTCTCTCTGTGTCTCTCTCTCTCTGTCCCTCTCTCTCTCTCTCTCTCTCTCTCTCTCTCTGTCCCTCCATCTCGCTCTCACTCTCTCCATCTCTGTGTCTTTCTCTCTTTTTCTGTCACTCTTTCTCACAGCCCCCCCTCTCGTTGTCTGTCGTTAGTGCATTTCTGTGTTCGCGCATTTGCGTGTGATTATTTGCATTTGTGTATTTGCGTGTGTACATACGTGTGTGTGTGTGTGTGTGTATGTGCGTGCGTACATATTTGATTGCGGGTTTGTATGTGTGTGTGTGTGTGTGTGTGTGTGTGTGTGTGTGTGTGTGTGTGTGTGTTTGTATGTTTTTGCGCATGTGTCTGGGTTCTTTAAGAGCACACAGGGTGCGAAACTCAAATCTTTGTCGACAAAGGAGGGTTTCTCTACAGGAAGTCGAGCACCTCAAAAGACCTCCGAGGGAGCCGTACCTTCCACTAGCCACTCCCGGGTTCCATTAAATGGTACAGTACACGGTTTGCACAGCACCTAGATATCAACTGCCTGATCTTACCTTCAAAGTTGTAAAGATTGTAACTGATAAACATTTGTTTTTTATTCACGATAGTATACATCATAAAAATACATATTATCTTCCTTTATTCTTTGTAGCATTTTATTTGTTTTGAGTTTTTACTTTTTCTATTTGTTTTTGCTGTTGAACTGAGATGGCTCCTAACAAGATGAAGGAGAGTAGGGATTTAACCATGTTTTTAGACGTTAATTCGACAGGGAAACTTGCACAGCACACCAAACATGGAAGTAACATCCAGCCTTTGACCTCCCAGCGTTAATTATTCGTCGTTTCCGCTCGCCTTGCGGCACAGGAACGAATTCAGAATGAGTCGGTTTTCCGAGGTCCCACACTGCCACCTAGCGGACAAAAAAGACACCTGCTCTGGTTTGCAATGATAATTCATAATTTGTTTTTAAAGGTGCTTGACAAAATTAATTCATCATTAAAAAAAAGATATATACAAAGTGCTAAATCATATATGTTCTGGCTGTGTAAAACCAAATGCGATACATAATGGTGAAGATTAGATAATAAGCACATATAAAAACAGATAAAAAATAAAGATTAAAAATACAATAAAATACGACATCAAATAAAAGCCATTCTGCCAAAGGGAATGGATAAGAATAAGAATGGGTTGAAAGATGTCATTCAATGCAGCTTGCCATCAAACAGAGAAGCCAGCTGCTGCTAAATGATTCATATTAGCCAGGAAGTACAACCACAGGGATCGGAAACAGGAGTTCAGAACCTTTTTTCAGAACTCAAAATCCAATTTCCCAACAGAATTAGATTCGGATTGGTATCACTCACAAATATCTGTGAATGTGCTCATATTGTTAACAAGTTGTGTTGAAAAAAAAAAGTTCTCTCTCTCGGAAACACTCATTCCATCCTCATAACCTCACTCCTCCTCCCCCTCAATCCATTCCTCCATCTCCGCTTCCTACCGTTCTGCCCTCCCCTCGGTACCCAGGGCCCATTGCAAGTTCAGTAAACACGGTTCCATCTCAACTTGTGTTGCATTCAACACACACGTGCGTGCACCTACGCACACCCATATGTCAGTCATGCTAGTTTTGCTTTGTAATAACGCATTCAACATCCTGCTTGCTGTCGTTTCAGTCGTAGTTCGTATTTTTCTCCTCTCTGCCTTTATTCCCGTGTACCGTTATTCCATTCATACTGGGATCCCCGCTGTAGTGCATCTATTTGGCCTCCAGGTCGCGCCCTTGTTCGTCTTTTGGGTTCCACCTGTTTTTATTCATGGCTTGCGTTCACCTGCGTGTTCTGTATTTCAGTCAGTCTTTCTTGTTTATTTTTTATTTGTCTTATCGTGACGTTTATTATTTAGTTTCTTTCATCTTCAAGTGTTTTTGTGTTAAAGAACATACTACACATTTGTCTTGGATGTCTATTTTAATGTTTGACGGTTATGTAATTGCGAGATTTAGACCATTTTGGATAAATTTTCTGGTCAGTGTTCAGGCATAAATTCAGGGTAATAGCTCAGAACCAGGAGAGTGAAGCAGTGTAATAACTATTCACTCATTTCTAGCCTGCCTTTTCCTGCTCCCTTGTTCTGTACATCCACAACATCGCCTATAGATGGCAGTCCCACAAATTGTTTCCAGTGACTAGAACCCGAGACCACTGTCTTCTCTTCACCAGTCTGTCGTTCAGCCCGTGCTCTGTACAAGATGTAGTACCGAGGTGAATGAGCTGATCCGCGTAACCATACCGTGATCGGCCTGTAGGGGGCGGTCTGTGAGTGAGCAGGTTGACTTGTAACCGAAAGGTTGCTTGTTCGATCCCCAACATCAACAAGTATCGAGGGGTCTTTGAGCAAGACATCCAGGGCCGGCCCAAGGCATAAGCGAACTAAGCAGCTGCTTAGGGCCCCGTGACCACTAGGGGGCCCCCAAGAGCAACTAACTTAAAAAATAAAAAAGCTTCTTTTTTTTCACGTGTGCGTGATGATGATTCATATATTATCAAATGACCGTTCTTGTACAAAAAAAACAAAAAAAACCCAACAACAGTATCATGTTAACAGAGTCTGTTAACATGATATCAAGCACAGTGTAGTTTCCTACTGCCTCGCTGCTTGACATTTGACCTCCGCTAGTAACGTGTGCAGTGCACCCAACCGTGCGGTGCGCACTCAGCATCTAGGAGCTAGGAGCAGGTGAAAGATGTCGCAAAAAAGGACTTACCCCTCAGGGGCAGAAAAGAGAAAAAAGAAGAAAGATGAAGAGGAGAAAAAACGACAAGATAAAGGTATGTCTCGGTAATGTAACATTTGGTGTCAAGGAGATTTTGAAAAGTTCCCTGAAATTAGGAAAGTCCCTAATTATTGTTGACATTTCGTTTCAAATACGTTAGCCTATAATAGCAAATTTGCTAGCTAACATTAGTTCAAAATGTCTTACTACTTCTCTCTTGTGGGTAGGTTTGATAGCTTAGCTTACTATTCAAGCTAACGTTTTTGTGTTTGTGTAATACTTTGAATACGTTAATTCTCAGTGTATATATATTATTCTGGGTTGCTTTTTGGCATCAAAACAACGTTTCTGATAACAACGTTTGATAGTAAATGTTTAATAACTAACGTTAATTACAAACGCGGTGACGTTTGCTAGCAATATGGTTTTGCATTAATGAATTAATTTAGTTAACTTATAGTTTGAGGTATGTTGTTTGCAATTGTTTGCTGCAGAGCACAGTAATTTATGTGAGTAAATAAATATATTCCTTTTACATCAACTCCCTGTTATGCTGATACGTTATATGAAACTTCCCCAGGAGCACTGTTAAAGTATTTTGGAGGAGGCAGTGACTCAGCCCAGGAGCAATCCACCTCCTCAGGAGCAGCCCAGGCTGATGAATCAGGTAATCGAAAAACTGTCACCATATATATTTAATTTCTAGTCAAATTATCTCATTAAGATGTAATAATATAAGATATAATCATATGACAAGGGACATTTTTTTCATCTCAGATCCATCTCCATCCTCTGCTACATCCACTGTACCCACTGTACCCACTGTCCTCTCTGCAACCTCAGCTGTACCTGGTAAGTTAACTACAAAACAGCCTTTAATGCTCAGTGCACTGCAGAACATACTGAGATGAATATTTTTATAATATAAGATATAATATATAATCATATGACAAGGGACATGTTTTTCATCCCAGGTCCATATCTATCCTCTGCTACATCCACTGTACCTACTGTCCTCTCTGCAACCTCAGCTGTACCTGGTAAGTTAACAACAAAACAGCCTTTATAATTGCTAAGTGTACTTCAGAATATTCTGAGATTAATAATTTTGTCCAAAAATATTATTTTAATTTCCCTATAGGTCCTTCATCTTTGGTCATGGAGATTGATTTGTCTTCTTCAGCAACCAGTTTGCAGCAGGGGTCAGCAGCTCCGCCAGTGGACCCAGCTGAGTGTCCCTCTTTCCTGACGGACTCAGAAAGGACTGAACAGGTATTAAGAGGGCCACTGCCTATAAAGGACACATTCACATTCCCGAAGAGACACGATGGCCGAAGCTTCCACCATCATTACACATACAGACAACTAGTAATTGGGGAAAAAGTCAAGCGGAGCTGGCTCACATATTCAAAAAGTAAAGATGCGGTCTATTGCTTTTGCTGCAAATTATTTTCAAAAAAGTCCATAAAACTGGCAACTGAGGGACAGCAGGATTGGGTCAACATAGGTGCACTGTTGAAACAGCATGAAAACAGTGGAGATCACTGTAACAACCTGGTTAAATGGAAGGAATTTGCGTTGCGTCTTTCAAAGGGGAAAACTATCGATGAAACAGCAATGGGCCTCTTAGAGGCAGAAAAGAATCGCTGGAGAGATGTCCTCACACGTCTAATCAGCATTATCCAGTCATTGGCAGAAAGGAACCTGGCACTCAGAGGATCTGTAGACACATTACATCAGGTCAACAATGGGAACTTTCTAAAAGAAGTGGAACTCATGGCTACATTTGATCCAGTGTTGAAAGATCACGTGAGACGAATTGACAGTGGAGCTGAGCATATCACATATTTGGGGAAAACAATTCAAAATGAGTTGATAACCTGTGTAAGTGATGAAATACTGGACACAATGGTTTCAGAAATCAAGGAATCTAAATATTATGCAATAATATTGGATTGCACCCCAGATGTAAGTCATCAAGAACAGATGTCTGTTGTTGTCCGCACTCTAAGTCTTGTCAAAACACCAGAGATAAAGGAACACTTCTTGGGGTTTCTTGTAGCTCCTGAATCTACAGGTCAAGGCTTGTCTGTACTAATTCTTCAGAGGCTTGAAGAATTGAACATCCCCTTTGAGGACTGTAGGGGACAATCATATGACAACGGTGCAAACATGAAAGGGGCAAATAAAGGTGTGCAGGCTAGGCTTTTTAAAAAAAATCCACGTGCTTTTTATGTGCCTTGTGGAGCCCATACCTTAAATCTTGTGGTTTCAGATGCTGCCAAAGTGTCCGTGGATGCCACTTGTTTTTTTGGAAATGTGGAAAAAATCTACAAACTCTTCTCAGGTTCCCCTCAAAGGTGGGCCATCTTGAAGAACCATGTGAACATCACACTCAAGTCCTGGAGTGAAACACGATGGGAGAGCCGGATTAAAAGTATAGAACCATTACGCTACCAAGCAGACAAGGTGAGAGAAGCTTTGCTTGAAGTCAGGGAAAAAACTACTGACTCTATACTGAAAGTTGAGACCCACTCTCTTGCTGAAGAAATCGGATCATTCAGATTTCAAATTTGCTGCGTGGTTTGGCATGACATTCTCTCCCAGATTAACACCACAAGCAAACTACTTCAGTCGCCCAACATGCAGATTGATGTTGCAGTGAGCCTCATTCAGAAAAACAAACAAAATGTAATCAGTTACAGGGCAACTGGTTTTAAAGATGCACAGGTCTCAGCAAAAGACATGTGTGAACAAATGAACACTGAAGCAGTGCTGAAGCAGAAGAGGTTGCGAACCACAAAAAGGCACTTTGCCAATGAGATGCCTGATGAGCCACAAGCTGATGCAATGAAGAGGCTGGAAGTGTCCTTCTTTAGAGGACCGCTTTCAGTCCCTAGGGGAGGTCAGAAGCCATTTTGGAGTGCTTCTCAACTTTGGCCAGCTTGATGCACAGACAAGGAGTGATCAGTGTAAACCTTTTGGAGACAAACTCACCTTAGGGGAACAGGCTGATATTGATGGGAGTGCACTGGCTACAGAGATGGAGAGCCTTCCAGAACTCCCCAAAGCACAGATGACCCCATTTGAGCTGCTCACTTACCTCTCTCAAAATGAGATCTGTGAGTTGTACCCAAATCTTTGGGTAGCTCTACGGATAGCCTGCACTCTCCCTGTTACTGTTGTGTCTGCAGAGCGGAGCTTTTCCAAACTCAAGTTAATCAAGACTGGCAGTGATGAGTATTAACAACAAAGTTGGCCATCGGATTTCTTACTGTGATGTCATAAATTACTTTGCCTCCAGAAAGGCCAGGAAACACAGGTTCTAAGGAGTGTATTTTGTATTTCCCTCCCTATTTTTACCAAAGATTTTGCACATTTTTACATAGTTTTCAGACGTAATTATTTAACTTTCTATTTTATTTGATATTTCTTTGTTTATTTTATTCAATGCTGTGTTTTTTACATATAAAAGTCAAATGTTTGAATTACAGGAGTGTGTTTTGTATTTCCCTCCCTATTTTTACCAAAGATTTTGCACATTTTTACTTAGTTTTCAGACCTAATTCAACTTAATATTTTATTTATCAACCATTTGTGTGTTACCTTGTTTTAGGTGCCTGTTGATTTTCATCATTATTTAAGTATTTGTTGTTGTATTTTTATTTTATATAATACTGTCTGTTTTTGTTTATTTGGTGTTGCAGTTTATTTAAAATAATAATAATAAAGCAGATTGTGTTTACAGTAACTGATTAGTTTATTTTGTTACTTTTAGTTGACCTAGATGACATTCAGTATCCCACTTAGTACTATATCACTTTGAATATTAAGTGTTAATCAACCCCAGGCTGCTCTTGTAGCTGAATTTGCTACCATTTCAGATTAAAAACCATAGATGGGTAAAACATGCCGGGCTGCTCTTTGAGGTTTTATGTATTGATTCTCTGTGTGGCCAGTAGGGGGAGTTGCTGACTTTGCCAAATATTAATTGAAAGATTTTTCTGTAAGTTTGCAAATCTTGTGTCTGCTTTGATTGCACTTTCATTGCATTAATCACTGTTGATTACAAGCTAACTACAACAAAAAGTTTTCACATTTAGTTTTACAAGTGTATTCGTAATGACGGAGTAGAATAAGTAGAATACGTTTATAGTAGGTGTGTGAATGATCAATAATCATTATTATTGGCAGTAATAGAGGGCCCCAAAATCAAATTTCGCTTAGGGCCCCATGGAGGCTTGGGCCGGCCCTGAAGACATCCCACCATAACTGCTCCCGACGAGCTGACTGTCGCCTTGCATGGTGGGCTCCGCCATCGGTGCGTGAATGTGTGTATGAACTGCTGTAAGTTGCTTAGGATAAAAGCATCAGCTAAATTCCTGAGATATAAATGCATGGGGCTGGTTGGATGAGATTCCTGACCTTTCTTCCTGTACCACTTGTTGAATCACCTTTCTCTCACAGTCATTTGAGTCTTTAGTCTTGTTCAACTCCGCAGCGCCACCACAAATGGTAAGGTGAGAGCTAGATGACAGTAAATTGTCGGGTGAAAGCGAAACAGATTGCCTAATCGAGCTGGAATCCACTCAAGTTTCAGCATTGTACCGGCCTATTTACGATAATAGTGGCGTTGCATGTGAACTTCCGTCAAGTTCAAATTCTTGGAGATGGAAAGCAAAGTGTGTACACCCCGTAGGACAAGAGTGCTTTTTATAGTTTTTATATTGCCTCATCGAAACCCACCTTTTTAAGATTGCTTTCACCAAATAACCTGATTCACTTCTCTCCCCTTCCTCTTTTTTTATCTTTTTACTGATATACGTTCAACGTATGTACGTCAATAAATGATTTTGTTTTGTGTTCACTTTGTAAAGCGTATTATTCTGAGCACCACAGACCATGTCCACATCATATAAAGCACATGGTTATCTCTAACATTGCCTCCTGTGACGGTACCTGAATAAAAATGCTTCTCTCCAGTGGTTCTGTCAGCCATTCGAACCCAAAGCCGTGTCGGTTCCCATGGTTGGCTGGAGAAACATGTTGCACAGTCCTTCTTGCACAACTGTGTGTGTGTGTGTGTGTGTGTGTGTGTGTGTGTGTGTGTGTGTGTGTGTGCGTGTGCGTGTGCGTGTGTGTGTGTGTGTGTCCTCACATGTTGCTCTAAACTGACTGACTGCAGGGATGGACGTTCTGATTTTGAGGCCGGTTCAACACAGCCTTTTGTGTGTCTGCATGTTCTCCCCCCGTGTTCTGCCAGCATGTTCTCCACCCATGATCTGTCCCTGTTCTTCCCCGTTCTCCTCATGTTCTTTTCATGTTCTTCCCGTGTTCCTCCCGCGTTCTGCCTGTATTCTTTTCTGTTCTTCCCCTGTTCTTCCCCTGTTCTTCCCATGTTCTTCCCCTGTTCTTCCCCTGTTTTTCCCCTGTTCTTCCCCTATTCTTCCCGTGTTCCTCCCATGTTCTGCCTGTATTTTTCCCTGTTCTTCCCCTGTTCTTCCCATGTTCCTCCACTGGTCTCCCCCCTTGTTCTACCCATGTCCACATGGGTTTCCTATGAGTGCTCCTGTTCCCTCCGCCACCATGAACTCATGCAGGACCAGCCTCCTGCCTTGCCCACGGTGCAGTCGCCCCAAACAGCAGCCTGGGAGGGCTTCAGTGCAGAGACTGATTCATTTCCAAACAAGGGATAATCAATAAAGTTTGTCTGATAAACATACCATCATAGCAACAGAGTGGAACCTGTGAATCACCCACTCGACAAAATCCAAGAAGGTAAAAACAAGGCCGCAAGCCGTTGTCGTCGGCGACCCAGACAGCCGACCACTGACAAGGAAGCCAGGACAAAAGCGCTGAATGGACGACATTTCACTTTCAGCCTAGTCAACCCTCTCCTGATGACGGTCAGCTCCCCGCAGAGAGACTACTTCCACATACATGCGGTCGGCTTGTCGTGACAAGAGGTTCCACGAAAAAAAATACACAAATGAAGTGTGGTGGCGCAACGGGGCCAAAATGTGGAAGTGCGATTCTTAGTAAACAGAGTGTGTGTTTCTCTCGGGCGCTGGACCGCGTTGTCAGACAACGGCGTTACGAGACCGACAGACTGACGGACTACTCAGGAGGCCGGTCAACGGCCTAGAAACCGCTAGACATCATCCCCAGCTGACCACTATGCATCATCATCCCTCAATGGCGATTGGTCAATTTCCATTGGTAAACTTCCATCTGTGTGGATGTGTGCTGATCTCCATACGCACCCCCGGTTGCGCATGCTGCAGCGTGTACGTCTCCCCTCCCGAGGTTGTGCGCACGATCTCACCCAGGACGTCCTGGTCCTGACGTGGTAGGCCTTCCTCCTGACGAAGGGGGTCTCAAGTCTGAGTGGCGCGGGGACACGTTGCCCCCAGTGGCAAGTGGGAGTCGTGCGCTTCAGTCGTTTTCCACAAGTTGGACCCAGTGATTAGGGATTTAGTTTTGTTTTTGAAGGGAACTTCTGGTGTCTCTCATACTCAAAACATTCATACAGCCATCAGTAACGAAACCACATGTTTCCCACGGTCTCCTCTTCTGCAATATTATCCAGTGGCCTACAATCTAGTGTTCCATCTGCGTGAGGCTTGAATCAGTCTTACAGTACAGTGAGTGCATGCATGTCCTGGCTTGAGGGTGGCCTCGGTGGGACTCCAACCCATAGCCCTTGCAGTGTTAATTTCATGCTCTACCCCCTAGAGGGCTGGAGGGGTGAGAAAGCATGGAGAGGGGAAGATCAATACAGGGGGGAGAAAAAGATGGTGAGAGGAGCAGAATAAATTGAGGGCGAAGGGAGAGTGAGCATGCAACATGGTAATAGTTATCAAGATAGACAGCATTTGCATTTTTTATATATATATATATATATATATATATATATATATATATATATTTTCCCAATATTTGATTGTAGATTTGTGCATGTTCCTATTGTAAAATTGTTAGTGCTCATTATTGTCCTGTACTCCCTTTGTGGAATCCACATCTCCCGTCTAGGATTAATAAAGGACAGTTCTCAGCTTATTTTGAACACAAATCTGGCCGGTGATTATGCTGGTTTTGGACATTTGACAGTTTAACTTTGTCCTACAAAATCTTAGTTTGCTGACACACCTTGCTTAAGACTGGAGAGGGTGTTCACAACTCTGACAACGCCAACCTGGAACACAACGGCAACTTCCTCAACAAGAACGCCATAACAATAACATGTCTTTGTTAGGGCGGGGATTCACTTGGTCTTCACTAGAATTCTGCTAGGCTACAAACAAAACGTATTGTAGTGCAAATAGTGCAAGTGAAACTGAATTAACCAAGGTCACGCAAGCTACCGCCATAAACCATAATAATAATGTTTCTAAACATTTAAACAAATATAATGTTAGACGGATCATTTCAAATGTATTGAAATGGCCTGCATTTATAGCGCTTTTCTAACCAGTTGCCACTCAAAGCGCCTTACAATATTGCCTAACATTCACCCATTTATGCACACATTCACAAATCGACGGCGGAGTCAACTATGCAGAGTGACAGCCAGCTCGTCTGAGCAGTTAGGGTGAGGTGTCTTGACACCTCAACACTCAGCTAGGGAAGAGCCGGGAATCGAACTGGAAACCTTCCGGTTTTCAGTCAACCTGCTCTACCTCCTAAGCCACATGCCACCATGTATGGCTTTTTTAATTTTTTATTCTCCTCGTCCTTATTCTTTCTCCCTCCTATATGCCTACTGGTGTGCTTGGGCCTTTAAAGCGGGCATCGCAGAAAATGACCTGTGCAACTACTGCAACTACTACACCGGGCATGCACTGGTCTCTCTCCGAGCAAAAGGGTAGGAAAACTGGAAAGTCTTCAGAAACACGCAGTCTTCACTCGATTGGTATTCTATGGTGGTATTCTCCTCCTCTTTGGACTCCCTCTGTCCCTTCCACTCCAGACCGGCGCGATCTTCACCCCCCCCCCCCCTCCTTGGCTGTCTGAATCTCTGCGGACCCATAGAGCAGAGCTGCGGGCAGCTGAGAGGAAATGGAAGAGATCAGACTGTCCTAATGATCTATCTCACTATCTCTTTCTTCTCTCTGATTTCACCTCCACTGTGTCAACAGCCAAATCTGCCTTCGACCGGACCAAAATTAATTCCTCCGCCTCAAACCCCAGGAAACTGTTTTCCTTGTTCTCTTCCCTCCTCAACCCTCCCTCCCCTCCTCCTCCTCCCTGCCTCACTGCTGATGACTTTGTTACCTACTTTACCCAGAAAGTAAAGGACATTAGCTCCTCTTTTATCACTGCCACCATCCTCCCTCCCCCCACCCCCACCTCTGCCTTTACCCAATTCATCCCTCTCAGAACAGAATTATAACATCTAACCATGGCACCACCTGCCCCCTGGACACTATCCCTTCCTCCCTCCTCCAGGCTGTGTCAAACGACATCCTGCCATTTCTCACCGCACTTATTAACTCCTCCCTCACTTCTGGCATTGTTCCAACGTCTTTTAAGACTGCCAGAATAAAGCCTCTCCTCAAAAAACCAACCCTTGATACCACTGACATCCAGAATTACAGACCGTCTCTTCTTTCATTCCTCTCTAAAACATTGGAACGTGCCGTCGCTAACCAACTGTCCTCCTATCTCTCATCTAACAACCTGCTTGACCCTCACCAGTCAGGCTTCAAAAAAGCACACTCCACTGAGACGGCTCTCCTCGCGGTGACTGAGTCCCTCCGTGCGGCCAGTGCCTCGTCCCTCTCATCGGTTCTCATTCTCCTTGACCTGTCTGCAGCATTTGACACTGTGAACCACCAGATCCTCCTCGCCACTCTCGCCGAACTTGGCATAGCTGAATCTGCCCTTTCCTGGTTCACATCCTACCTGATGAATCGGACTTATCAAGTAACATGGAATGGCTCCTTGTCAAAACCTTGCACGCTTGATACAGGTGTCCCTCAAGGCTCTGTACTGGGTCCTCTTCCGTTCTCCCTCTACACCAGATCTCTGGGCTCTGTAATTAAATCCCACTGCTTTTCCTATCACTGCTATGCTGACGACACTCAGCTATTTCTCTCTTTTCCCTCATCTGACAAAGCCCTGATTGCAACACGCATATCTGAATGTCTGGCAGAAGTCAGCACCAGGACAACTGCCCATCACCTGAGGCTTAACCTCAACAAGACTGAGCTCCTCCTAATACCAGGGAAAGATTGCCCACACATGGACTTACTGGTCACTGTTGAGAACATCACTGTATCTTCTTCTCCAACTGCCAAAAACCTTGGTGTAGTGTTGGACAATCAGTTATGCTGCACCGCAAACATCACTGCGGTGGCTCGATCCTGCAGATTTGCACTTTACAACATCTGCAGGATCCGGCCCTTCCTCACAAGGGAAGCAGCTCAGCTTCTAGTCCAATCACTGGTCATCTCCCACCTCGACTACTGCAACTCGCTCCTGGCTGGACTCCCTGCCTCTGCGATTAAACCCTTGCAGCGCATCCAGAATGCGGCAGCGCGCCTCGTGTTCAACCTACCAAAGTTCTCACATGTAACCACCCTCTTCCGAGACCTCCACTGGCTCCCTGTAATAGCTCGCATCAGATTCAAGATGATGGTACTGGCATACAAGGCGGTCGATGGAACTGCCTCTGCCTACCTCCAAGCATTAGTAAAGCCACACACCCCAGCTCGATCCCTCCGCTCAACTACCTCAACTGGACGTCTGGTACCGCCATCGCTAAGAGCAAGCAAAGGTCGATCAGCGAAGTCACAACTTTTCTCTGTTTTGGGGCCTCATTGGTGGAATGAGCTCCCTACCGATGTCAGGATCGAAGAGTCGCTCACCAGCTTCCGCAAAAGACTCAAAACTCACCTGTTCAGAGTTCACCTCGACTCTGCGTAGAAACCAATGCACAGCCACCATTGAATGTTGTACGTCCTGGCACTTGCACATTGCACTTATTCAAGGTACTTAATTGTGTAGCATCTACAGTAGCTGCTATCGTTGCTTTACACGGGGAATGGGTTAGCCTAGCGATTGTAATACTTGCACTTGGTTCTATGAACATCTTTACTGTACCAGCAGCGATATATTGTTTCACTTCTTATGACAAATGTACTCATTGTAACAAATGCACTTCTTGTAAGTCGCTTTGGATAAAAGCGTCTGCTAAATGCCCTAAATGTAAATGTAAACGGTAGTCTGTCTTTCCTTTCAGCCCAAGCGACAACGAATGAGCACCTGTAAGGAAAGCCAAAGCCAAATTCCAGGATGTTACGTCACATCTGTTGAAACGGCGATGATAGCAATCAAACTTGACTCTCTGTATGGAAAGATGTGTTCTAATGCGGGAATAGGCTGATGTGTTTAAGAACATGTTACAAACGGCTTCTTGTCTTGACCCTAGTTGAACTCATTCCCTTGCACAATATATCTTCAGGCCCGACACAAACCCAATTTCTTTGTTACTTCCCCCACAGATAAAGGACTGTGCGCAGACCCACGCATTGACCTCGGGCATACATGTCTGTGAATCCCGTATGCAAGATGATGTTACCGCTTCTGTCTTCATCCCCGGTAAAAACACAACCACACAGCCAACGCAATGACATGCCTTCAGGTTAAACAGGTTTTAACTTAAAATAAGATAGTTTAAGGGACAGTTTAAGGGATCTTTTTCTATACATGGGAAAGCTATCAGTGTAGAAGGAATATATGGGTTTATATATTATTTTCCCTCAAACCGGGTTTTACCCTTTCCCTATAACTATGAACATGTTGGTAGCAAATCTTTCTTCCGGCAATAGACTGCAGAATTTGCCCGAGTACATTGTTTTGTTGGCGATCTTGCACACTATAATTTAGAAGTAGTGTAGTTCCAGGAACTGTGTCAACAGATGAAAGGTAATGATATGACTATAGAGCCCTTTTGTTGCGTGCTTGTTGCTTCACAGCAGGGCACCAGTGGGTGAACAGGATGAATTTCCTTTAAACGTTTAATTAAATTCTGCATTGTAGGTTCCTTTCAGATTGTGTGTGGATAACCAATGCTAATTAGCATTAGATTGTAATAGACATCGATCAACTAGATTCTCGACAGAGTGAGATTAGATTTTGACCTGGTTAAATGTTCTCAAGGTTAATTTCTTATTCAATTCAACAAACTGAAAATGAAATTTTGATTAATTACTTCCTATATCACACTACAGTTGGAATCACAATTTGAATGCAAAAATACAAACTGTCCTGTGCTAGTGACAGCTAAACAGATGAATGGAGGGCAGAAAGAGGGGGGGGGGGAAGAAAAGAGGAAGACAGTGAGACAGAGAGAGAGATGAAGAAAATTACACCAAAAAGAACCACAGACATTTTAATCTGTCTAATCCATAAAGCTTGCAACATGGGGCAGAATTGGGAGGGTAGGGGCATTAAAGAGGCGTACAGGCCAGAGTTAGAAAGAGGGCTAATTTGCAACTAATTTAGCCAAGGTGCTTAAGTGAGACTGGGTTGATTAGAAAATAAGCTGTAAAGACGGCCTTTGACCTTGGCTAGGCGTTCTCTCTTCTCCGTGGTCGGGTGTCCAGTGAAGGCGAGCACTTTGACAAGTGTTTAGTGAGTCAGGGTCACAAATTAAAGGCTTAGCCGCAAAACGTTACACAGTAGCTCCTTTGTTATGACACGCAGGTACTTTTTGCTCCTCGCTAGAAGAATTTTTTTTCTCCGCGACAATACGTTTTAGTCCCCACATGCATGTGGATGAACACTGCTCTGTGTAAAATCTGACTAGTTTTATTATCTGTTCAGGAATACACTACATTTTTTTATATATATTTATATAGATAGATATATATAGATATAGATAAAGATATAAAGATATATATGTGTGTACATACACAAAATGTTTCTGTTTATTTTATGTTCTGTTGGTATTGTTTATAATCTTAAGTCAGGGTCAACTAATCAAATAAATACTATGAATAACAGATGAAATTAATATAATATATAATGTAATAATAATTATAGCAACAACAATTGTTATGTTAATATTATATTAACAACTAATATAAGATATTAGTTGTTGATATGTTCTTCATTATTGTTACGTATGCTACACCTCAAAAGTAATACAAATCAAACAGTTAACACAGAAATGTGATGACACTATTTTCCCGGCATCAGCCTTCACTAAAAACATTGCATCATTTGGCATGCATCAGTGGCTGCTTCGTAGTGGCAGAGGCTTGGCAGAGAGACAAAACACTCATCATATCATCATAGCTATCATAGCTATCATAGCTATTCATTTGGGCATCTTCCTTATATTTGAACTGTACTCTTTCACTCAGTGAAGGCGGCAGCCCCCAAACAAACAAACAACTAAAAAAAAACACAAACATCAACACTGCACAGATTTCCCGGTGAGTGGGTTTCTTACGGCCTCAATGCTTACCTAACATTGCTGCAGCTGTCGGGCAATAAGTGCCTTAATTTGCAGCAGACTTAAGGGGATTTCTAATCTTGGATGCTAATGACTAAGAAAGTGGACCAGGCCAAGGTCAGAGACAGATGGGCTGTTATGGAGGCAGGGCCATAACCAAGGCCCCCAGAAGGAGCTGCTCATCCAAGGGCCAGGGAAGATCCCAGGGGCCCAAGGGAGGAGGGGCCAAGGGGATAAAGATGTGTTTCAATTGGCCGGTGAGTGCCATCCAGTCCTGCCAACCTGTGGACTCGCATAGATCAAATTAGCTGATTCAGATTAATATTGGCGGGAACACTCCGTCTCCGTGCCCTGCTGGGTCCAGCACGTCCTCTGAGGTGTAATAGGGCAGAACGATGGACACGTTTGGGAAGAGGGGATAACGAAGGACCGAAATATCCTCTGCATCAGGGAACTGACTCAGAGTTTAACAGGAATCCTGCGTGGACTGCGCGCACGGTCGCACACATGCAGCCAGGCGCGCGCAGACCCAGTCGCGCATGCAGCCACACACACACACACACACACACACACACACACACACACACACACAGTCTCTCAGAGACTCTATTTTCTCACTCACTCACTCACCCACTCACTCCTTAACTCCCCTTGACTCATTCACTCACTCCGTCCCCATAGGTCTAGGTTTCTCACCAGATGGCAGTGGCTCCGACAGCTCCCCACGCCTCTTACACAATCCCTTCGGTTCAAGGTATTCCCCTCGTGTTGTGGCTATGGTTTCCATCGCGGGCGATTCATCATCTCACATGTCTGCCCACCCCCCCCGACTCTAAGTGCTTCAGGCTCATGTTCCATGCGTGCCAAATCTGAATGAAACGAATGCGGCGCCTAAAGTAGCACAGTGTTCTTTCTGTCTCTCCATCTATCCGTCCGTCCATCAACACTGACAGACAGACAGACATAGGGATACCCACGCAAAGAGAGAGAGAAAGGGAGCGAGCCATACATGATTGAATATACTCATATTTAGAGAACCGTACATCTGGGTCGGCCACCATCATTCATCAGTAGAGCCGGTTGGGCGATGCCAAGTTTCGATCCCGGAGCAGGAGGAGTGTTCGGGGGTCTTCGGCCTGGCCGTATGCACCAGCCCCCCCCCCCCCCCCCCCCCCCCCCCCGGACTGACACAGGGGCCTGCAGTGGGGGAGGGGCCACGGACACCGGCCCGCTCAAGACAATTAGCATGTTGATTGTTTTCTTCAAGCCCCGCAGAAAGGAGAAAAAAGGAGGAGGAGGAGATTAAATGTGGAGAATTAGGTCAAAGTGATAATGACCAGAGGAAAGAGGGGGAGGAAGAGAGAGAGGGGGGGAGAGGGGGTGGGGCGAGGATGGGGGAAAGGGGGGGAGAGAATGAGAGAGGAGGCGGGGAGGAGAAGAGGATGAGATTGAGGTCAGAGAAACTGATCACTGAAGCCTCGGCCGTTTGCCAATCTCCTGGGAGAGGAGCCAGCGGGGGGAGGGTTAGCCTGGGCCTGGCAGGGAGTGTCCCTCTAGAGATTGAGGCATCCCCTCCGCCTCCTCCACCTTTGCTCCTCACCAGGCATGTCTGTCAGAAGGTTTTTATTTTTCAGATTCAGCACTGACGGACACCCAAGTTCCACTATCTCTCGTCTCTTTCTGTCTCTCTCGTTTCCCTGTCTCTGTCTCTCTTTCTCTCCCTTGGCTCTCTCTTGTCTCTCTCTGTCTGTCTCTCTCGCACACTCTCTCGTCTGTCTGTCTCTGACTCTCTCTCTCTGATTCTCTCTCTCTCTCTCTCTCTCTCTCTCTCTCTCTCTCGCGTCTCTGTCTGTCTCTTACACTCTCTCTCACTCTATCTTTGTCTGTCTCTGTCTCTATCGCTATCATCTCGGCCTGCCTCTGTCTCTCTCTTGGTTCTCTCCTCTCTCTCTCTCTCTCTCTCTCTCTCTCTCTGTCTCTCTCTCAGCTCTCCCTCTCTCATCTCTCTGTTTGTCTCTCTCTCTCTTCCTCGTCCATCGTCACTTCTTCTCTCTGTCAGTCTTGATTCAGTTCAAATTAGCTTCATAATATTACAAATATTAATTATTACCGATAACTTTTATAAAGTTTTGCAAAATAGTTGTCAAAGTTGATGAAAGGTTCAGGAAAGGTTCAAACGTCACGTGTAATTCAGGCCCGTTGTCTCGTCAAAACTCTTACCTCCGCAAAACAACAACCACGCATCTGTCTGTTCATCTGTCTTTCAACTTTGTTGTTTTTTGGAAAACCCCACCCAAATCTGAGCCCCCCTTCTCCTCTCCCCCTTCCCCCCCCTGTCTCAGGCCAGGGTGGGAGGGAGGGGGGGGAAGGGGGAGGAGAGGTACCCTAATTAGCAACCCAATTTGGTATTGATCTGTTGGATTTGGGGCTGAAATCCCCCTACTCTGTCTACCAGACGGATCTCTGTCGCCGGGGACGATGAGACCCCGTCTACGAGGGTGGAGGAGTGTGTGTTTGTGGGGGGGGATAAGACCACCTGTTAACCACCGGCTGCCCCGTCTTATCCCCCAACCCCCGACTTATCGCCCCCTTGCCTCTCCCCTCTCCCTTGTCTCTCCACGCTATAATACGGCCATGCTTTTCCTGTCAGCACACGTGAACAAAACCAATACGAGCGAGGGTAAATATCGACAAAGTTTGTCGAATCTCCTATGAAAACACGCACACTTTACCCCCAGTTCACTGTCCAGACCTTTCCCTTCAAGCTCATCAGTTCTCCAGTCTCTGCCCTGGCAGCATGCTCTCTTCTGCCACTCTCTTCTCCGACCTTGTACATTGGGGCTGTCGACAGGGCGGCCCCCAACACTGGACATTAACCCTGTCTTACCCCCCCCCCCCCGCCCCCAAGCCTTAATACGGCCCTGCTGTGTGTGGTTGTACACGTGGCTGGCATGTGGCTGGCATGTGGTTGGCGTGGGGCTCTTAAGACAGTAATTAGGGTGTTTGTCCGCCCCCTGTGCCGTGTAATTAGCGTGTGCCGAGATTGAGATCAACGCAGCGCAGTCGGTATCGGGAGATTATATCGGGGAGGGGGGTATTATCAATCGCAAATTAGCCATTATGCTCAGCGAGCAATCTAGCAAATCCTCAACAGTTGGCACACGTTCGGGATATAAAGTCTGGATCTCTTTGCAGATCAAGACATGGAAATCTATAGAACATATGGGCGCCTAGCTTATGTGAGGCCCGCGGCAACCGCACTCTCTAGGATACAGTGTGTATATTTGGCGTTTTTTGTTGAACACTTTTGCATTTCTGCTTGTTTAGCGTGTGTTTGAATATTCACATGACAACCTTAGTCTTGTCCTTTCTGGAGATATCGATGATAAGGACTTTTAATTATTCTGTTCTTGTTTGTTTTCTTCTTTCCATGGTACACCTTTGAGACTAGAAACATTTTATGCATAGTCTCATATTACTGTAAAAGATTAAATCATTTCTAATACACAAAACATAATCTTTTTTACAGGTGGTCCTCATCATCAACATTCTGTATGTCACGCCATCTAACTGAAAAAAGCGTACAAAATATCTGAACGTAGAAAAGACTTGGTCTCAATAATTTTTCAAAGTCCAGTCCTGTCAATTCCAGCATTGGTTTGCTCAAATCTACATTGCTCAATTCTGAAACACATTTGCTATATTTCCTGATATATTGACATTCAGACTTGTATTTAATGTCAACTGCCCCAACTTCGGTTCCTCAACAGCATCGGCTAAGCGAATGACAAATGGCAGATGTACTTGCCAGTAACTTCCAGTTGGTAAAGGCCAAAGGGTCTCTTAGCATAATGTCTGTGGTTACCATCTGTTTACTGACCAGGCCAGTTCCATTAGCACACAAATACAAAATGAACTTTCCAATGAGTTAAACTTAAACATGCAAATATCTAAAGCTAGAGAGAACTTTCAGTACAGTTTTAAGCAGGTTATATTAAACACATGCGACAAACAAACACACTTTTGTGGGTTTCCTCCTTGGCTTGCGAAGCCTAAAGTAGCACAGTGTTCTTTCTGTCTTTCTGAATTTCACCTCCCCAAGTGGGAGGTGTGCCAAACAACTCTACCAAGAGCGATGCACAAAATAAGATAATAATTCTAGGCCTCGGAACCACTAACATCCTTCCCCTTCTGTAAAAGGCAGAGGTGTTAAGATGCTATGTGCAATTTCAATAGCTGAGAGAAAGCTTTTGTTTTGGTTGGCCATTAACTCTGCTGCTCAGCTAGCTTTCATATCTAATTTATGTACAGTGGGGCAAAAAAGTATTTAGTCAGCCACCAATTGTGCAAGTTCTCCCACTTAAAAAGATGAGAGAGGCCTGTAATTTTCATCATAGGTATACCTCAGCTATGAGAGACAAAATGAAAAAAAAATATCTAGAAAATCACATCTGTCTGATTTTTAAAGAATTTATTTGCAAATTATGGTGGAAAATAAGTATTTGGTCGATAACAAAAGGTCATCTCAATACTTTGTTACATGCCCTTTGTTGGCAATGACAGAGGTCAAACATTTTCTGTAAGTCTTTACAAGGTTTTCACACACTGCTGCTGGTATTTTGGCCCATTCCTCCATTCAGATCTCCTCTAGAGCAGTGATGTTTTTGGGCCACACGGACTTTCAACTCCCTCCAAAGATTTTCTATGGGGTTGAGATCTGGAGACTGGCTAGGCCACTCCAGGACCTTGAAATGCTTCTTACGAAGCCACTCCTTCGTTGCCCGGGCGGTGTGTTTGGGGTCATTGTCATGCTGAAAGACCCAGCCACGTTTCATCTTCAGTGCCCTTGCTGATGGAAGGAGGTTTTCACTCAAAATCTCACGATACATGGCCCCATTCATTCTTTCCGTCACATGGATCAGACGTCCTGGTCCCTTGGCAGAAAAACAGCCCCAAAGCATGGTGTTTCCACCCCCATGCTTCACTGTAGGTATGGTGTTCTTTGGATGCAACTCAGCATTCTTTCTCCTCCAAACACGACGAGTTGAGTTTTTACCAATAAGTTTTATTTTGGTTTCATCTGACCATATGACATTCTCCCAATCCTGTTCTGGATCATCCAAATGCTCTCTAGCAAACTTCAAACGGGCCCGGACATGCACTGGCTTTAGCAGGGGGACACGTCTGGCACTGCAGGATTTGAGTCCCTGGCGGCGTAGTGTGTTAGTGATGGTAGCCTTTGTTACTTTGGTCCCAGCTCTCTGGAGGTCATTCACTAGGTCCCCCCGTGTGGTTCTGGGATTTTTGTTCACCGTTCTTGTGATCATTCTGACCCCACAGGGTGAGATCTTGCGTGGAGCCCCAGATCGAGGGAGATTATCAGTGGTCTTGTATGTATTCCATTTCCTAATAATTGCTCCCACAGTTGATTTCTTCACACCAAGCTGCTTACCTATTGCAGATTCAGACTTCCCAGCCTGGTGCAGGTCTACAATTGTGTTTCTGGTGTCCTTTGACAGCTCTTTGGTCTTGGCCATAGTGGAGTTTGGAGTGTGACTGTTTGAGGTTGTGGACAGGTGTCTTTTATACTGATAAGGAGTTCAAACAGGTGCCATTAATACAGGTAACAAGTGGAGGACAGAGGAGCCTCTTAAAGAAGAAGTTACAGGTCTGTGACAGCCAGAAATCTTGCTGGTTTGTAGGTGACCAAATACTTATTTTCCACCATAATTTGCAAATAAATTCTTAAAAAATCAGACAATGTGATTTTCTGGATTTTTCTTTTTTCATTTTGTCTCTCATAGCTGAGGTTTACCTATGATGAAAATTACAGTCCTCTCTCGTCTTTTAAAGTGGGAGAACTTGCACAATTGGTGGCTGACTAAATACTTTTTTGCCCCACTGTATATTCAAATCAGCCTTCATGGTTAGCGTGGTTCACAGCTGTCTTTTAGAATTCAATGAAATCTTTTGAAATTGAACTGACCATCACCTCAACAATGAATGTTTACAATGAAGTCATGTTTTTTGAAATGGAAAACAAGGTTCTTAGCTCAAATTGTGTCTCTTCGTTTATACATTTCTTGAAGAACTACCATCACATTTTTATTCACCCTTTTCTTCTGTACTCAATAATATCCCAACGGACTGTCGAGTTAATTCACTAAATCCAATCAGATCCATACGTTTGTCCGGTGGGGACTTTGAAATCATTCAAGTTCATAAGCAGGTTTAAAAAATTCAGGGTTGCACATCAACACAGGTCCTTGAAGACAAAACAAAACGCTGAAAGTAAATGTTGGCCCCTGATCCCATGTGACGTCGACGCATAAATCATTTTGTTTTCATCTTCATCTTCTTTATCTCGGCCAGATGTTTTTCAAAGCAGCACAAGTCCCAACATAAGCCCGTTAGGAGCATGCACAATAACAGACCTGCTTCGATCCGGCCTCCTCCTGCAGATTAACGGTTTACTTACGGATCAAACAAAGGGAGGAGGAAGAAGAAGAGGAAAACAATAAGGGGATGGAGGCGTCTCCTCTAGTGGAGAACTCTGGGTCAATGGACGGATTTTCAGTTGTGTTGTTCGGTGCTGAAACACGTGTTTCTCTCTCGTCAGTGCTCTCCCCATGTAATCTGTACATCGTGTTTTATAATTGAATGTAAAGATTATGATTTCCAAATGTCAAATAATCATACCTGGATTATATATGTTGACCTTGCTGACGTTTCTGAAAACAAGGTAAAAAAAAAAGGAAGTTTAGGGTCAGAATGTAAATAAGCCCAACTGTCATTAAGCATTTCTGGGGGTGCACTGCAGTGATATTGATTAAGGCCTGTCCAGTATATATGAAAGTTAACAAGCTCTAAGCGCTTTGATTACATGTTTTGCAACCAAGAAACACTGGCCCTGTTATTATTCTGAAGATTAAAGAAAGAGCATTACAGACATGAAATACGGAAGAAATTTCCCGGAAAACAATAACTACCGGCGCTTTAGAAACGCTCGAAGATAGCAACATAGCAGTATTGAATATTTAAGGGTCAGCCAGTGTGGGATTATCCCCCTGGTTAAAGGGATCTGGGGAAGACTTAGCCCGTTGCACTCTGTAAACAACATCTCCCCCCCCCCCCCCCCCCCAAGGAATGACATCACAGTTGTTACTTCTTATCTAAGAGGGTGGGGCTGGTGCAGGGTCGGAATTGGTATCAGATTTTTCCGAAAACTTTGGAAAGACATTCTGAAAAGCTAGCTGATTATTGAACAAAAGAAGTATAATTATGCAATTTCTGGGTTTAAATATGGTCTTCATTCAGATTGATTTGGTTTAACATATTTGTAACTGAACTTCACCCGCTCCTACTTTTCACCTCATGTCTTACATAAATAACATTTTTGACTGAAAACCAACCTGGATTTCCAAGAAGGGTTATACTATTGTCAGCGTTGATGACACAGTGGATATGAACAGAATCTTTCCTAAACCAACCTGGATTTCCAAGAAGGGTCACACTATTGTCAGCGTTGATGACACAGTGGATATGAATGGAATCTTTCCTGAGGGATATTTCCATGCCTTTATTCATTTTTATTTCTTACTCATCCATTTGATCAAGCATTCAGTTTGTTCATTAGCTATAGTTGGGGTTAGTTTTGCATTTTCATGCATGTTTGCGTCTTGAACTCTTCACTTCAAAGAAACTAGTAAATGACATGACCTTCTAAACAGGTGTTGCTGTTTTCAGTTTCTTTGAAACGTAGTGACTCTGAAACGACACCGCCTGCCTCTCTAAATCCAGGCATCGCACTAATTAGGAGAGATAATTGCAGCAAGTTATGCATTTATCAACCTCAACAGGTCAACCGGGCTGTCGTCTTGGCCGCGGACCAGCACTTTGTGTAAGAAGCGCTGTGAAGGTTTTCCCTGTTGACTCACGTGTAGGTGAGGCACCTTCTTCCAGAGAACTGCACCCTAAACCCATAAACGCTCCGATCACTACAAACTTTATGGCACGTGTTCGCACGTGGCGCTGGAAACCACCAGAGAGAGAGAGAGAGAGAGACTCTCGCTCTCTTTAATATGTATATAAATGCTGTATCACAAGGTGTGTTCCAATTTATTGCAATAAGTGAAACTGCAACCTTGAATTATGATTCATATCACGCCTATTAATTGATTAGAGGGAGAGAGAAGAGGTTGTCTTTGGTTTTCCTGTATGCGTGTGTTATGGTTCCTAAGTGGAACTCCTGCTTAGATTTACTCCTGCTGTTAAATGGCCTTTTACTCTACTACAACAAGTAGCCATTGTAACCCCTTAGTTGTCTACCGTTGGGTTACTGCTGTCGGCCTACTACCACGTTTAACTCTTACCTTTCTACCACTAGCTTATTACATCCTCCGTTGACTACAATTAGCTTACTACAATTATATTACTGTTTCTACCACTAGCTTATTACCATCATCTGTTCACTACATTAGCTAACCACAATTATATGAGTTAGCTTAACCCCACTAGCTAAACACTGTAATTAGAGCTACAATTGGCTTATTACCATTACCGCTCATTAACTCTCGAGCCACTAACGAGAGGGACTGAAAGTTGTTGACAGTCTCCGTTCAGGAATAAGCAACCAGAATGATCAAAACAGACGAACCACCGCGTCGATGGTTACCGGGCAACTCCATCTGACCCGGGTCATAGCACTCTGTCCTCTTATCAGACAGGGTCCATAAAGCTGAGCTCACCCTCTTCTCTCCACTTATCCTCTCTGCCTGGTTCTCTCCAATCTCCTGCCCTACCTACAGCTCTCTCTCACACATACTGACACACATATACATACACTGACACACAGACACGTACACTGACACACACTCACACACAGACACATACACTGACACAGACACACACACTCACACACAGGCACATACACTAACACACAGACACATACGCTGACACACAGACGCACACTCTCACACACACTCACTCTATTTCAGACAAGCAGGGATTCCCTCAGCGGATTTTGCGTGAGTGTGAGTGTGTGTGTGTGTGTGTGTGTGTGTGTGTGTGTGTGTGTGTGTGTGTGTGTGTGTGTGTGTGTGTGTGTGTGTTGTGTGTGTGTGTGTGTGTTTGTGTGTGTTTGTGGAGCTCAGAGCTCTACTTCCCTGATCCATGAGCCCTGGTTCAGACAGTCTGCAAATGACATCAGCCCAGTAGGAGGGAGACTAGAGTCTCCACCCCCCCCCCCCACTTCTTCTACTACTAGCCTTGTCATACTTGTTCAACAACACCTACTGGTTCAACAAGTGTTGTAAAGTTGCATTACTTGAGTCATTTGTTGGAGTAGCTGTACTTTACCTGAGTTTTTACTTTCCTGTCGACTTTCACTTTTGCTTTGTTATGATCCAAAATTAAATAACTTGCCTTTACTCTGCAAGATCTCCCGCGGTCTCATCGTTATAAAATAAAAATCGTTAACCATAGCCACTTTCAACAAATAAATCGGACCTTATACTCAAGTATGACTTTCTAGTACTTGATCCACAACTGACAATTCCACCAATACACTCATGTTCCCCCAATACACTTCCAACAGTACACTTGTTGCTGTTGTTGTGTTAGTGGTTGAAGCATGTAGAACCACAGCCTTCTCGTTAGCCTCACCTGGCTGCTATCAGGATGACATTAGCTCTGTCTTCAGCACACTGCTAACAGGATGACAATAGCTCTGTCTTCATCACACTGCTATCAGGATGACATTAGCTCTGTCTTCATCACACTGCTATCAGGATGACATTAGCTCTGTCTTCATCACACTGCTATCAGGATAACATTAGCTCTGTCTTCATCACACTTGCTATCAGGATGACATTAGCTCTGTCTTCATCACACTGCTATCAGGATGACATTAGCTCTGTCTTCAGCACACTGCTATCAGGATGACATTAGCTCTGTCTTCATCACACTGCTATCAGGATGACATTAGCTCTGTCTTCAGCACACTGCTAACAGGATGACATTAGCTCATTCTTCAGCACACTGCTATCACGATGACATTAGCTCTGTCTTCATCACACTGCTGTCAGGATGACATTAGCTCTTTCTTCAGCACACTGCTAACAGGATGACAATAGCTCTGTCTTCAGCACACTGCTAACAGGATGGCAATAGCTCTGTCTTCAGCACACTGCTAACAGGATGACAATAGCTCTGTCTTCAGGACACTGCTATCAGGATGACATTAGCTCTGTCTTCAGCACACTGCTATCAGGATGAAATTAGCTCTGTCTTCAGCAGGGAGCCCTCTGAAAGAGTTTCACCCCAGGCCCAGGTTCAAGACTACAAATGGTTGTTTTCAAATTAAGACAATTCATGCTATGCATATGAGTATAGCATACTGTTTTGCATGCTAAACTTATTTGCCATATTTTCTAAGACTAAAATCTATTTCTGATATACATCTGAAATCATTTGTATTTCTAATCAATTATTATTTAATCATAATTGTGTATTTTATTATTATGTTACACAAATAATATTTTTGTATACATTTTTTTAGCAACATAAACTGACATTTTTGTCTATTTCGTTTTGATTGGAATCATTATATAAGTTCTAGCTGTGTGTTCATGCAAACACATCCCTTATGTCTATGATTGTTCATGTGTGTGTGCTTTACTCGTGTGACATTGTGTGTGTATCCCTGTGTGTATGTGTGTGTGTGTGTGTGTGTGTGTGTGCGTGGCCCTGTGTGTGTGTGTGTGTGTGTGTGTGTGTGTGTGTGTTTGTGTGTCCCTGCCTCTGTGTGTGTCCTTTCGTGTGTGTGTGTGTGTGTGTGTGTGTGTCATTCCCTGTGTGTTTGTGTGTGTGTCCTTCCCTGTGTGTCTGTGTCTGTCTGCGTGTGTGTGTGTGTGTGTGTGTGTGTGTGTGTGTCCCAGTGTGTGTGTCCCAGTGTGCGTGTTCCTGCCTGTGCCTGTAAGTGTGTGTGTCTTGCAGTGTGCGGACCAAGCGACCGGCCAGTGAGATTTAGGTCAAGGAGGCGCGGTCTGGGTCTGGCGGCCCGGTCATTAGGTGCCAAACCAAGCAAAAGTCCAGCAGTGTGTCGCTCGGCCAGGCGTCAGGCCCACCATCTGCCCCATTCATTCACCCACACGCCTCCTTTCAGCCGCGCTCGCCTTTGTGTGTGTGTACGTTGGCGTGTGTGTGCGTTGGCGTGCGTATGTTGGTGTGTGTGTGTGTGTGTGTGTTAAATGTAAGCAAGAGAGAAGGGCAGGTGGGGGGGGGGGGGGGGGGGCGGGGGACAGAGAGAGTGCATGCATGTGCATATGTCCAGCCACCTGTGTGTGTGTGTGTGTGTGTGTGTGTGTGTGTGTGTCAGGCTCAAGACCCAAAGTTCAAGACCCGTTGGTCCCAAGAGCGCATCCATACCCCCATCATCATCCTCCTCATCATCATCATCATCATCATCATCATCATCATCCTCATCAACGCGGATGTTGTTTTCCAAACGCATATCAGATGGTTGCAGGGTCACATGACCACAGGTGGACTGCGATTGGCCGACGGCTGAGGCTTAAAAGCCCTTAGAGCGGCGGCGGGTTTAGTTTGTTTACGCCCGCTGGCAGAGAAGGCACCATGTGTGTCCGGTGTTGAGTTGTGTTGTGTATACCCGGACGGAGAGTGAACTCATACGTTGACACACTTTAACTGAGGACCTCCACTGGGACTAGGCATCAGCAACAGCACCACCAGGACAATAGGAGGAGAAGGACCAAAGGGACAGACCAAGGAATGATGAGAAACAGATGAACTCATGTGGATAAAGTGAGTGGATTCATGTTTTGTTCTGGGGGGTTGTTTTTGGGTGATGGTAACGAAGGGAATTAGTGCATGGATAATTTGATATTGGGGAACTGGGTAATGACTGTAAACATGACGATGAGGAACAGAGTAGATTGAACTTGGATGTGGAACAGCAACCACCTGTGAGTGAGTGAGGGAATGAAATGCTACCAATTCACATAAACGCAGAAAATGTATTTAGCGTTTTTCAGATTTTATATTGGGGTACAATAGATTGATTGATTTGGTGTAATGGGGAATTTGAATTGTGGGGTTTGGAAGCAGACATTGCTTCATTCTTTATTGCTTATTATTTTATTTCTAATTGACAACTAGAATGAATCTATTCTAGAATCATATTTCCTATTCCTTCTCTTGCTATTGTTTTGATTTTGTTCATTCTCAGCTTGTTAAAATAACTGAGCCAATTTAAAAACTTTTCACAAAGCGGTTGTGTCACAACTTCAAATAACAAATATATTTTATATGATGCAACAAAAAATAATGAACATTTATTTCCTCCTCTCCTCCTCCAGATTTTTGAGCCTCACCCAGCTTCTCTAACTAAAGGGGACTGGTCCTCACAAGGCAACCACAGCGCTCACACACCAAAGAGTCCCCGCAAAACCAAAGACCACAGCGTGCGTCAAACCGGTGATCGCTGAGCTAGCTAGGACTGCTGGCGCCGCTGAGCAAGCTAATACCGCTAGCACCGCTAAGCTAGCTAACTCTGCTAGCGCCATGAAGACAGAGAAGTCCCCGCGGGACATGAGTCAGTGGGCGGAGGAGGATTTCGCCCTCAACTGCACCTACATCGTGCCGGACCAGGTCTCCGAGCCCAGATTCACCCTCCCCAGAGCCATGACCTCCGTCCCCCGAAACCTGACCCTGCAACACAGCTCAGCCAATGAGGTGAGTTGGAAAAGTTACATTTTTTTCAATTTTTAGTTCTCTGCTACTTTTTTTTTTTCGTTTCATTCATTCTTTTTCTCTTTATCGCGTTTTTTTTAATTTGTTCGGTTTATTATTCTGTTATTTCACTCCTAAAAGTTCAAGTTTTTATTTTTTCGTTGTTTCTTTCTTTCTTTCTTTCTTTCTTTCTTTCTTTCTTTCTTTCTTTCTTTCTTTCTTTCTTTCTTTCTTTCTTTCACTCTTTCATTCTTTCACTCTTTCATACTTTCATGCTTGTGTCCTGTAAATTTGTTTGTGTGCTCACACACTTACGTGCACATTCTCGTGCACACACACTTTCCTGCCTGAAACACGAAGCCTCAAGTCTATTTCTGGCAATGGGTCAGTGTTACACACACACACACACACACACACACACACACACACACACACACACAGCATGTGAGACATCAGGGATCAGCTTAACTACCGGGCAGGCAGGTGAGCCACACTGTAATCCCATCACCGTCTTCCTCTGCGCTCACTCTCTCTCTCTCTCTCTCTCTCTCTCTCTCTCTTACTCTCTCTCTCTCTCTCTTTCCTTCTCACTCGCCCCCTCCTCTCTCGCTGTTCAGCGCTTGCCTCGCTCGCCCAATGAGAGAACCCTCTAGTGATTCAGCTTGTGTGTCTGTAAGTCAGCTGATTCCCCTGACATGTCCTGTCATGTACTGAGCAGCAGCCTGTCAGTGACACACACACACACACACACACACACCCAAATTTCACATTGGAAACGAAACCAAAGAATATGAGCATGCCGCCGAAGGCATTCTGTTACTGCACGCCTAAATGAATACCAGGAATTAAAACAAATCAGCAAGGAAATAAAATAGAAATGCTTGGCACTTCCACGTTTGCATCAATGATTTCACGCCGGATGTTGGAGTGCAGCATGTTACCTATGGAAACACACAGCGTTCACACGCCATTCCATGGTGTCAGCCCTGATGTGAAACCACGCACTCAAGTCGCACACCGACTCACACTCATGCACACACATATAATAAATAACAGACGCCCATACTAACACACGCAAACAAACAAACACCCACAGACTCGCACTCTCTCTCATACACACACACACTCAAGATACAAGAGTTTTATTTGTTACATGCAAAAAAGTATACAGTGAAATGAAAACACACACACGCACACACGCACACCACACACACGCACGCACGCACACACACACACACAGATAACACACAC
Organism: Pollachius pollachius; assembly: GCF_949987615.1. Taxonomy (NCBI): domain Eukaryota; kingdom Metazoa; phylum Chordata; class Actinopteri; order Gadiformes; family Gadidae; genus Pollachius; species Pollachius pollachius. The sequence continues at coordinate 4,336,961 of NC_136946.1, read as the reverse complement.
ACGCGCAAGAAAGGGAATGGAAGGACAACTTCAGCACAGAGCGATTCTCTCACCTTCTCTCTTATTGCAACGCGGTGTCTTCGCACTCATTCTCTCGGCTGCGGTCATCTCCTTCCTCTTTCTACTGTCGCCTTTCTCCTCCCCTTCCCCCTTCTCTACCCCTTCCGCGCACTTCTCTGCCTTTCTCTGACGCCTTTGTACTGACCACCGGGGCTAAGCACGGACTCTGCTTGGCTTTTAAAAAGCACTTGTGAGAATCACTTCTCACCCTTTCAATCCCGCTCGCTCTGAGACTTTGCACGCCGGGGACGTGACTTACGAATTTTGGCCACCGAAATGCACAGGAAAAGGTTTTTCCTGTCACACGCTGTTTACACTGTCACGTACACTTGTGGTGCAAGTTTAGAGTGTTAACTTGTTGCACGTTTAGCATGTTTAGCGTGTTGTGGGCCGTTTATCATGTGCGTGCGCTTCTGTGTGCGTTTTTGCGTGCCTGTGTGCTTATTTCACTTTCACCAGAGGTCAGCTGCTGGTGAACAACTTTCAAACGCCAACAACATGTTTACCTGTGTGTGGGTGTGTTTGGGCGCGCTTGTCAATGCGCTTTCCTATATATGTAATGCTGCGCAACTGGCTTCGCTATCCACAGTCCGCCCCCGTCAGTGCTCCTGTATACGGGCAGTTTGTGACGTACTCAGACGAAAGGGACTTCACATTCCCAGGTGACTGGTCAATCCGTCTGAGTCACGCCCCCATTGTCTGCTCACCTCATTGTCTGCCCTGCGATGTTTGGCTGAGTCACTCAAGTAGACACACGTACAAACACAGGAACAGGCAGACAGGCAGACGGACGGACGGCGGGGGACATACAAACGTACAAACTGACATCCACACAACACGCAGTTCTGCATTGTCCGCACGGAGCGGTGACCAATAGGAAGGAGGCTGTGGCCTGAGGAGCGAACAACGCTCATTTGTGTGTGTGTGTGTGTGTGCGTGTGTGTGCGTGCGTGCGTGCGTGTGTGTGTGTGTGTGTGTGTGTGTGTGTGTGTGTGTGTTGGGGGGAGCCTAATTTAAGAGTGTGTCATAAGGGATGGGTTGGGGGGGGGGATACAACGGGCACGTGGCAGATGGGGTGATTAGAGCGAGAGAGGGTGGAGGGAAGGGGGGAGGCCAGGGGCTTTAGTGTAAGGTTTGGGGGGGTGCGCAAGCCGGGTACACATGGGGGGAGAGAGAGAGAGAGAGAGAGAGCGAGAGAGGGGAGAGAGAGAGACAGAGAGAGAGAGAGAGAGAGACAGAGAGAGTGGGGGGGAGAGAGAGACAGAGAGAGAGAGAGAGGGAGGGAGGGAGAGAGGGAGGGAGGGAGGGAGGGAGGGAGGGAGTCTCTCTCATGTTAAAATAAGGGAACACAGATTTTCTCCAGTTCAGAGAGACGTAAAGATTCAAGCCTATTGCAACATAACTTGGAAGCCCTCCCGTTAAAAGTACCGGCAATTACTACCCACGCTTGCACACGCCATTTTCAAACACTTACACACATACTTACTCACCAAATTACACACATCTCTCAACACAAACTCACTCAAACACTCACACACCCCGTCTCCCAGGCTGTCCCACGCACTCCTCATAAGACACGCCACGCTGGACCAGGACAAAGTTCCTGTCACAACCTGTCATCTA